>NC_090837.1:63664216-63974080 GCF_028021215.1 Eschrichtius robustus
ACCATCAAACCTCAGTCATGTTCCCAGGAAGCAGGGTTCCAGAATCAAACCAACGTCATGTTCCCAGGCCACGGGGTTCCAGTATCAGGCCTCAGTCATGTTCCCAGTACACAGGGTTCCACCATCAAAGCTCAGTCATGTTGCCAGTCCACAGGTTTCTGCGATCAAACCACATTCAAGTTCCCAGGCCACAGGGTTCCAGAATCAAGCCTCAGTCATGTTGCCAGACCACAGGGTACCACCATGAAACCTCAGTCATGTTCCCAGGCAACAGGGTTCCTCCATCAAACCTCAATCTGGTTCCCAGGACACAGGGATCCAGAATCAAACCAATGTCAAAATCCCAGGGCATGGTTTTCCAGTACCAAGACTCAGTCATATTTCCAGGGCACAGGGTTCCACAATCAAGCCTCAGTCATTTTGCCAGTCCATAGGTTTCTGCCATCAAACCTCAGTCAAGTTCCCAGGCCACAGATTTCCAGAATCAAACCTCAGTCATGTTCCCAGGGAACAGGATTCCAGAAACAAACCTCAGTCATGTTGCCAGGCCACAGGTTTCCACCCTCAAACCTCAGCCATGGTCCCAGGCCACAGGATTCCAGAATCAAACCGTTCTCATATTCCCAGGCCACAGGTTTCCAGAATCCACTGATGTCATGTTCCCAGTCCACAGGGTTCCAGAACCAAGCCTCAGTCAGGTTCCCAGGGCACAGGGATCAGGAATCAAACCTTAGTCATGTTACCAGGCCATAGGGTACCACCATCAAACCTCAGTCATATTCCCAGACCACAGGTTTCCAGAATCAAATCGACTACATGTTCCCAGGCAACAGGGTACCAGAATCCAAACCGATGTCATGTTCCCAGGCCACTGTATTCCACTATCAAACATCAGTCATGTTCCCAGGCCAATGGTTTCCAGATTCAAACCTCAGTCATATTCCCAGGCCACATGGTTCCAGAATCAAACTTCAGTCATGTTCCCAGAACACAGGGTTCCAGAATAAAACCTCAGTCATGTTCCCTGGACACAGGTTTCAAAAATAAAACCCCAGTCATGTTACCAGGCCACAGGGTTCCAAAATCAAGCCTCACTCATATTCCCAGCCCACAGGGTTCCACAATTAAACCTCAGTCATATTCCCAGGCCACAGGGTTCCACATTCAAACCTCAGTCATGTTTCCAGGACACAGGTGTCCAGAATCAAACCTCAGTCATGTTCCCAGGGAACAGGGTTCCAGAACCAAACCTCAGTCATGTTCCCAGTCCACAGGATTTCAGAATCAAACCACAGTCATGTTCCCAGGCCAGAGGGTTCCACAATCAAACCTCAGTCATGTTTCCATGCCACAGGGTTCCAGAATCCAACCGATGTCATGTTCCCAGGTCACAGTTTTCCAGAATCAATCCTCAGGTATGTTCCCAGGCTACAGGGTTCCAGAATAAGACCTCCGTCATGTTCCCAGTCCACAGGGGACCAGAACGAAGCCTCAGTCATGTTGCCAGGCCACAGGGATCCAGAATCAAACCTCAGTCATGTTGCAAGGCCATAGGGCACCACCATCAAAGCTCAGTCATATTCCCAGCCCTCCGGTTTCCAGAATCTTACCGATTTCATGTTCCCAGGCAACAGGGAACCAGAATCCAAACCGATGTCATGTTCTTGGGCACAGGGTTCCACTATCAAACCTCAGTCCTGTTGCCAGGCCACAGGGTTCCACCATCAAGCCTCACTCATGTTCCCAAGCCTGAGGGTTCCGCAATTAAACCTCAGTCATGTTGCCAGGCCACAGGGTTCAACCATCAAACCTCAGTCATGTTCCCAGGAAGCAGGTTTCCAGAATCAAACCAATGTCATGTTCCCAGGCCATGGGGTTCCAGTGTCAGGCCTCAGTCATGTTCCCAGTACACAGGGTTCCACCATCAAAGCTCAGTCATGTTGCCAGTCCACAGGTTTCTGCGATCAATCCACATTCAAGTTCCCAGGCCACAGGGTTCCAGAATCAAGCCTCAGTCATGTTGCCAGGCCACAGGGTACCACCATCAAACCTCAGTCATGTTCCTAGGCAACAGGGTTCCTCCATCAAACCTCAATCTGGTTCCCAGGACACAGGGTTCCAGAATCAAAACAATGTCAAAATCCCAGGGCATGGTTTTCCAGTACCAGGCCTCAGTCATATTTCCAGGGCACAGGGTTCCACAATCAAACCTCAGTCATGTTGCCAGTCCACAGGTTTCTGCCATCAAACCTCAGTCAAGTTCCCAGGCCACAGATTTCCAGAATCAAACCTCAGTCATGTTCCCAGGGAACAGGATTCCAGAAACAAACCTCAGTCATGTTGCCAGGCCACAGGTTTCCACCATCAAACCTCAGCCATGGTCCCAGGACACAGGATTCCAGAATCAAACCGTTCTCATGTTCCCAGGCCACAGGTTTCCAGAATCCACTGATGTCATGTTCCCAGTCCACAGCGTTCCAGAACCAAGCCTCAGTCAGGTTCCCAGGGCACTGTATTCCACAATCTAAAGAGATGTCATGTTCCCAGGCCACAAGTTTCCAGAATCATGCCTCAGTCATGTTCCCAGACCACAGGGATCCAGAATCAAACCTCAGTCATGTTACCAGGCCATAGGGTACCACCATCAAACCTCAGTCATATTCCCAGACCACAGGTTTCCAGAATCAAACCGACTACATGTTCCCAGGCAACAGGGTACCAGAATCCAAACCGATGTCATGTTCCCAGGCCACTGGATTCCACAATCTAACGTCAGTCAGTTCCCAGGCCAATGGTTTCCAGATTCAAACCTCCATCATATTCCCAGGCCACATGGTTCCAGAATCAAACCTCAGTCATGTTCCCAGAACACAGGGTTCCAGAATCAAACCTCAGTCATGTTCACTGGACACAAGTTTCAAAAATAAAACCCCAGTCATGTTACCAGGCCACAGGGTTCCAGAATCAAGCCTCACTCATATTCCCAGCCCACAGGGTTCCACAAATAAACCTCAGTCATATTCCCAGGCCAAAGTGTTCCACAATCAAACCTCAGTCCAGTTTCCAGGCCACGGTTCCACCATCAAGCCTCAGTCATGTTCCCAGGCCAGACTGTTCCACAATCAATCCTAAGTCATCTTGCCAGGACACAGGGTTCAACCATCAAACCTCAGTCATGTTCCAGGAAACAGGGTTCCAGAATCCAACCAATGTCATGTTTCCAGGCCACGGGGTTCCAGTATCAGGCCTCAGTCATGTTCCCAGTGCACAGGGTTCCACCATCAAACCTCAGTCATGTTGCCAGTCCACAGGTTTCTGCCATCAAACCTCTGTCAAGTTCCCAGGCCACAGGGTTCAAGAATCAAGCCTCAGTCATTTTGCCAGGCCAGAGTGTTCCACCGTCAAACCTCACTCATAATCCCAGGCCACATATTTCCACAATGAAACCTCAGTCATTTTCCCAGGACATAGGTGTCCAGAATCAAACCTCAGTCATATTCCCAGTACACATGTTTCCAGAATCCAACCTCAGTCATGTTCCCAGGGAACAGGGTTCCAGAACCAAACCTCAATCATATTCCCAGACCGCAGGGTTTCAGAATCAAACCACAGTCATGTTCCCAGGCCAGAGGGTTCCACAATCAAACCTCAGTCATGTTTCCATGCCACAGGGTTCCAGAATCCAACCGATGTCATGTTCCCAGGTCACAGGGTTCCAGAATCAATCCTCAGGTATGTTCCCAGGCTACAGGGTTCCAGAATAAAACTTCAGTCACGTTCCCAGTCCACAGGGTTCCAGAATCAAACCTCAGTCATGTTTCAAGGCCATAGGGAACAACCATCAAAGCTCAGTCATATTCCCAGGCCTCCGGTTTCCAGAATCAAACCGATTTCATGTTCCCTGGCAACTCGGAAGCAGAATCCAAACCGATTTCATGTTCCTAGGTCACAGGGTTTCACCATCAAACCTCAGTCCTGTTGCCAGGACACAGGGTTCCACCATCAAGCCTCAGTCATGTTGCCAGGCCACAGGGTTCCACATTCAAACCTCAGTCATGGTTCCAGGACACAGGTGTCCAGAATCAAACCTCCGTCATGTTCCCAGGGAACAGGGTTCCTGAACCAAACCTCAATCATGTTCCCAGACCGCAGGGTTTCAGAATCAAACCACAGTCATGTTCCCAGGCCAGAGGGTTCCACAATCAAACCTTTGTCATGTTTGCATGCCACAGGGTTCCAGAATCCAACCAATGTCATGTTCCCAGGACACAGGGTTCCAGAGTCAATCCTCAGGTATGTTCACAGGCTACAGGGTTCCAGAATAAAACTTCAGTCATGTTCCCAGTCCACAGGGTTCCAGAACGAAGCCTCAGTCATGTTGCCAGGCCACAGGGATCCAGAATCAAACCTCAGTCATGTTGCAAGGCCATAGGGTACCACCATCAAAGCTCAGTCATATTGCCAGGCCTCCGGTTTCCAGAATCAAAGCGATTTCATGTTCCCAGGCAACTCGGAAGCAGAATCCAAACCGATGTCATGTTCCTAGGTCACAGGGTTTCAACATCAAACCTCAGTCCTGTTGCCAGGCCACAGGGTTCCACCATCAAGCCTCAGTCTTGTTGCCAGGCCACAGGGTTCAACCATCAAACCTCAGTCATGTTCCCAGGAAGCAGGGTTCCAGAATCAAACCAACGTCATGTTCCCAGGCCACGGGGTACCAGTATCAGGCCTCAGTCATGTTCCCAGTACACAGGGTTCCACCATCAAAGCTCAGTCATGTTGCCAGTCCACAGGTTTCTGCGATCAAACCACATTCAAGTTCCCAGGCCACAGGGTTCCAGAATCAAGCCTCAGTCATGTTGCCAGACCACAGGGTACCACCATGAAACCTCAGTCATGTTCCCAGGCAACAGGGTTCCTCCATCAAACCTCAATCTGGTTCCCAGGACACAGGGATCCAGAATCAAACCAATGTCAAAATCCCAGGGCATGGTTTTCCAGTACCAAGACTCAGTCATATTTCCAGGGCACAGGGTTCCACAATCAAGCCTCAGTCATGTTGCCAGTCCACAGGTTTCTGCCATCAAACCTCAGTCAAGTTCCCAGGCCACAGATTTCCAGAATCAAACCTCAGTCATGTTCCCAGGGAACAGGATTCCAGAAACAAACCTCAGTCATGTTGCCAGGCCACAGGTTTCCACCATCAAACCTCAGCCATGGTCCCAGGCCACAGGATTCCAGAATCAAACCGTTCTCATATTCCCAGGCCACAGGTTTCCAGAATCCACTGATGTCATGTTCCCAGTCCACAGGGTTCCAGAACCAAGCCTCAGTCAGGTTCCCAGGGCACAGGGATCAGGAATCAAACCTTAGTCATGTTACCAGGCCATAGGGTACCACCATCAAACCTCAGTCATATTCCCAGACCACAGGTTTCCAGAATCAAATCGACTACATGTTCCCAGGCAACAGGGTACCAGAATCCAAACCGATGTCATGTTCCCAAGCCACTGTATTCCACTATCAAACATCAGTCATGTTCCCAGGCCAATGGTTTCCAGATTCAAACCTCAGTCATATTCCCAGGCCACATGGTTCCAGAATCAAACTTCAGTCATGTTCCCAGAACACAGGGTTCCAGAATAAAACCTCAGTCATGTTCCCTGGACACAGGTTTCAAAAATAAAACCCCAGTCATGTTACCAGGCCACAGGGTTCCAAAATCAAGCCTCACTCATATTCCCAGCCCACAGGGTTCCACAATTAAACCTCAGTCATATTCCCAGGCCACAGGGTTCCACATTCAAACCTCAGTCATGTTTCCAGGACACAGGTGTCCAGAATCAAACCTCAGTCATGTTCCCAGGGAACAGGGTTCCAGAACCAAACCTCAGTCATGTTCCCAGTCCACAGGATTTCAGAATCAAACCACAGTCATGTTCCCAGGCCAGAGGGTTCCACAATCAAACCTCAGTCATGTTTCCATGCCACAGGGTTCCAGAATCCAACCGATGTCATGTTCCCAGGTCACAGTTTTCCAGAATCAATCCTCAGCTATGTTCCCAGGCTACAGGGTTCCAGAATAAAACCTCCGTCATGTTCCCAGTCCACAGGGGACCAGAACGAAGCCTCAGTCATGTTGCCAGGCCACAGGGATCCAGAATCAAACCTCAGTCATGTTGCAAGGCCATAGGGCACCACCATCAAAGCTCAGTCATATTCCCAGCCCTCCGGTTTCCAGAATCATACCGATTTCATGTTCCCAGGCAACAGGGAACCAGAATCCAAACCGATGTCATGTTCTTGGGCACAGGGTTCCACTATCAAACCTCAGTCCTGTTGCCAGGCCACAGGGTTCCACCATCAAGCCTCACTCATGTTCCCAAGCCTGAGGGTTCCGCAATTAAACCTCAGTCATGTTGCCAGGCCACAGGGTTCAACCATCAAACCTCAGTCATGTTCCCAGGAAGCAGGTTTCCAGAATCAAACCAATGTCATGTTCCCAGGCCATGGGGTTCCAGTGTCAGGCCTCAGTCATGTTCCCAGTACACAGGGTTCCACCATCAAAGCTCAGTCATGTTGCCAGTCCACAGGTTTCTGCGATCAATCCACATTCAAGTTCCCAGGCCACAGGGTTCCAGAATCAAGCCTCAGTCATGTTGCCAGGCCACAGGGTACCACCTTCAAACCTCAGTCATGTTCCTAGGCAACAGGGTTCCTCCATCAAACCTCAATCTGGTTCCCAGGACACAGGGTTCCAGAATCAAAACAATGTCAAAATCCCAGGGCATGGTTTTCCAGTACCAGGCCTCAGTCATATTTCCAGGGCACAGGGTTCCACAATCAAACCTCAGTCATGTTGCCAGTCCACAGGTTTCTGCCATCAAACCTCAGTCAAGTTCCCAGGCCACAGATTTCCAGAATCAAACCTCAGTCATGTTCCCAGGGAACAGGATTCCAGAAACAAACCTCAGTCATGTTGCCAGGCCACAGGTTTCCACCATCAAACCTCAGCCATGTTCCCAGGCCACAGGATTCCAGAATCAAACCGTTCTCATGTTCCCAGGCCACAGGTTTCCAGAATCACGCCTCAGTCATGTTCCCAGACCACAGGGATCCAGAATCAAACCTCAGTCATGTTACCAGGCCATAGGGTACCACCATCAAACCTCAGTCATATTCCCAGACCACAGGTTTCCAGAATCAAACCGACTACATGTTCCCAGGCAACAGGGTACCAGAATCCAAACCGATGTCATGTTCCCAGGCCACTGGATTCCACAATCTAACATCAGTCAGTTCCCAGGCCAATGGTTTCCAGATTCAAACCTCCGTCATATTCCCAAGCCACATGGTTCCAGAATCAAACCTCAGTCATGTTCCCAGAACACAGGGTTCCAGAATCAAACCTCAGTCATGTTCACTGGACACAAGTTTCAAAACTAAAACCCCAGTCATGTTACCAGGCCACAGGGTTCCAGAATCAAGCCTCACTCATATTCCCAGCCCACAGGGTTCCACAAATAAACCTCAGTCATATTCCCAGGCCAAAGGGTTCCACAATCAAACCTAAGTCATCTTGCCAGGACACAGGCTTCAACCATCAAACCTCAGTCATGTTCCAGGAAACAGGGTTCCAGAATCCAACCAATGTCATGTTTCCAGGCCACGGGTTTCCAGTATCAGGCCTCAGTCATGTTCCCAGTGCACAGGGTTCCACCATCAAACCACAGTCATGCTGCCAGTCCACAGGTTTCTGCCATCAAACCTCTGTCAAGTTCCCAGGCCACAGGGTTCAAGAATCAAGCCTCAGTCATTTTGCCAGGCCAGAGTGTTCCACCGTCAAACCTCACTCATAATCCCAGGCCACATATTTCCACAATGAAACCTCAGTCATTTTCCCAGGCCATAGGTGTCCAGAATCAAACCTCAGTCATATTCCCAGTACACATGTTTCCAGAATCCAACCTCAGTCATGTTCCCAGGCCACAGAGTTCCACATTCAAACCTCAGTCATGTTCCCAGGACACAGGTGTCCAGAATCAAACCTCAGTCATGTTCCCAGGGAACAGGGTTCCAGAACCAAACCTCAATCATGTTCCCAGACCGCAGGGTTTCAGAATCAAACCACAGTCATGTTCCCAGGCCAGAGGGTTCCACAATCAAACCTCAGTCATGTTTCCATTCCACAGGGTTCCAGAATCCAACCGATGTCATGTTCCCAGGTCACAGGGTTCCAGAATCAATCCTCAGGTATGTTCCCAGGCTACAGGGTTCCAGAATAAAACTTCAGTCATGTTCCCAGTCCACAGGGTTCCAGAATCAAACCTCAGTCATGTTTCAAGGCCATAGGGAACCACCATCAAAGCTCAGTCATATTCCCAGGCCTCCAGTTTCCAGAATCAAACCGATTTCATGTTCCCAGGCAACTCGGAAGCAGAATCCAAACCGATGTCATGTTCCTAGGTCACAGGGTTTCACCATCAAACCTCAGTCCTGTTGCCAGGACACAGGGTTCCACCATCAAGCCTCAGTCATGTTGCCAGACCACTGGGTTCCACATTCAAACCTCAGTCATGGTCCCAGTACACAGGTGTCCAGACTCAAACCTCAGTCATGTTCCCAGGGAACAGGGTGCCAGAACCAAACCTCAATCATGTTCCCAGACCGCAGGGTTTCAGAATCAAACCACAGTCATGTTCCCAGGCCAGAGGGTTCCACAATCAAACCTCAGTCATGTTTGCATGCCACAGGGTTCCAGAATCCAACCGATGTCATGTTCCCAGGACACAGGGTTCCAGAATCAATCCTCAGGTATATTCACAGGCTACAGGGTTCCAGAATAAAACTTCAGTCATGTTCCCAGTCCACAGGGTTCCAGAACGAAGCCTCAGTCATGTTCCCAGGCCACAGGGATCCAGAATCAAACCTCAGTCATGTTGCAAGGCCATAGGGTACCACCATCAAAGCTCAGTCATATTCCCAGGCCTCCGGTTTCCAGAATCAAACCGATTTCATGTTCCCAGGCAACTCGGAAGCAGAATCCAAACCGATGTCATGTTCCTAGGTCACAGGGTTTCACCATCAAACCTCAGTCCTGTTGCCAGGCCACAGGGTTCCACCATCAAGCCTCAGTCTTGTTGCCAGGCCACAGGTTTCAACCATCAAACCTCAGTCATGTTCCCAGGAAGCAGGGTTCCAGAATCAAACCAACGTCATGTTCCCAGGCCACGGGGTTCCAGTATCAGGCCTCAGTCATGTTCCCAGTACACAGGGTTCCACCATCAAAGCTCAGTCATGTTGCCAGTCCACAGGTTTCTGCGATCAAACCACATTCAAGTTCCCAGGCCACAGGGTTCCAGAATCAAGCCTCAGTCATGTTGCCAGACCACAGGGTACCACCATGAAATCTCAGTCATGTTCCCAGGCAACAGGGTTCCTCCATCAAACCTCAATCTGGTTCCCAGGACACAGGGATCCAGAATCAAACCAATGTCAAAATCCCAGGGCATGGTTTTCCAGTACCAAGACTCAGTCATATTTCCAGGGCACAGGGTTCCACAATCAAGCCTCAGTCATGTTGCCAGTCCATAGGTTTCTGCCATCAAACCTCGGTCAAGATCCCAGGCCACAGATTTCCAGAATCAAACCTCAGTCATGTTCCCAGGGAACAGGATTCCAGAAACAAACCTCAGTCATGTTGCCAGGCCACAGGTTTCCACCATCAAACCTCAGCCATGGTCCCAGGACACAGGATTCCAGAATCAAACCGTTCTCATGTTCCCAGGCCACAGGTTTCCAGAATCCACTGATGTCATGTTCCCAGTCCACAGCGTTCCAGAACCAAGCCTCAGTCAGGTTCCCAGGGCACAGGGATCAGGAATCAAACCTTAGTCATGTTACCAGGCCATAGGGTACCACCATCAAACCTCAGTCATATTCCCAGACCACAGGTTTCCAGAATCAAATCGACTACATGTTCCCAGGCAACAGGGTACCAGAATCCAAACCGATGTCATGTTCCCAGGCCACTGTATTCCACTATCAAACATCAGTCATGTTCCCAGGCCAATGGTTTCCAGATTCAAACCTCAGTCATATTCCCAGGCCACATGGTTCCAGAATCAAACTTCAGTCATGTTCCCAGAACACAGGGTTCCAGAATAAAACCTCAGTCATGTTCCCTGGACACAGGTTTCAAAAATAAAACCCCAGTCATGTTACCAGGCCACAGGGTTCCAAAATCAAGCCTCACTCATATTCCCAGCCCACAGGGTTCCACAATTAAACCTCAGTCATATTCCCAGGCCACAGGGTTCCACATTCAAACCTCAGTCATGTTTCCAGGACACAGGTGTCCAGAATCAAACCTCAGTCATGTTCCCAGGGAACAGGGTTCCAGAACCAAACCTCAGTCATGTTCCCAGTCCACAGGATTTCAGAATCAAACCACAGTCATGTTCCCAGGCCAGAGGGTTCCACAATCAAACCTCAGTCATGTTTCCATGCCACAGGGTTCCAGAATCCAACCGATGTCATGTTCCCAGGACACAGTTTTCCAGAATCAATCCTCAGCTATGTTCCCAGGCTACAGGGTTCCAGAATAAAACCTCCGTCATGTTCCCAGTCCACAGGGGACCAGAACGAAGCCTCAGTCATGTTGCCAGGCCACAGGGATCCAGAATCAAACCTCAGTCATGTTGCAAGGCCATAGGGCACCACCATCAAAGCTCAGTCATATTCCCAGCCCTCCGGTTTCCAGAATCATACCGATTTCATGTTCCCAGGCAACAGGGAACCAGAATCCAAACCGATGTCATGTTCTTGGGCACAGGGTTCCACTATCAAACCTCAGTCCTGTTGCCAGGCCACAGGGTTCCACCATCAAGCCTCACTCATGTTCCCAAGCCTGAGGGTTCCGCAATTAAACCTCAGTCATGTTGCCAGGCCACAGGGTTCAACCATCAAACCTCAGTCATGTTCCCAGGAAGCAGGTTTCCAGAATCAAACCAATGTCATGTTCCCAGGCCATGGGGTTCCAGTGTCAGGCCTCAGTCATGTTCCCAGTACACAGGGTTCCACCATCAAAGCTCAGTCATGTTGCCAGTCCACAGGTTTCTGCGATCAATCCACATTCAAGTTCCCAGGCCACAGGGTTCCAGAATCAAGCCTCAGTCATGTTGCCAGGCCACAGGGTACCACCTTCAAACCTCAGTCATGTTCCTAGGCAACAGGGTTCCTCCATCAAACCTCAATCTGGTTCCCAGGACACAGGGTTCCAGAATCAAAACAATGTCAAAATCCCAGGGCATGGTTTTCCAGTACCAGGCCTCAGTCATATTTCCAGGGCACAGGGTTCCACAATCAAACCTCAGTCATGTTGCCAGTCCACAGGTTTCTGCCATCAAACCTCAGTCAAGTTCCCAGGCCACAGATTTCCAGAATCAAACCTCAGTCATGTTCCCAGGGAACAGGATTCCAGAAACAAACCTCAGTCATGTTGCCAGGCCACAGGTTTCCACCATCAAACCTCAGCCATGTTCCCAGGCCACAGGATTCCAGAATCAAACCGTTCTCATGTTCCCAGGCCACAGGTTTCCAGAATCACGCCTCAGTCATGTTCCCAGACCACAGGGATCCAGAATCAAACCTCAGTCATGTTACCAGGCCATAGGGTACCACCATCAAACCTCAGTCATATTCCCAGACCACAGGTTTCCAGAATCAAACCGACTACATGTTCCCAGGCAACAGGGTACCAGAATCCAAACCGATGTCATGTTCCCAGGCCACTGGATTCCACAATCTAACATCAGTCAGTTCCCAGGCCAATGGTTTCCAGATTCAAACCTCAGTCATATTCCCAAGCCACATGGTTCCAGAATCAAACCTCAGTCATGTTCCCAGAACACAGGGTTCCAGAATCAAACCTCAGTCATGTTCACTGGACACAAGTTTCAAAACTAAAACCCCAGTCATGTTACCAGGCCACAGGGTTCCAGAATCAAGCCTCACTCATATTCCCAGCCCACAGGGTTCCACAAATAAACCTCAGTCATATTCCCAGGCCAAAGGGTTCCACAATCAAACCTAAGTCATCTTGCCAGGACACAGGGTTCAACCATCAAACCTCAGTCATGTTCCAGGAAACAGGGTTCCAGAATCCAACCAATGTCATGTTTCCAGGCCACGGGTTTCCAGTATCAGGCCTCAGTCATGTTCCCAGTGCACAGGGTTCCACCATCAAACCACAGTCATGCTGCCAGTCCACAGGTTTCTGCCATCAAACCTCTGTCAAGTTCCCAGGCCACAGGGTTCAAGAATCAAGCCTCAGTCATTTTGCCAGGCCAGAGTGTTCCACCGTCAAACCTCACTCATAATCCCAGGCCACATATTTCCACAATGAAACCTCAGTCATTTTCCCAGGCCATAGGTGTCCAGAATCAAACCTCAGTCATATTCCCAGTACACATGTTTCCAGAATCCAACCTCAGTCATGTTCCCAGGCCACAGAGTTCCACATTCAAACCTCAGTCATGTTCCCAGGACACAGGTGTCCAGAATCAAACCTCAGTCATGTTCCCAGGGAACAGGGTTCCAGAACCAAACCTCAATCATGTTCCCAGACCGCAGGGTTTCAGAATCAAACCACAGTCATGTTCCCAGGCCAGAGGGTTCCACAATCAAACCTCAGTCATGTTTCCATGCCACAGGGTTCCAGAATCCAACCGATGTCATGTTCCCAGGTCACAGGGTTCCAGAATCAATCCTCAGGTATGTTCCCAGGCTACAGGGTTCCAGAATAAAACTTCAGTCATGTTCCCAGTCCACAGGGTTCCAGAATCAAACCTCAGTCATGTTTCAAGGCCATAGGGAACCACCATCAAAGCTCAGTCATATTCCCAGGCCTCCGGTTTCCAGAATCAAACCGATTTCATGTTCCCAGGCAACTCGGAAGCAGAATCCAAACCGATGTCATGTTCCTAGGTCACAGGGTTTCACCATCAAACCTCAGTCCTGTTGCCAGGACACAGGGTTCCACCATCAAGCCTCAGTCATGTTGCCAGGCCACAGGGTTCCACATTCAAAGCTCAGTCATGGTCCCAGGACACAGGTGTCCAGACTCAAACCTCAGTCATGTTCCCAGGGAACAGGGTTCCAGAACCAAACCTCAATCATGTTCCCAGACCGCAGGGTTTCAGAATCAAACCACAGTCATGTTCCCAGGACAGAGGGTTCCACAATCAAACCTCAGTCATGTTTGCATGCCACAGGGTTCCAGAATCCAACCAATGTCATGTTCCCAGGACACAGGGTTCCAGAATCAATCCTCAGGTATATTCACAGGCTACAGGGTTCCAGAATAAAACTTCAGTCATGTTCCCAGTCCACAGGGTTCCAGAACGAAGCCTCAGTCATGTTCCCAGGCCACAGGGATCCAGAATCAAACCTCAGTCATGTTGCAAGGCCATAGGGTACCACCATCAAAGCTCAGTCATATTCCCAGGCCTCCGGTTTCCAGAATCAAACCGATTTCATGTTCCCAGGCAACTCGGAAGCAGAATCCAAACCGATGTCATGTTCCTAGGTCACAGGGTTTCACCATCAAACCTCAGTCCTGTTGCCAGGCCACAGGGTTCCACCATCAAGCCTCAGTCTTGTTGCCAGGGCACAGGGTTCAACCATCAAACCTCAGTCATGTTCCCAGGAAGCAGGGTTCCAGAATCAAACCAACGTCATGTTCCCAGGCCACGGGGTTCCAGTATCAGGCCTCAGTCATGTTCCCAGTACACAGGGTTCCACCATCAAAGCTCAGTCATGTTGCCAGTCCACAGGTTTCTGCGATCAAACCACATTCAAGTTCCCAGGCCACAGGTTTCCAGAATCAAGCCTCAGTCATGTTGCCAGACCACAGGGTACCACCATGAAACCTCAGTCATGTTCCCAGGCAACAGGGTTCCTCCATCAAACCTCAATCTGGTTCCCAGGACACAGGGATCCAGAATCAAACCAATGTCAAAATCCCAGGGCATGGTTTTCCAGTACCAAGACTCAGTCATATTTCCAGGGCACAGGGTTCCACAATCAAGCCTCAGTCAAGTTGCCAGTCCATAGGTTTCTGCCATCAAACCTCAGTCAAGTTCCCAGGCCACAGATTTCCAGAATCAAACCTCAGTCATGTTCCCAGGGAACAGGATTCCAGAAACAAACCTCAGTCATGTTGCCAGGCCACAGGTTTCCACCCTCAAACCTCAGCCATGGTCCCAGGCCACAGGATTCCAGAATCAAACCGTTCTCATATTCCCAGGCCACAGGTTTCCAGAATCCACTGATGTCATGTTCCCAGTCCACAGGGTTCCAGAACCAAGCCTCAGTCAGGTTCCCAGGGCACAGGGATCAGGAATCAAACCTTAGTCATGTTACCAGGCCATAGGGTACCACCATCAAACCTCAGTCATATTCCCAGACCACAGGTTTCCAGAATCAAATCGACTACATGTTTCCAGGCAACAGGGTACCAGAATCCAAACCGATGTCATGTTCCCAGGCCACTGGATTCCACTATCAAACATCAGTCATGTTCCCAGTCCAATGGTTTCCAAATTCAAACCTCAGTCATATTCCCAGGCCACATGGTTCCAGAATCAAACTTCAGTCATGTTCCCAGAACACAGGGTTCCAGAATAAAACCTCAGTCATGTTCCCTGGACACAGGTTTCAAAAATAAAACCCCAGTCATGTTACCAGGCCACAGGGTTCCAAAATCAAGCCTCACTCATATTCCCAGCCCACAGGGTTCCACAATTAAACCTCAGTCATATTCCCAGGCCACAGGGTTCCACATTCAAACCTCAGTCATGTTTCCAGGACACAGGTGTCCAGAATCAAACCTCAGTCATGTTCCCAGGGAACAGGGTTCCAGAACCAAACCTCAGTCATGTTCCCAGTCCACAGGATTTCAGAATCAAACCACAGTCATGTTCCCAGGCCAGAGGGTTCCACAATCAAACCTCAGTCATGTTTCCATGCCACAGGGTTCCAGAATCCAACCGATGTCATGTTCCCAGGTCACAGTTTTCCAGAATCAATCCTCAGCTATGTTCCCAGGCTACAGGGTTCCAGAATAAAACCTCAGTCATGTTCCCAGTCCACAGGGGACCAGAACGAAGCCTCAGTCATGTTGCCAGGCCACAGGGATCCAGAATCAAACCTCAGTCATGTTGCAAGGCCATAGGGCACCACCATCAAAGCTCAGTCATATTCCCAGCCCTCCGGTTTCCAGAATCATACCGATTTCATGTTCCCAGGCAACAGGGAACCAGAATCCAAACCGATGTCATGTTCTTGGGCACAGGGTTCCACTATCAAACCTCAGTCCTGTTGCCAGGCCACAGGGTTCCACCATCAAGCCTCACTCATGTTCCCAAGCCTGAGGGTTCCGCAATTAAACCTCAGTCATGTTGCCAGGCCACAGGGTTCAACCATCAAACCTCAGTCATGTTCCCAGGAAGCAGGTTTCCAGAATCAAACCAATGTCATGTTCCCAGGCCATGGGGTTCCAGTGTCAGGCCTCAGTCATGTTCCCAGTACACAGGGTTCCACCATCAAAGCTCAGTCATGTTGCCAGTCCACAGGTTTCTGCGATCAATCCACATTCAAGTTCCCAGGCCACAGGGTTCCAGAATCAAGCCTCATTCATGTTGCCAGGCCACAGGGTACCACCTTCAAACCTCAGTCATGTTCCTAGGCAACAGGGTTCCTCCATCAAACCTCAATCTGGTTCCCAGGACACAGGGTTCCAGAATCAAAACAATGTCAAAATCCCAGGGCATGGTTTTCCAGTACCAGGCCTCAGTCATATTTCCAGGGCACAGGGTTCCACAATCAAACCTCAGTCATGTTGCCAGTCCACAGGTTTCTGCCATCAAACCTCAGTCAAGTTCCCAGGCCACAGATTTCCAGAATCAAACCTCAGTCATGTTCCCAGGGAACAGGATTCCAGAAACAAACCTCAGTCATGTTGCCAGGCCACAGGTTTCCACCATCAAACCTCAGCCATGTTCCCAGGCCACAGGATTCCAGAATCAAACCGTTCTCATGTTCCCAGGCCACAGGTTTCCAGAATCACGCCTCAGTCATGTTCCCAGACCACAGGGATCCAGAATCAAACCTCAGTCATGTTACCAGGCCATAGGGTACCACCATCAAACCTCAGTCATATTCCCAGACCACAGGTTTCCAGAATCAAACCGACTACATGTTCCCAGGCAACAGGGTACCAGAATCCAAACCGATGTCATGTTCCAGGGCACTGGATTCCACAATCTAACATCAGTCAGTTCCCAGGCCAATGGTTTCCAGATTCAAACCTCCGTCATATTCCCAAGCCACATGGTTCCAGAATCAAACCTCAGTCATGTTCCCAGAACACAGGGTTCCAGAATCAAACCTCAGTCATGTTCACTGGACACAAGTTTCAAAACTAAAACCCCAGTCATGTTACCAGGCCACAGGGTTCCAGAATCAAGCCTCACTCATATTCCCAGCCCACAGGGTTCCACAAATAAACCTCAGTCATATTCCCAGGCCAAAGGGTTCCACAATCAAACCTAAGTCATCTTGCCAGGACACAGGCTTCAACCATCAAACCTCAGTCATGTTCCAGGAAACAGGGTTCCAGAATCCAACCAATGTCATGTTTCCAGGCCACGGGTTTCCAGTATCAGGCCTCAGTCATGTTCCCAGTGCACAGGGTTCCACCATCAAACCACAGTCATGCTGCCAGTCCACAGGTTTCTGCCATCAAACCTCTGTCAAGTTCCCAGGCCACAGGGTTCAAGAATCAAGCCTCAGTCATTTTGCCAGGCCAGAGTGTTCCACCGTCAAACCTCACTCATAATCCCAGGCCACATATTTCCACAATGAAACCTCAGTCATTTTCCCAGGCCATAGGTGTCCAGAATCAAACCTCAGTCATATTCCCAGTACACATGTTTCCAGAATCCAACCTCAGTCATGTTCCCAGGCCACAGAGTTCCACATTCAAACCTCAGTCATGTTCGCGGGACACAGGTGTCCAGAATCAAACCTCAGTCATGTTCCCAGGGAACAGGGTTCCAGAACCAAACCTCAATCATGTTCCCAGACCGCAGGGTTTCAGAATCAAACCACAGTCATGTTCCCAGGCCAGAGGGTTCCACAATCAAACCTCAGTCATGTTTCCATACCACAGGGTTCCAGAATCCAACCGATGTCATGTTCCCAGGTCACAGGGTTCCAGAATCAATCCTCAGGTATGTTCCCAGGCTACAGGGTTCCAGAATAAAACTTCAGTCATGTTCCCAGTCCACAGGGTTCCAGAATCAAACCTCAGTCATGTTTCAAGGCCATAGGGAACCACCATCAAAGCTCAGTCATATTCCCAGGCCTCCGGTTTCCAGAATCAAACCGATTTCATGTTCCCAGGCAACTCGGAAGCAGAATCCAAACCGATGTCATGTTCCTAGGTCACAGGGTTTCACCATCAAACCTCAGTCCTGTTGCCAGGACACAGGGTTCCACCATCAAGCCTCAGTCATGTTGCCAGGCCACAGGGTTCCACATTCAAACCTCAGTCATGGTCCCAGGACACAGGTGTCCAGACTCAAACCTCAGTCATGTTCCCAGGGAACAGGGTTCCAGAACCAAACCTCAATCATGTTCCCAGACCGCAGGGTTTCAGAATCAAACCACAGTCATGTTCCCAGGCCAGAGGGTTCCACAATCAAACCTCAGTCATGTTTGCATGCCACAGGGTTCCAGAATCCAACCAATGTCATGTTCCCAGGACACAGGGTTCCAGAATCAATCCTCAGGTATATTCACAGGCTACAGGGTTCCAGAATAAAACTTCAGTCATGTTCCCAGTCCACAGGGTTCCAGAACGAAGCCTCAGTCATGTTCCCAGGCCACAGGGATCCAGAATCAAACCTCAGTCATGTTGCAAGGCCATAGGGTACCACCATCAAAGCTCAGTCATATTCCCAGGCCTCCGGTTTCCAGAATCAAACCGATTTCATGTTCCCAGGCAACTCGGAAGCAGAATCCAAACCGATGTCATGTTCCTAGGTCACAGGGTTTCACCATCAAACCTCAGTCCTGTTGCAAGGCCACAGGGTTCCACCATCAAGCCTCAGTCTTGTTGCCAGGCCACAGGGTTCAACCATCAAACCTCAGTCATGTTCCCAGGAAGCAGGGTTCCAGAATCAAACCAACATCATGTTCCCAGGCCACGGGGTTCCAGTATCAGGCCTCAGTCATGTTCCCAGTACACAGGGTTCCACCATCAAAGCTCAGTCATGTTGCCAGTCCACAGGTTTCTGCGATCAAACCACATTCAAGTTCCCAGGCCACAGGGTTCCAGAATCAAGCCTCAGTCATGTTGCCAGACCACAGGGTACCACCATGAAACCTCAGTCATGTTCCCAGGCAACAGGGTTCCTCCATCAAACCTCAATCTGGTTCCCAGGACACAGGGATCCAGAATCAAACCAATGTCAAAATCCCAGGGCATGGTTTTCCAGTACCAAGACTCAGTCATATTTCCAGGGCACAGGGTTCCACAATCAAGCCTCAGTCATGTTGCCAGTCCATAGGTTTCTGCCATCAAACCTCAGTCAAGTTCCCAGGCCACAGATTTCCAGAATCAAACCTCAGTCATGTTCCCAGGGAACAGGATTCCAGAAACAAACCTCAGTCATGTTGCCAGGCCACAGGTTTCCACCCTCAAACCTCAGGCATGGTCCCAGGCCACAGGATTCCAGAATCCACTGATGTCATGTTCCCAGTCCACAGGGTTCCAGAACCAAGCCTCAGTCAGGTTCCCAGGGCACAGGGATCAGGAATCAAACCTTAGTCATGTTACCAGGCCATAGGGTACCACCATCAAACCTCAGTCATATTCCCAGACCACAGGTTTCCAGAATCAAATCGACTACATGTTTCCAGGCAACAGGGTACCAGAATCCAAACCGATGTCATGTTCCCAGGCCACTGTATTCCACTATCAAACATCAGTCATGTTCCCAGGCCAATGGTTTCCAGATGCAAACCTCAGTCATATTCCCAGGCCACATGGTTCCAGAATCAAACTTCAGTCATGTTCCCAGAACACAGGGTTCCAGAATAAAACCTCAGTCATGTTCCCTGGACACAGGTTTCAAAAATAAAACCCCAGTCATGTTACCAGGCCACAGGGTTCCAAAATCAAGCCTCACTCATATTCCCAGCCCACAGGGTTCCACAATTAAACCTCAGTCATATTCCCAGGCCACAGGGTTCCACATTCAAACCTCAGTCATGTTTCCAGGACACAGGTGTCCAGAATCAAACCTCAGTCATGTTCCCAGGGAACAGGGTTCCAGAACCAAACCTCAGTCATGTTCCCAGTCCACAGGATTTCAGAATCAAACCACAGTCATGTTCCCAGGCCAGAGGGTTCCACAATCAAACCTCAGTCATGTTTCCATGCCACAGGGTTCCAGAATCCAACCGATGTCATGTTCCCAGGTCACAGTTTTCCAGAATCAATCCTCAGCTATGTTCCCAGGCTACAGGGTTCCAGAATAAAACCTCCGTCATGTTCCCAGTCCACAGGGGACCAGAACGAAGCCTCAGTCATGTTGCCAGGCCACAGGGATCCAGAATCAAACCTCAGTCATGTTGCAAGGCCATAGGGCACCACCATCAAAGCTCAGTCATATTCCCAGCCCTCCGGTTTCCAGAATCATACCGATTTCATGTTCCCAGGCAACAGGGAACCAGAATCCAAACCGATGTCATGTTCTTGGGCACAGGGTTCCACTATCAAACCTCAGTCCTGTTGCCAGGCCACAGGGTTCCACCATCAAGCCTCACTCATGTTCCCAAGCCTGAGGGTTCCGCAATTAAACCTCAGTCATGTTGCCAGGCCACAGGGTTCAACCATCAAACCTCAGTCATGTTCCCAGGAAGCAGGTTTCCAGAATCAAACCAATGTCATGTTCCCAGGCCATGGGGTTCCAGTGTCAGGCCTCAGTCATGTTCCCAGTACACAGGGTTCCACCATCAAAGCTCAGTCATGTTGCCAGTCCACAGGTTTCTGCGATCAATCCACATTCAAGTTCCCAGGCCACAGGGTTCCAGAATCAAGCCTCAGTCATGTTGCCAGGCCACAGGGTACCACCTTCAAACCTCAGTCATGTTCCTAGGCAACAGGGTTCCTCCATCAAACCTCAATCTGGTTCCCAGGACACAGGGTTCCAGAATCAAAACAATGTCAAAATCCCAGGGCATGGTTTTCCAGTACCAGGCCTCAGTCATATTTCCAGGGCACAGGGTTCCACAATCAAACCTCAGTCATGTTGCCAGTCCACAGGTTTCTGCCATCAAACCTCAGTCAAGTTCCCAGGCCACAGATTTCCAGAATCAAACCTCAGTCATGTTGCCAGGCCACAGGTTTCCACCATCAAACCTCAGCCATGTTCCCAGGCCACAGGATTCCAGAATCAAACCGTTCTCATGTTCCCAGGCCACAGGTTTCCAGAATCACGCCTCAGTCATGTTCCCAGACCACAGGGATCCAGAATCAAACCTCAGTCATGTTACCAGGCCATAGGGTACCACCATCAAACCTCAGTCATATTCCCAGACCACAGGTTTCCAGAATCAAACCGACTACATGTTCCCAGGCAACAGGGTACCAGAATCCAAACCGATGTCATGTTCCCAGGCCACTGGATTCCACAATCTAACATCAGTCAGTTCCCAGGCCAATGGTTTCCAGATTCAAACCTCCGTCATATTCCCAAGCCACATGGTTCCAGAATCAAACCTCAGTCATGTTCCCAGAACACAGGGTTCCAGAATCAAACCTCAGTCATGTTCACTGGACACAAGTTTCAAAACTAAAACCCCAGTCATGTTACCAGGCCACAGGGTTCCAGAATCAAGCCTCACTCATATTCCCAGCCCACAGGGTTCCACAAATAAACCTCAGTCATATTCCCAGGCCAAAGGGTTCCACAATCAAACCTAAGTCATCTTGCCAGGACACAGGGTTCAACCATCAAACCTCAGTCATGTTCCAGGAAACAGGGTTCCAGAATCCAACCAATGTCATGTTTCCAGGCCACGGGTTTCCAGTATCAGGCCTCAGTCATGTTCCCAGTGCACAGGGTTCCACCATCAAACCACAGTCATGCTGCCAGTCCACAGGTTTCTGCCATCAAACCTCTGTCAAGTTCCCAGGCCACAGGGTTCAAGAATCAAGCCTCAGTCATTTTGCCAGGCCAGAGTGTTCCACCGTCAAACCTCACTCATAATCCCAGGCCACATATTTCCACAATGAAACCTCAGTCATTTTCCCAGGCCATAGGTGTCCAGAATCAAACCTTAGTCATATTCCCAGTACACATGTTTCCAGAATCCAACCTCAGTCATGTTCCCAGGCCACAGAGTTCCACATTCAAACCTCAGTCATGTTCCCAGGACACAGGTGTCCAGAATCAAACCTCAGTCATGTTCCCAGGGAACAGGGTTCCAGAACCAAACCTCAATCATGTTCCCAGACCACAGGGTTTCAGAATCAAACCACAGTCATGTTCCCAGGCCAGAGGGTTCCACAATCAAACCTCAGTCATGTTTCCATGCCACAGGTTTCCAGAATCCAACCGATGTCATGTTCCCAGGTCACAGGGTTCCAGAATCAATCCTCAGGTATGTTCCCAGGCTACAGGGTTCCAGAATAAAACTTCAGTCATGTTCCCAGTCCACAGGGTTCCAGAATCAAACCTCAGTCATGTTTCAAGGCCATAGGGAACCACCATCAAAGCTCAGTCATATTCCCAGGCCTCCGGTTTCCAGAATCAAACCGATTTCATGTTCCCAGGCAACTCGGAAGCAGAATCCAAACCGATGTCATGTTCCTAGGTCACAGGGTTTCACCATCAAACCTCAGTCCTGTTGCCAGGACACAGGGTTCCACCATCAAGCCTCAGTCATGTTGCCAGGCCACAGGGTTCCACATTCAAAGCTCAGTCATGGTCCCAGGACACAGGTGTCCAGACTCAAACCTCAGTCATGTTCCCAGGGAACAGGGTTCCAGAACCAAACCTCAATCATGTTCCCAGACCGCAGGGTTTCAGAATCAAACCACAGTCATGTTCCCAGGCCAGAGGGTTCCACAATCAAACCTCAGTCATGTTTGCATGCCACAGGGTTCCAGAATCCAACCAATGTCATGTTCCCAGGACACAGGGTTCCAGAATCAATCCTCAGGTATATTCACAGGCTACAGGGTTCCAGAATAAAACTTCAGTCATGTTCCCAGTCCACAGGGTTCCAGAACGAAGCCTCAGTCATGTTCCCAGGCCACAGGGATCCAGAATCAAACCTCAGTCATGTTGCAAGGCCATAGGGTACCACCATCAAAGCTCAGTCATATTCCCAGGCCTCCGGTTTCCAGAATCAAACCGATTTCATGTTCCCAGGCAACTCGGAAGCAGAATCCAAACCGATGTCATGTTCCTAGGTCACAGGGTTTCACCATCAAACCTCAGTCCTGTTGCCAGGCCACAGGGTTCCACCATCAAGCCTCAGTCTTGTTGCCAGGCCACAGGGTTCAACCATCAAACCTCAGTCATGTTCCCAGGAAGCAGGGTTCCAGAATCAAACCAACGTCATGTTCCCAGGCCACGGGGTTCCAGTATCAGGCCTCAGTCATGTTCCCAGTACACAGGGTTCCACCATCAAAGCTCAGTCATGTTGCCAGTCCACAGGTTTCTGCGATCAAACCACATTCAAGTTCCCAGGCCACAGGGTTCCAGAATCAAGCCTCAGTCATGTTGCCAGACCACAGGGTACCACCATGAAACCTCAGTCATGTTCCCAGGCAACAGGGTTCCTCCATCAAACCTCAATCTGGTTCCCAGGACACAGGGATCCAGAATCAAACCAATGTCAAAATCCCAGGGCATGGTTTTCCAGTACCAAGACTCAGTCATATTTCCAGGGCACAGGGTTCCACAATCAAGCCTCAGTCATGTTGCCAGTCCATAGGTTTCAGCCATCAAACCTCAGTCAAGTTCCCAGGCCACAGATTTCCAGAATCAAACCTCAGTCATGTTCCCAGGGAACAGGATTCCAGAAACAAACCTCAGTCATGTTGCCAGGCCACAGGTTTCCACCCTCAAACCTCAGCCATGGTCCCAGGCCACAGGATTCCAGAATCAAACCGTTCTCATATTCCCAGGCCACAGGTTTCCAGAATCCACTGATGTCATGTTCCCAGTCCACAGGGTTCCAGAACCAAGCCTCAGTCAGGTTCCCAGGGCACAGGGATCAGGAATCAAACCTTAGTCATGTTACCAGGCCATAGGGTACCACCATCAAACCTCAGTCATATTCCCAGACCACAGGTTTCCAGAATCAAATCGACTAAATGTTTCCAGGCAACAGGGTACCAGAATCCAAACCGATGTCATGTTCCCAGGCCACTGGATTCCACTATCAAACATCAGTCATGTTCCCAGGTCAATGGTTTCCAGATTCAAACCTCAGTCATATTCCCAGGCCACATGTTTCCAGAATCAAACTTCAGTCATGTTCCCAGAACACAGGGTTCCAGAATAAAACCTCAGTCATGTTCCCTGGACACAGGTTTCAAAAATAAAACCCCAGTCATGTTACCAGGCCACAGGGTTCCAAAATCAAGCCTCACTCATATTCCCAGCCCACAGGGTTCCACAATTAAACCTCAGTCATATTCCCAGGCCACAGGGTTCCACATTCAAACCTCAGTCATGTTTCCAGGACACAGGTGTCCAGAATCAAACCTCTGTCATGTTCCCAGGGAACAGGGTTCCAGAACCAAACCTCAGTCATGTTCCCAGTCCACAGGATTTCAGAATCAAACCACAGTCATGTTCCCAGGCCAGAGGGTTCCACAATCAAACCTCAGTCATGTTTCCATGCCACAGGGTTCCAGAATCCAACCGATGTCATGTTCCCAGGTCACAGTTTTCCAGAATCAATCCTCAGCTATGTTCCCAGGCTACAGGGTTCCAGAATAAAACCTCCGTCATGTTCCCAGTCCACAGGGGACCAGAACGAAGCCTCAGTCATGTTGCCAGGCCACAGGGATCCAGAATCAAACCTCAGTCATGTTGCAAGGCCATAGGGCACCACCATCAAAGCTCAGTCATATTCCCAGCCCTCCGGTTTCCAGAATCATACCGATTTCATGTTCCCAGGCAACAGGGAACCAGAATCCAAACCGATGTCATGTTCTTGGGCACAGGGTTCCACTATCAAACCTCAGTCCTGTTGCCAGGCCACAGGGTTCCACCATCAAGCCTCACTCATGTTCCCAAGCCTGAGGGTTCCGCAATTAAACCTCAGTCATGTTGCCAGGCCACAGGGTTCAACCATCAAACCTCAGTCATGTTCCCAGGAAGCAGGTTTCCAGAATCAAACCAATGTCATGTTCCCAGGCCATGGGGTTCCAGTGTCAGGCCTCAGTCATGTTCCCAGTACACAGGGTTCCACCATCAAAGCTCAGTCATGTTGCCAGTCCACAGGTTTCTGCGATCAATCCACATTCAAGTTCCCAGGCCACAGGGTTCCAGAATCAAGCCTCAGTCATGTTGCCAGGCCACAGGGTACCACCTTCAAACCTCAGTCATGTTCCTAGGCAACAGGGTTCCTCCATCAAACCTCAATCTGGTTCCCAGGACACAGGGTTCCAGAATCAAAACAATGTCAAAATCCCAGGGCATGGTTTTCCAGTACCAGGCCTCAGTCATATTTCCAGGGCACAGGGTTCCACAATCAAACCTCAGTCATGTTGCCAGTCCACAGGTTTCTGCCATCAAACCTCAGTCAAGTTCCCAGGCCACAGATTTCCAGAATCAAACCTCAGTCATGTTCCCAGGGAACAGGATTCCAGAAACAAACCTCAGTCATGTTGCCAGGCCACAGGTTTCCACCATCAAACCTCAGCCATGTTCCCAGGCCACAGGATTCCAGAATCAAACCGTTCTCATGTTCCCAGGCCACAGGTTTCCAGAATCACGCCTCAGTCATGTTCCCAGACCACAGGGATCCAGAATCAAACCTCAGTCATGTTACCAGGCCATAGGGTACCACCATCAAACCTCAGTCATATTCCCAGACCACAGGTTTCCAGAATCAAACCGACTACATGTTCCCAGGCAACAGGGTACCAGAATCCAAACCGATGTCATGTTCCCAGGCCACTGGATTCCAAAATCTAACATCAGTCAGTTCCCAGGCCAATGGTTTCCAGATTCAAACCTCCGTCATATTCCCAAGCCACATGGTTCCAGAATCAAACCTCAGTCATGTTCCCAGAACACAGGGGTCCAGAATCAAACCTCAGTCATGTTCACTGGACACAAGTTTCAAAACTAAAACCCCAGTCATGTTACCAGGCCACAGGTTTCCAGAATCAAGCCTCACTCATATTCCCAGCCCACAGGGTTCCACAAATAAACCTCAGTCATATTCCCAGGCCAAAGGGTTCCACAATCAAACCTAAGTCATCTTGCCAGGACACAGGGTTCAACCATCAAACCTCAGTCATGTTCCAGGAAACAGGGTTCCAGAATCCAACCAATGTCATGTTTCCAGGCCACGGGTTTCCAGTATCAGGCCTCAGTCATGTTCCCAGTGCACAGGGTTCCACCATCAAACCACAGTCATGCTGCCAGTCCACAGGTTTCTGCCATCAAACCTCTGTCAAGTTCCCAGGCCACAGGGTTCAAGAATCAAGCCTCAGTCATTTTGCCAGGCCAGAGTGTTCCACCGTCAAACCTCACTCATAATCCCAGGCCACATATTTTCACAATGAAACCTCAGTCATTTTCCCAGGCCATAGGTGTCCAGAACCAAACCTCAGTCATATTCCCAGTACACATGTTTCCAGAATCCAACCTCAGTCATGTTCCCAGGCCACAGAGTTCCACATTCAAACCTCAGTCATGTTCCCGGGACACAGGTGTCCAGAATCAAACCTCAGTCATGTTCCCAGGGAACAGGGTTCCAGAACCAAACCTCAATCATGTTCCCAGACCGCAGGGTTTCAGAATCAAACCACAGTCATGTTCCCAGGCCAGAGGGTTCCACAATCAAACCTCAGTCATGTTTCCATACCACAGGGTTCCAGAATCCAACCGATGTCATGTTCCCAGGTCACAGGGTTCCAGAATCAATCCTCAGGTATGTTCCCAGGCTACAGGGTTCCAGAATAAAACTTCAGTCATGTTCCCAGTCCACAGGGTTCCAGAATCAAACCTCAGGCATGTTTCAAGGCCATAGGGAACCACCATCAAAGCTCAGTCATATTCCCAGGCCTCCGGTTTCCAGAATCAAACCGATTTATTGTTCCCAGGCAACTCGGAAGCAGAATCCAAACCGATGTCATGTTCCTAGGTCACAGGGTTTCACCATCAAACCTCAGTCCTGTTGCCAGGACACAGGGTTCCACCATCAAGCCTCAGTCATGTTGCCAGGCCACAGGGTTCCACATTCAAACCTCAGTCATGGTCCCAGGACACAGGTGTCCAGACTCAAACCTCAGTCATGTTCCCAGGGAACAGGGTTCCAGAACCAAACCTCAATCATGTTCCCAGACCGCAGGGTTTCAGAATCAAACCACAGTCATGTTCCCAGGCCAGAGGGTTCCACAATCAAACCTCAGTCATGTTTGCATGCCACAGGGTTCCAGAATCCAACCAATGTCATGTTCCCAGGACACAGGGTTCCAGAATCAATCCTCAGGTATATTCACAGGCTACAGGGTTCCAGAATAAAACTTCAGTCATGTTCCCAGTCCACAGGGTTCCAGAACGAAGCCTCAGTCATGTTCCCAGGCCACAGGGATCCAGAATCAAACCTCAGTCATGTTGCAAGGCCATAGGGTACCACCATCAAAGCTCAGTCATATTCCCAGGCCTCCGGTTTCCAGAATCAAACCGATTTCATGTTCCCAGGCAACTCGGAAGCAGAATCCAAACCGATGTCATGTTCCTAGGTCACAGGGTTTCACCATCAAACCTCAGTCCTGTTGCCAGGCCACAGGGTTCCACCATCAAGCCTCAGTCTTGTTGCCAGGCCACAGGGTTCAACCATCAAACCTCAGTCATGTTCCCAGGAAGCAGGGTTCCAGAATCAAACCAACATCATGTTCCCAGGCCACGGGGTTCCAGTATCAGGCCTCAGTCATGTTCCCAGTACACAGGGTTCCACCATCAAAGCTCAGTCATGTTGCCAGTCCACAGGTTTCTGCGATCAAACCACATTCAAGTTCCCAGGCCACAGGGTTCCAGAATCAAGCCTCAGTCATGTTGCCAGACCACAGGGTACCACCATGAAACCTCAGTCATGTTCCCAGGCAACAGGGTTCCTCCATCAAACCTCAATCTGGTTCCCAGGACACAGGGATCCAGAATCAAACCAATGTCAAAATCCCAGGGCATGGTTTTCCAGTACCAAGACTCAGTCATATTTCCAGGGCACAGGGTTCCACAATCAAGCCTCAGTCATGTTGCCAGTCCATAGGTTTCTGCCATCAAACCTCAGTCAAGTTCCCAGGCCACAGATTTCCAGAATCAAACCTCAGTCATGTTCCCAGGGAACAGGATTCCAGAAACAAACCTCAGTCATGTTGCCAGGCCACAGGTTTCCACCCTCAAACCTCAGGCATGGTCCCAGGCCACAGGATTCCAGAATCCACTGATGTCATGTTCCCAGTCCACAGGGTTCCAGAACCAAGCCTCAGTCAGGTTCCCAGGGCACAGGGATCAGGAATCAAACCTTAGTCATGTTACCAGGCCATAGGGTACCACCATCAAACCTCAGTCATATTCCCAGACCACAGGTTTCCAGAATCAAATCGACTACATGTTTCCAGGCAACAGGGTACCAGAATCCAAACCGATGTCATGTTCCCAGGCCACTGTATTCCACTATCAAACATCAGTCATGTTCCCAGGCCAATGGTTTCCAGATGCAAACCTCAGTCATATTCCCAGGCCACATGGTTCCAGAATCAAACTTCAGTCATGTTCCCAGAACACAGGGTTCCAGAATAAAACCTCAGTCATGTTCCCTGGACACAGGTTTCAAAAATAAAACCCCAGTCATGTTACAAGGCCACAGGGTTCCAAAATCAAGCCTCACTCATATTCCCAGCCCACAGGGTTCCACAATTAAACCTCAGTCATATTCCCAGGCCACAGGGTTCCACATTCAAACCTCAGTCATGTTTCCAGGACACAGGTGTCCAGAATCAAACCTCAGTCATGTTCCCAGGGAATAGGGTTCCAGAACCAAACCTCAATCATGTTCCCAGTCCACAGGATTTCAGAATCAAACCACAGTCATGTTCCCAGGCCAGAGGGTTCCACAATCAAACCTCAGTCATGTTTCCATGCCACAGGGTTCCAGAATCCAACCGATGTCATGTTCCCAGGTCACAGTTTTCCAGAATCAATCCTCAGCTATGTTCCCAGGCTACAGGGTTCCAGAATAAAACCTCCGTCATGTTCCCAGTCCACAGGGGACCAGAACGAAGCCTCAGTCATGTTGCCAGGCCACAGGGATCCAGAATCAAACCTCAGTCATGTTGCAAGGCCATAGGGCACCACCATCAAAGCTCAGTCATATTCCCAGCCCTCCGGTTTCCAGAATCATACCGATTTCATGTTCCCAGGCAACAGGGAACCAGAATCCAAACCGATGTCATGTTCTTGGGCACAGGGTTCCACTATCAAACCTCAGTCCTGTTGCCAGGCCACAGGGTTCCACCATCAAGCCTCACTCATGTTCCCAAGCCTGAGGGTTCCGCAATTAAACCTCAGTCATGTTGCCAGGCCACAGGGTTCAACCATCAAACCTCAGTCATGTTCCCAGGAAGCAGGTTTCCAGAATCAAACCAATGTCATGTTCCCAGGCCATGGGGTTCCAGTGTCAGGCCTCAGTCATGTTCCCAGTACACAGGGTTCCACCATCAAAGCTCAGTCATGTTGCCAGTCCACAGGTTTCTGCGATCAATCCACATTCAAGTTCCCAGGCCACAGGGTTCCAGAATCAAGCCTCAGTCATGTTGCCAGGCCACAGGGTACCACCTTCAAACCTCAGTCATGTTCCTAGGCAACAGGGTTCCTCCATCAAACCTCAATCTGGTTCCCAGGACACAGCGTTCCAGAATCAAAACAATGTCAAAATCCCAGGGCATGGTTTTCCAGTACCAGGCCTCAGTCATATTTCCAGGGCACAGGGTTCCACAATCAAACCTCAGTCATGTTGCCAGTCCACAGGTTTCTGCCATCAAACCTCAGTCAAGTTCCCAGGCCACAGATTTCCAGAATCAAACCTCAGTCATGTTCCCAGGGAACAGGATTCCAGAAACAAACCTCAGTCATGTTGCCAGGCCACAGGTTTCCACCATCAAACCTCAGCCATGTTCCCAGGCCACAGGATTCCAGAATCAAACCGTTCTCATGTTCCCAGGCCACAGGTTTCCAGAATCACGCCTCAGTCATGTTCCCAGACCACAGGGATCCAGAATCAAACCTCAGTCATGTTACCAGGCCATAGGGTACCACCATCAAACCTCAGTCATATTCCCAGACCACAGGTTTCCAGAATCAAACCGACTACATGTTCCCAGGCAACAGGGTACCAGAATCCAAACCGATGTCATGTTCCCAGGCCACTGGATTCCACAATCTAACATCAGTCAATTCCCAGGCCAATGGTTTCCAGATTCAAACCTCCGTCATATTCCCAAGCCACATGGTTCCAGAATCAAACCTCAGTCATGTTCCCAGAACACAGGGTTCCAGAATCAAACCTCAGTCATGTTCACTGGACACAAGTTTCAAAACTAAAACCCCAGGCATGTTACCAGGCCACAGGGTTCCAGAATCAAGCCTCACTCATATTCCCAGCCCACAGGGTTCCACAAATAAACCTCAGTCATATTCCCAGGCCAAAGGGTTCCACAATCAAACCTCAGTCCAGTTTCCAGGCCACGGTTCCACCATCAAGCCTCAGTCATGTTCCCAGGCCAGAGTGTTCCACAATCAAACCTAAGTCGTCTTGCCAGGACACAGGCTTCAACCATCAAACCTCAGTCATGTTCCAGGAAACAGGGTTCCAGAATCCAACCAATGTCATGTTTCCAGGCCACGGGGTTCCAGTATCAGGCCTCAGTCATGTTCCCAGTGCACAGGGTTCCACCATCAAACCTCAGTCATGTTGCCAGTCCACAGGTTTCTGCCATCAAACCTCTGTCAAGTTCCCAGGCCACAGGGTTCAAGAATCAAGCCTCAGTCATTTTGCCAGGCCAGAGTGTTCCACCGTCAAACCTCACTCATAATCCCAGGCCACATATTTCCACAATGAAACCTCAGTCATTTTCCCAGGCCATAGGTGTCCAGAATCAAACCTCAGTCATATTCCCAGTACACATGTTTCCAGAATCCAACCTCAGTCATGTTCCCAGGCCACAGAGTTCCACATTCAAACCTCAGTCATGTTCCCAGGACACAGGTGTCCAGAATCAAACCTCAGTCATGTTCCCAGGGAACAGGGTTCCCGAACCAAACCTCAATCATGTTCCCAGACCGCAGGGTTTCAGAATCAAACCACAGTCATGTTCCCAGGCCAGAGGGTTCCACAATCAAACCTCAGTCATGTTTCCATGCCACAGGGTTCCAGAATCCAACCGATGTCATGTTCCCAGGTCACAGGGTTCCAGAATCAATCCTCAGGTATGTTCCCAGGCTACAGGGTTCCAGAATAAAACTTCAGTCATGTTCCCAGTCCACAGGGTTCCAGAATCAAACCTCAGTCATGTTTCAAGGCCATAGGGAACCACCATCAAAGCTCAGTCATATTCCCAGGCCTCCGGTTTCCAGAATCAAACCGATTTCATGTTCCCAGGCAACTCGGAAGCAGAATCCAAACCGATGTCATGTTCCTAGGTCACAGGGTTTCACCATCAAACCTCAGTCCTGTTGCCAGGACACAGGGTTCCACCATCAAGCCTCAGTCATGTTGCCAGGCCACAGGGTTCCACATTCAAAGCTCAGTCATGGTCCCAGGACACAGGTGTCCAGACTCAAACCTCAGTCATGTTCCCAGGGAACAGGGTTCCAGAACCAAACCTCAATCATGTCCCAGACCGCAGGGTTTCAGAATCAAACCACAGTCATGTTCCCAGGCCAGAGGGTTCCACAATCAAACCTCAGTCATGTTTGCATGCCACAGGGTTCCAGAATCCAACCAATGTCATGTTCCCAGGACACAGGGTTCCAGAATCAATCCTCAGGTATATTCACAGGCTACAGGGTTCCAGAATAAAACTTCAGTCATGTTCCCAGTCCACAGGGTTCCAGAACGAAGCCTCAGTCATGTTCCCAGGCCACAGGGATCCAGAATCAAACCTCAGTCATGTTGCAAGGCCATAGGGTACCACCATCAAAGCTCAGTCATATTCCCCGGCCTCCGGTTTCCAGAATCAAACCGATTTCATGTTCCCAGGCAACTCGGAAGCAGAATCCAAACCGATGTCATGTTCCCAGGCCACTGGATTCCACTATCAAACATCAGTCATGTTCCCAGGCCAATGGTTTCCAGATTCAAACCTCAGTCATATTCCCAGGCCACATGGTTCCAGAATCAAACTTCAGTCATGTTCCCAGAACACAGGGTTCCAGAATAAAACCTCAGTCATGTTCCCTGGACACAGGTTTCAAAAATAAAACCCCAGTCATGTTACCAGGCCACAGGGTTCCAAAATCAAGCCTCACTCATATTCCCAGCCCACAGGGTTCCACAATTAAACCTCAGTCATATTCCCAGGCCACAGGGTTCCACATTCAAACCTCAGTCATGTTTCCAGGACACAGGTGTCCAGAATCAAACCTCAGTCATGTTCCCAGGGAACAGGGTTCCAGAACCAAACCTCAGTCATGTTCCCAGTCCACAGGATTTCAGAATCAAACCACAGTCATGTTCCCAGGCCAGAGGGTTCCACAATCAAACCTCAGTCATGTTTCCATGCCACAGGGTTCCAGAATCCAACCGATGTCATGTTCCCAGGTCACAGTTTTCCAGAATCAATCCTCAGCTATGTTCCCAGGCTACAGGGTTCCAGAATAAAACCTCCGTCATGTTCCCAGTCCACAGGGGACCAGAACGAAGCCTCAGTCATGTTGCCAGGCCACAGGGATCCAGAATCAAACCTCAGTCATGTTGCAAGGCCATAGGGCACCACCATCAAAGCTCAGTCATATTCCCAGCCCTCCGGTTTCCAGAATCATACCGATTTCATGTTCCCAGGCAACAGGGAACCAGAATCCAAACCGATGTCATGTTCTTGGGCACAGGGTTCCACTATCAAACCTCAGTCCTGTTGCCAGGCCACAGGGTTCCACCATCAAGCCTCACTCATGTTCCCAAGCCTGAGGGTTCCGCAATTAAACCTCAGTCATGTTGCCAGGCCACAGGGTTCAACCATCAAACCTCAGTCATGTTCCCAGGAAGCAGGTTTCCAGAATCAAACCAATGTCATGTTCCCAGGCCATGGGGTTCCAGTGTCAGGCCTCAGTCATGTTCCCAGTACACAGGGTTCCACCATCAAAGCTCAGTCATGTTGCCAGTCCACAGGTTTCTGCGATCAATCCACATTCAAGTTCCCAGGCCACAGGGTTCCAGAATCAAGCCTCAGTCATGTTGCCAGGCCACAGGGTACCACCATCAAACCTCAGTCATGTTCCTAGGCAACAGGGTTCCTCCATCAAACCTCAATCTGGTTCCCAGGACACAGGGTTCCAGAATCAAACCAATGTCAAAATCCCAGGGCATGGTTTTCCAGTACCAGGCCTCAGTCATATTTCCAGGGCACAGGGTTCCACAATCAAACCTCAGTCATGTTGCCAGTCCACAGGTTTCTGCCATCAAACCTCAGTCAAGTTCCCAGGCCACAGATTTCCAGAATCAAACCTCAGTCATGTTCCCAGGGAACAGGATTCCAGAAACAAACCTCAGTCATGTTGCCAGGCCACAGGTTTCCACCATCAAACCTCAGCCATGTTCCCAGGCCACAGGATTCCAGAATCAAACCGTTCTCATGTTCCCAGGCCACAGGTTTCCAGAATCCACTGATGTCATGTTCCCAGTCCACAGGGTTCCAGAACCAAGCCTCAGTCAGGTTCCCAGGGCACAGTATTCCACAATCTAAAGAGATGTCATGTTCCCAGGCCACAAGTTTCCAGAATCACGCCTCAGTCATGTTCCCAGACCACAGGGATCCAGAATCAAACCTCAGTCATGTTACCAGGCCATAGGGTACCACCATCAAACCTCAGTCATATTCCCAGACCACAGGTTTCCAGAATCAAACCGACTACATGTTCCCAGGCAACAGGGTACCAGAATCCAAACCGATGTCATGTTCCCAGGCCACTGGATTCCACAATCTAACATCAGTCAGTTCCCAGGCCAATGGTTTCCAGATTCAAACCTCCGTCATATTCCCAGGCCACATGGTTCCAGAATCAAACCTCAGTCATGTTCCCAGAACACAGGGTTCCAGAATCAAACCTCAGTCATGTTCACTGGACACAAGTTTCAAAAATAAAACCCCAGTCATGTTACCAGGCCACAGGGTTCCAGAATCAAGCCTCACTCATATTCCCAGCCCACAGGGTTCCACAAATAAACCTCAGTCATATTCCCAGGCCAAAGGGTTCCACAATCAAACCTCAGTCCAGTTTCCAGGCCACGGTTCCACCATCAAGCCTCAGTCATGTTCCCAGGCCAGAGTGTTCCACAATCAAACCTAAGTCATCTTGCCAGGACACAGGGTTCAACCATCAAACCTCAGTCATGTTCCAGGAAACAGGGTTCCAGAATCCAACCAATGTCATGTTTCCAGGCCACGGGGTTCCAGTATCAGGCCTCAGTCATGTTCCCAGTGCACAGGGTTCCACCATCAAAGCTCAGTCATATTCCCAGACCACAGGTTTCCACCATCAAACCTCAGCCATGTTCCCAGTCCACAGGGTTCCAGAACCAAGCCTCAGTCAGGTTCCTAGGGCACAGGGATCAGGAATCAAACCTTAGTCATGTTACCAGGCCATAGGGTACCACCATCAAACCTCAGTCATATTCCCAGACCACAGGTTTCCAGAATCAAATCGACTACATGTTCCCAGGCAACAGGGTACCAGAATCCAAACCGATGTCATGTTCCCAGGCCACTGGATTCCACTATCAAACATCAGTCATATTCCCAGGCCAATGGTTTCCAGATTCAAACCTCAGTCATATTCCCAGGCCACATGGTTCCGGAATAAAACTTCAGTCATGTTCCCAGAACACAGGGTTCCAGAATAAAACCTCAGTCATGTTCCCTGGACACAGGTTTCAAAAATAAAACCCCAGTCATGTTACCAGGCCACAGGGTTCCAAAATCAACCCTCACTCATATTCCCAGCCCACAGGGTTCCACAATTAAACCTCAGTCATATTCCCAGGCCACAGGGTTCCACATTCAAACCTCAGTCATGTTTCCAGGACACAGGTGTCCAGAATCAAACCTCAGTCATGTTCCCAGGGAACAGGGTTCCAGAACCAAACCTCAGTCATGTTCCCAGTCCACAGGATTTCAGAATCAAACCACAGTCATGTTCCCAGGCCAGAGGGTTCCACAATCAAACCTCAGTCATGTTTCCATGCCACAGGGTTCCAGAATCCAACCGATGTCATGTTCCCAGGTCACAGTTTTCCAGAATCAATCCTCAGCTATGTTCCCAGGCTACAGGGTTCCAGAATAAAACCTCCGTCATGTTCCCAGTCCACAGGGGACCAGAACGAAGCCTCAGTCATGTTGCCAGGCCACAGGGATCCAGAATCAAACCTCAGTCATGTTGCAAGGCCATAGGGCACCACCATCAAAGCTCAGTCATATTCCCAGCCCTCCGGTTTCCAGAATCTTACCGATTTCATGTTCCCAGGCAACAGGGAACCAGAATCCAAACCGATGTCATGTTCTTGGGCACAGGGTTCCACTATCAAACCTCAGTCCTGTTGCCAGGCCACAGGGTTCCACCATCAAGCCTCACTCATGTTCCCAAGCCTGAGGGTTCCGCAATTAAACCTCAGTCATGTTGCCAGGCCACAGGGTTCAACCATCAAACCTCAGTCATGTTCCCAGGAAGCAGGTTTCCAGAATCAAACCAATGTCATGTTCCCAGGCCATGGGGTTCCAGTGTCAGGCCTCAGTCATGTTCCCAGTACACAGGGTTCCACCATCAAAGCTCAGTCATGTTGCCAGTCCACAGGTTTCTGCGATCAATCCACATTCAAGTTCCCAGGCCACAGGGTTCCAGAATCAAGCCTCAGTCATGTTGCCAGGCCACAGGGTACCACCATCAAACCTCAGTCATGTTCCTAGGCAACAGGGTTCCTCCATCAAACCTCAATCTGGTTCCCAGGACACAGGGTTCCAGAATCAAAACAATGTCAAAATCCCAGGGCATGGTTTTCCAGTACCAGGCCTCAGTCATATTTCCAGGGCACAGGGTTCCACAATCAAACCTCAGTCATGTTGCCAGTCCACAGGTTTCTGCCATCAAACCTCAGTCAAGTTCCCAGGCCACAGATTTCCAGAATCAAACCTCAGTCATGTTCCCAGGGAACAGGATTCCAGAAACAAACCTCAGTCATGTTGCAGGCCACAGGTTTCCACCATCAAACCTCAGCCATGTTCCCAGGCCACAGGATTCCAGAATCAAACCGTTCTCATGTTCCCAGGCCACAGGTTTCCAGAATCCACTGATGTCATGTTCCCAGTCCACAGGGTTCCAGAACCAAGCCTCAGTCAGTTTCCCAGGGCACAGTATTCCACAATCTAAAGAGATGTCATGTTCCCAGGCCACAAGTTTCCAGAATCACGCCTCAGTCATGTTCCCAGACCACAGGGATCCAGAATCAAACCTCAGTCATGTTACCAGGCCATAGGGTACCACCATCAAACCTCCGTCATATTCCCAAGCCACATGGTTCCAGAATCAAACCTCAGTCATGTTCCCAGAACACAGGGTTCCAGAATCAAACCTCAGTCATGTTCACTGGACACAAGTTTCAAAACTAAAACCCCAGGCATGTTACCAGGCCACAGGGTTCCAGAATCAAGCCTCACTCATATTCCCAGCCCACAGGGTTCCACAAATAAACCTCAGTCATATTCCCAGGCCAAAGGGTTCCACAATCAAACCTCAGTCCAGTTTCCAGGCCACGGTTCCACCATCAAGCCTCAGTCATGTTCCCAGGCCAGAGTGTTCCACAATCAAACCTAAGTCGTCTTGCCAGCACACAGGCTTCAACCATCAAACCTCAGTCATGTTCCAGGAAACAGGGTTCCAGAATCCAACCAATGTCATGTTTCCAGGCCACGGGGTTCCAGTATCAGGCCTCAGTCATGTTCCCAGTGCACAGGGTTCCACCATCAAACCTCAGTCATGTTGCCAGTCCACAGGTTTCTGCCATCAAACCTCTGTCAAGTTCCCAGGCCACAGGGTTCAAGAATCAAGCCTCAGTCATTTTGCCAGGCCAGAGTGTTCCACCGTCAAACCTCACTCATAATCCCAGGCCACATATTTCCACAATGAAACCTCAGTCATTTTCCCAGGCCATAGGTGTCCAGAATCAAACCTCAGTCATATTCCCAGTACACATGTTTCCAGAATCCAACCTCAGTCATGTTCCCAGGCCACAGAGTTCCACATTCAAACCTCAGTCATGTTCCCAGGACACAGGTGTCCAGAATCAAACCTCAGTCATGTTCCCAGGGAACAGGGTTCCCGAACCAAACCTCAATCATGTTCCCAGACCGCAGGGTTTCAGAATCAAACCACAGTCATGTTCCCAGGCCAGAGGGTTCCACAATCAAACCTCAGTCATGTTTCCATGCCACAGGGTTCCAGAATCCAACCGATGTCATGTTCCCAGGTCACAGGGTTCCAGAATCAATCCTCAGGTATGTTCCCAGGCTACAGGGTTCCAGAATAAAACTTCAGTCATGTTCCCAGTCCACAGGGTTCCAGAATCAAACCTCAGTCATGTTTCAAGGCCATAGGGAACCACCATCAAAGCTCAGTCATATTCCCAGGCCTCCGGTTTCCAGAATCAAACCGATTTCATGTTCTCAGGCAACTCGGAAGCAGAATCCAAACCGATGTCATGTTCCTAGGTCACAGGGTTTCACCATCAAACCTCAGTCCTGTTGCCAGGACACAGGGTTCCACCATCAAGCCTCAGTCATGTTGCCAGGCCACAGGGTTCCACATTCAAAGCTCAGTCATGGTCCCAGGACACAGGTGTCCAGACTCAAACCTCAGTCATGTTCCCAGGGAACAGGGTTCCAGAACCAAACCTCAATCATGTCCCAGACCGCAGGGTTTCAGAATCAAACCACAGTCATGTTCCCAGGCCAGAGGGTTCCACAATCAAACCTCAGTCATGTTTGCATGCCACAGGGTTCCAGAATCCAACCAATGTCATGTTCCCAGGACACAGGGTTCCAGAATCAATCCTCAGGTATATTCACAGGCTACAGGGTTCCAGAATAAAACTTCAGTCATGTTCCCAGTCCACAGGGTTCCAGAACGAAGCCTCAGTCATGTTCCCAGGCCACAGGGATCCAGAATCAAACCTCAGTCATGTTGCAAGGCCATAGGGTACCACCATCAAAGCTCAGTCATATTCCCAGGCCTCCGGTTTCCAGAATCAAACCGATTTCATGTTCCCAGGCAACTCGGAAGCAGAATCCAAACCGATGTCATGTTCCCAGGCCACTGGATTCCACTATCAAACATCAGTCATGTTCCCAGGCCAATGGTTTCCAGATTCAAACCTCAGTCATATTCCCAGGCCACATGGTTCCAGAATCAAACTTCAGTCATGTTCCCAGAACACAGGGTTCCAGAATAAAACCTCAGTCATGTTCCCTGGACACAGGTTTCAAAAATAAAACCCCAGTCATGTTACCAGGCCACAGGGTTCCAAAATCAAGCCTCACTCATATTCCCAGCCCACAGGGTTCCACAATTAAACCTCAGTCATATTCCCAGGCCACAGGGTTCCACATTCAAACCTCAGTCATGTTTCCAGGACACAGGTGTCCAGAATCAAACCTCAGTCATGTTCCCAGGGAACAGGGTTCCAGAACCAAACCTCAGTCATGTTCCCAGTCCACAGGATTTCAGAATCAAACCACAGTCATGTTCCCAGGCCAGAGGGTTCCACAATCAAACCTCAGTCATGTTTCCATGCCACAGGGTTCCAGAATCCAACCGATGTCATGTTCCCAGGTCACAGTTTTCCAGAATCAATCCTCAGCTATGTTCCCAGGCTACAGGGTTCCAGAATAAAACCTCCGTCATGTTCCCAGTCCACAGGGGACCAGAACGAAGCCTCAGTCATGTTGCCAGGCCACAGGGATCCAGAATCAAACCTCAGTCATGTTGCAAGGCCATAGGGCACCACCATCAAAGCTCAGTCATATTCCCAGCCCTCCGGTTTCCAGAATCATACCGATTTCATGTTCCCAGGCAACAGGGAACCAGAATCCAAACCGATGTCATGTTCTTGGGCACAGGGTTCCACTATCAAACCTCAGTCCTGTTGCCAGGCCACAGGGTTCCACCATCAAGCCTCACTCATGTTCCCAAGCCTGAGGGTTCCGCAATTAAACCTCAGTCATGTTGCCAGGCCACAGGGTTCAACCATCAAACCTCAGTCATGTTCCCAGGAAGCAGGTTTCCAGAATCAAACCAATGTCATGTTCCCAGGCCATGGGGTTCCAGTGTCAGGCCTCAGTCATGTTCCCAGTACACAGGGTTCCACCATCAAAGCTCAGTCATGTTGCCAGTCCACAGGTTTCTGCGATCAATCCACATTCAAGTTCCCAGGCCACAGGGTTCCAGAATCAAGCCTCAGTCATGTTGCCAGGCCACAGGGTACCACCATCAAACCTCAGTCATGTTCCTAGGCAACAGGGTTCCTCCATCAAACCTCAATCTGGTTCCCAGGACACAGGGTTCCAGAATCAAACCAATGTCAAAATCCCAGGGCATGGTTTTCCAGTACCAGGCCTCAGTCATATTTCCAGGGCACAGGGTTCCACAATCAAACCTCAGTCATGTTGCCAGTCCACAGGTTTCTGCCATCAAACCTCAGTCAAGTTCCCAGGCCACAGATTTCCAGAATCAAACCTCAGTCATGTTCCCAGGGAACAGGATTCCAGAAACAAACCTCAGTCATGTTGCCAGGCCACAGGTTTCCACCATCAAACCTCAGCCATGTTCCCAGGCCACAGGATTCCAGAATCAAACCGTTCTCATGTTCCCAGGCCACAGGTTTCCAGAATCCACTGATGTCATGTTCCCAGTCCACAGGGTTCCAGAACCAAGCCTCAGTCAGGTTCCCAGGGCACAGTATTCCACAATCTAAAGAGATGTCATGTTCCCAGGCCACAAGTTTCCAGAATCACGCCTCAGTCATGTTCCCAGACCACAGGGATCCAGAATCAAACCTCAGTCATGTTACCAGGCCATAGGGTACCACCATCAAACCTCAGTCATATTCCCAGACCACAGGTTTCCAGAATCAAACCGACTACATGTTCCCAGGCAACAGGGTACCAGAATCCAAACCGATGTCATGTTCCCAGGCCACTGGATTCCACAATCTAACATCAGTCAGTTCCCAGGCCAATGGTTTCCAGATTCAAACCTCCGTCATATTCCCAGGCCACATGGTTCCAGAATCAAACCTCAGTCATGTTCCCAGAACACAGGGTTCCAGAATCAAACCTCAGTCATGTTCCCTGGACACAAGTTTCAAAAATAAAACCCCAGTCATGTTACCAGGCCACAGGGTTCCAGAATCAAGCCTCACTCATATTCCCAGCCCACAGGGTTCCACAAATAAACCTCAGTCATATTCCCAGGCCAAAGGGTTCCACAATCAAACCTCAGTCCAGTTTCCAGGCCACGGTTCCACCATCAAGCCTCAGTCATGTTCCCAGGCCAGAGTGTTCCACAATCAAACCTAAGTCATCTTGCCAGGACACAGGGTTCAACCATCAAACCTCAGTCATGTTCCAGGAAACAGGGTTCCAGAATCCAACCAATGTCATGTTTCCAGGCCACGGGGTTCCAGTATCAGGCCTCAGTCATGTTCCCAGTGCACAGGGTTCCACCATCAAAGCTCAGTCATATTCCCAGACCACAGGTTTCCACCATCAAACCTCAGCCATGTTCCCAGTCCACAGGGTTCCAGAACCAAGCCTCAGTCAGGTTCCCAGGGCACAGGGATCAGGAATCAAACCTTAGTCATGTTACCAGGCCATAGGGTACCACCATCAAACCTCAGTCATATTCCCAGACCACAGGTTTCCAGAATCAAATCGACTACATGTTCCCAGGCAACAGGGTACCAGAATCCAAACCGATGTCATGTTCCCAGGCCACTGGATTCCACTATCAAACATCAGTCATATTCCCAGGCCAATGGTTTCCAGATTCAAACCTCAGTCATATTCCCAGGCCACATGGTTCCGGAATAAAACTTCAGTCATGTTCCCAGAACACAGGGTTCCAGAATAAAACCTCAGTCATGTTCCCTGGACACAGGTTTCAAAAATAAAACCCCAGTCATGTTACCAGGCCACAGGGTTCCAAAATCAAGCCTCACTCATATTCCCAGCCCACAGGGTTCCACAATTAAACCTCAGTCATATTCCCAGGCCACAGGGTTCCACATTCAAACCTCAGTCATGTTTCCAGGACACAGGTGTCCAGAATCAAACCTCAGTCATGTTCCCAGGGAACAGGGTTCCAGAACCAAACCTCAGTCATGTTCCCAGTCCACAGGATTTCAGAATCAAACCACAGTCATGTTCCCAGGCCAGAGGGTTCCACAATCAAACCTCAGTCATGTTTCCATGCCACAGGGTTCCAGAATCCAACCGATGTCATGTTCCCAGGTCACAGTTTTCCAGAATCAATCCTCAGCTATGTTCCCAGGCTACAGGGTTCCAGAATAAAACCTCCGTCATGTTCCCAGTCCACAGGGGACCAGAACGAAGCCTCAGTCATGTTGCCAGGCCACAGGGATCCAGAATCAAACCTCAGTCATGTTGCAAGGCCATAGGGCACCACCATCAAAGCTCAGTCATATTCCCAGCCCTCCGGTTTCCAGAATCATACCGATTTCATGTTCCCAGGCAACAGGGAACCAGAATCCAAACCGATGTCATGTTCTTGGGCACAGGGTTCCACTATCAAACCTCAGTCCTGTTGCCAGGCCACAGGGTTCCACCATCAAGCCTCACTCATGTTCCCAAGCCTGAGGGTTCCGCAATTAAACCTCAGTCATGTTGCCAGGCCACAGGGTTCAACCATCAAACCTCAGTCATGTTCCCAGGAAGCAGGGTTCCAGAATCAAACCAACGTCATGTTCCCAGGCCACGGGGTTCCAGTGTCAGGCCTCAGTCATGTTCCCAGTACACAGGGTTCCACCATCAAAGCTCAGTCATGTTGCCAGTCCACAGGTTTCTGCGATCAATCCACATTCAAGTTCCCAGGCCACAGGGTTCCAGAATCAAGCCTCAGTCATGTTGTCAGGCCACAGGGTACCACCATCAAACCTCAGTCATGTTCCTAGGCAACAGGGTTCCTCCATCGAACCTCAATCTGGTTCCCAGGACACAGGGTTCCAGAATCAAAACAATGTCAAAATCCCAGGGCATGGTTTTCCAGTACCAGGCCTCAGTCATATTTCCAGGGCACAGGGTTCCACAATCAAACCTCAGTCATGTTGCCAGTCCACAGGTTTCTGCCGTCAAACCTCAGTCAAGTTCCCAGGCCACAGATTTCCAGAATCAAACCTCAGTCATGTTCCCAGGGAACAGGATTCCAGAAACAAACCTCAGTCATGTTGCAGGCCACAGGTTTCCACCATCAAACCTCAGCCATGTTCCCAGGCCACAGGATTCCAGAATCAAACCGTTCTCATGTTCCCAGGCCACAGGTTTCCAGAATCCACTGATGTCATGTTCCCAGTCCACAGGGTTCCAGAACCAAGCCTCAGTCAGTTTCCCAGGGCACAGTATTCCACAATCTAAAGAGATGTCATGTTCCCAGGCCACAAGTTTCCAGAATCACGCCTCAGTCATGTTCCCAGACCACAGGGATCCAGAATCAAACCTCAGTCATGTTACCAGGCCATAGGGTACCACCATCAAACCTCAGTCATATTCCCAGACCACAGGTTTCCAGAATCAAACCGACTACATGTTCCCAGGCAACAGGGTACCAGAATCCAAACCGATGTCATGTTCCCAGGCCACTGGATTCCACAATCTAACATCAGTCAGTTCCCAGGCCAATGGTTTCCAGATTCAAACCTCCGTCATATTCCCAGGCCACATGGTTCCAGAATCAAACCTCAGTCATGTTCCCAGAACACAGGGTTCCAGAATCAAACCTCAGTCATGTTCCCTGGACACAGGTTTCAAAAATAAAACCCCAGTCATGTTACCAGGCCACAGGGTTCCAGAATCAAGCCTCACTCATATTCCCAGCCCACAGGGTTCCACAAATAAACCTCAGTCATATTCCCAGGCCAAAGGGTTCCACAATCAAACCTCAGTCCAGTTTCCAGGCCACGGTTCCACCATCAAGCCTCAGTCATGTTCCCAGGCCAGAGTGTTCCACAATCAAACCTAAGTCATCTTGCCAGGACACAGGGTTCAACCATTAAACCTCAGTCATGTTCCAGGAAACAGGGTTCCAGAATCCAACCAATGTCATGTTTCCAGGCCACGGGGTTCCAGTATCAGGCCTCATTCATGTTCCCAGTGCACAGGGTTCCACCATCAAAGCTCAGTCATATTCCCAGACCACAGGTTTCCACCATCAAACCTCAGCCATGTTCCCAGGCCACAGGATTCCAGAATCAAACCGTTCTCATATTCCCAGGCCACAGGTTTCCAGAATCCACTGATGTCATGTTCCCAGTCCACAGGGTTCCAGAACCAAGCCTCAGTCAGGTTCCCAGGGCACAGGGATCAGGAATCAAACCTTAGTCATGTTACCAGGCCATAGGGTACCACCATCAAACCTCAGTCATATTCCCAGACCACAGGTTTCCAGAATCAAATCGACTACATGTTCCCAGGCAACAGGGTACCAGAATCCAAACCGATGTCATGTTCCCAGGCCACTGTATTCCACTATCAAACATCAGTCATGTTCCCAGGCCAATGGTTTCCAGATTCAAACCTCAGTCATATTCCCAGGCCACATGGTTCCAGAATCAAACTTCAGTCATGTTCCCAGAACACAGGGTTCCAGAATAAAACCTCAGTCATGTTCCCTGGACACAGGTTTCAAAAATAAAACCCCAGTCATGTTACCAGGCCACAGGGTTCCAAAATCAAGCCTCACTCATATTCCCAGCCCACAGGGTTCCACAATTAAACCTCAGTCATATTCCCTGGCCACAGGGTTCCACATTCAAACCTCAGTCATGTTTCCAGGACACAGGTGTCCAGAATCAAACCTCAGTCATGTTCCCAGGGAACAGGGTTCCAGAACCAAACCTCAGTCATGTTCCCAGTCCACAGGATTTCAGAATCAAACCACAGTCATGTTCCCAGGCCAGAGGGTTCCACAATCAAACCTCAGTCATGTTTCCATGCCACAGGGTTCCAGAATCCAACCGATGTCATGTTCCCAGGTCACAGTTTTCCAGAATCAATCCTCAGCTATGTTCCCAGGCTACAGGGTTCCAGAATAAAACCTCCGTCATGTTCCCAGTCCACAGGGGACCAGAACGAAGCCTCAGTCATGTTGCCAGGCCACACGGATCCAGAATCAAACCTCAGTCATGTTGCAAGGCCATAGGGCACCACCATCAAAGCTCAGTCATATTCCCAGCCCTCCGGTTTCCAGAATCTTACCGATTTCATGTTCCCAGGCAACAGGGAACCAGAATCCAAACCGATGTCATGTTCTTGGTCACAGGGTTCCACTATCAAACCTCAGTCCTGTTGCCAGGCCACAGGGTTCCACCATCAAGCCTCACTCATGTTCCCAAGCCTGAGGGTTCCGCAATTAAACCTCAGTCATGTTGCCAGGCCACAGGGTTCAACCATCAAACCTCAGTCATGTTCCCAGGAAGCAGGTTTCCAGAATCAAACCAATGTCATGTTCCCAGGCCATGGGGTTCCAGTGTCAGGCCTCAGTCATGTTCCCAGTACACAGGGTTCCACCATCAAAGCTCAGTCATGTTGCCAGTCCACAGGTTTCTGCGATCAATCCACATTCAAGTTCCCAGGCCACAGGGTTCCAGAATCAAGCCTCAGTCATGTTGCCAGGCCACAGGGTACCACCATCAAACCTCAGTCATGTTCCTAGGCAACAGGGTTCCTCCATCAAACCTCAATCTGGTTCCCAGGACACAGGGTTCCAGAATCAAAACAATGTCAAAATCCCAGGGCATGGTTTTCCAGTACCAGGCCTCAGTCATATTTCCAGGGCACAGGGTTCCACAATCAAACCTCAGTCATGTTGCCAGTCCACAGGTTTCTGCCATCAAACCTCAGTCAAGTTCCCAGGCCACAGATTTCCAGAATCAAACCTCAGTCATGTTCCCAGGGAACAGGATTCCAGAAACAAACCTCAGTCATGTTGCAGGCCACAGGTTTCCACCATCAAACCTCAGCCATGTTCCCAGGCCACAGGATTCCAGAATCAAACCGTTCTCATGTTCCCAGGCCACAGGTTTCCAGAATCCACTGATGTCATGTTCCCAGTCCACAGGGTTCCAGAACCAAGCCTCAGTCAGGTTCCCAGGGCACAGTATTCCACAATCTAAAGAGATGTCATGTTCCCAGGCCACAAGTTTCCAGAATCACGCCTCAGTCATGTTCCCAGACCACAGGGATCCAGAATCAAACCTCAGTCATGTTACCAGGCCATAGGGTACCACCATCAAACCTCAGTCATATTCCCAGACCACAGGTTTCCAGAATCAAACCGACTACATGTTCCCAGGCAACAGGGTACCAGAATCCAAACCGATGTCATGTTCCCAGGCCACTGGATTCCACAATCTAACATCAGTCAGTTCCCAGGCCAATGGTTTCCAGATTCAAACCTCCGTCATATTCCCAGGCCACATGGTTCCAGAATCAAACCTCAGTCATGTTCCCAGAACACAGGGTTCCAGAATCAAACCTCAGTCATGTTCCCTGGACACAGGTTTCAAAAATAAAACCCCAGTCATGTTACCAGGCCACAGGGTTCCAAAATCAAGCCTCACTCATATTCCCAGCCCACAGGGTTCCACAATTAAACCTCAGTCATATTCCCAGGCCACAGGGTTCCACATTCAAACCTCAGTCATGTTTCCAGGACACAGGTGTCCAGAATCAAACCTCAGTCATGTTCCCAGGGAACAGGGTTCCAGAACCAAACCTCAGTCATGTTCCCAGTCCACAGGATTTCAGAATCAAACCACAGTCATGTTCCCAGGCCAGAGGGTTCCACAATCAAACCTCAGTCATGTTTCCATGCCACAGGGTTCCAGAATCCAACCGATGTCATGTTCCCAGGTCACAGTTTTCCAGAATCAATCCTCAGCTATGTTCCCAGGCTACAGGGTTCCACAATAAAACCTCCGTCATGTTCCCAGTCCACAGGGGACCAGAACGAAGCCTCAGTCATGTTGCCAGGCCACAGGGATCCAGAATCAAACCTCAGTCATGTTGCAAGGCCATAGGGCACCACCATCAAAGCTCAGTCATATTCCCAGCCCTCCGGTTTCCAGAATCATACCGATTTCATGTTCCCAGGCAACAGGGAACCAGAATCCAAACCGATGTCATGTTCTTGGGCACAGGGTTCCACTATCAAACCTCAGTCCTGTTGCCAGGCCACAGGGTTCCACCATCAAGCCTCACTCATGTTCCCAAGCCTGAGGGTTCCGCAAATAAACCTCAGTCATGTTGCCAGGCCACAGGGTTCAACCATCAAACCTCAGTCATGTTCCCAGGAAGCAGGTTTCCAGAATCAAACCAATGTCATGTTCCCAGGCCATGGGGTTCCAGTGTCAGGCCTCAGTCATGTTCCCAGTACACAGGGTTCCACCATCAAAGCTCAGTCATGTTGCCAGTCCACAGGTTTCTGCGATCAATCCACATTCAAGTTCCCAGGCCACAGGGTTCCAGAATCAAGCCTCAGTCATGTTGCCAGGCCACAGGGTACCACCATCAAACCTCAGTCATGTTCCTAGGCAACAGGGTTCCTCCATCAAACCTCAATCTGGTTCCCAGGACACAGGGTTCCAGAATCAAACCAATGTCAAAATCCCAGGGCATGGTTTTCCAGTACCAGGCCTCAGTCATATTTCCAGGGCACAGGGTTCCACAATCAAACCTCAGTCATGTTGCCAGTCCACAGGTTTCTGCCATCAAACCTCAGTCAAGTTCCCAGGCCACAGATTTCCAGAATCAAACCTCAGTCATGTTCCCAGGGAACAGGATTCCAGAAACAAACCTCAGTCATGTTGCCAGGCCACAGGTTTCCACCATCAAACCTCAGCCATGTTCCCAGGCCACAGGATTCCAGAATCAAACCGTTCTCATGTTCCCAGGCCACAGGTTTCCAGAATCCACTGATGTCATGTTCCCAGTCCACAGGGTTCCAGAACCAAGCCTCAGTCAGGTTCCCAGGGCACAGTATTCCACAATCTAAAGAGATGTCATGTTCCCAGGCCACAAGTTTCCAGAATCACGCCTCAGTCATGTTCCCAGACCACAGGGATCCAGAATCAAACCTCAGTCATGTTACCAGGCCATAGGGTACCACCATCAAACCTCAGTCATATTCCCAGACCACAGGTTTCCAGAATCAAACCGACTACATGTTCCCAGGCAACAGGGTACCAGAATCCAAACCGATGTCATGTTCCCAGGCCACTGGATTCCACAATCTAACATCAGTCAGTTCCCAGGCCAATGGTTTCCAGATTCAAACCTCCGTCATATTCCCAGGCCACATGGTTCCAGAATCAAACCTCAGTCATGTTCCCAGAACACAGGGTTCCAGAATCAAACCTCAGTCATGTTCCCTGGACACAGGTTTCAAAAATAAAACCCCAGTCATGTTACCAGGCCACAGGGTTCCAAAATCAAGCCTCACTCATATTCCCAGCCCACAGGGTTCCACAATTAAACCTCAGTCATATTCCCAGGCCACAGGGTTCCACATTCAAACCTCAGTCATGTTTCCAGGACACAGGTGTCCAGAATCAAACCTCAGTCATGTTCCCAGGGAACAGGGTTCCAGAACCAAACCTCAGTCATGTTCCCAGTCCACAGGATTTCAGAATCAAACCACAGTCATGTTCCCAGGCCAGAGGGTTCCACAATCAAACCTCAGTCATGTTTCCATGCCACAGGGTTCCAGAATCCAACCGATGTCATGTTCCCAGGTCACAGTTTTCCAGAATCAATCCTCAGCTATGTTCCCAGGCTACAGGGTTCCACAATAAAACCTCCGTCATGTTCCCAGTCCACAGGGGACCAGAACGAAGCCTCAGTCATGTTGCCAGGCCACAGGGATCCAGAATCAAACCTCAGTCATGTTGCAAGGCCATAGGGCACCACCATCAAAGCTCAGTCATATTCCCAGCCCTCCGGTTTCCAGAATCATACCGATTTCATGTTCCCAGGCAACAGGGAACCAGAATCCAAACCGATGTCATGTTCTTGGGCACAGGGTTCCACTATCAAACCTCAGTCCTGTTGCCAGGCCACAGGGTTCCACCATCAAGCCTCACTCATGTTCCCAAGCCTGAGGGTTCCGCAATTAAACCTCAGTCATGTTGCCAGGCCACAGGGTTCAACCATCAAACCTCAGTCATGTTCCCAGGAAGCAGGTTTCCAGAATCAAACCAATGTCATGTTCCCAGGCCATGGGGTTCCAGTGTCAGGCCTCAGTCATGTTCCCAGTACACAGGGTTCCACCATCAAAGCTCAGTCATGTTGCCAGTCCACAGGTTTCTGCGATCAATCCACATTCAAGTTCCCAGGCCACAGGGTTCCAGAATCAAGCCTCAGTCATGTTGCCAGGCCACAGGGTACCACCATCAAACCTCAGTCATGTTCCTAGGCAACAGGGTTCCTCCATCAAACCTCAATCTGGTTCCCAGGACACAGGGTTCCAGAATCAAACCAATGTCAAAATCCCAGGGCATGGTTTTCCAGTACCAGGCCTCAGTCATATTTCCAGGGCACAGGGTTCCACAATCAAACCTCAGTCATGTTGCCAGTCCACAGGTTTCTGCCATCAAACCTCAGTCAAGTTCCCAGGCCACAGATTTCCAGAATCAAACCTCAGTCATGTTCCCAGGGAACAGGATTCCAGAAACAAACCTCAGTCATGTTGCCAGGCCACAGGTTTCCACCATCAAACCTCAGCCATGTTCCCAGGCCACAGGATTCCAGAATCAAACCGTTCTCATGTTCCCAGGCCACAGGTTTCCAGAATCCACTGATGTCATGTTCCCAGTCCACAGGGTTCCAGAACCAAGCCTCAGTCAGGTTCCCAGGGCACAGTATTCCACAATCTAAAGAGATGTCATGTTCCCAGGCCACAAGTTTCCAGAATCACGCCTCAGTCATGTTCCCAGACCACAGGGATCCAGAATCAAACCTCAGTCATGTTACCAGGCCATAGGGTACCACCATCAAACCTCAGTCATATTCCCAGACCACAGGTTTCCAGAATCAAACCGACTACATGTTCCCAGGCAACAGGGTACCAGAATCCAAACCGATGTCATGTTCCCAGGCCACTGGATTCCACAATCTAACATCAGTCAGTTCCCAGGCCAATGGTTTCCAGATTCAAACCTCCGTCATATTCCCAGGCCACATGGTTCCAGAATCAAACCTCAGTCATGTTCCCAGAACACAGGGTTCCAGAATCAAACCTCAGTCATGTTCACTGGACACAAGTTTCAAAAATAAAACCCCAGTCATGTTACCAGGCCACAGGGTTCCAGAATCAAGCCTCACTCATATTCCCAGCCCACAGGGTTCCACAAATAAACCTCAGTCATATTCCCAGGCCAAAGGGTTCCACAATCAAACCTCAGTCCAGTTTCCAGGCCACGGTTCCACCATCAAGCCTCAGTCATGTTCCCAGGCCAGAGTGTTCCACAATCAAACCTAAGTCATCTTGCCAGGACACAGGGTTCAACCATCAAACCTCAGTCATGTTCCAGGAAACAGGGTTCCAGAATCCAACCAATGTCATGTTTCCAGGCCACGGGGTTCCAGTATCAGGCCTCAGTCATGTTCCCAGTGCACAGGGTTCCACCATCAAAGCTCAGTCATATTCCCAGACCACAGGTTTCCACCATCAAACCTCAGCCATGTTCCCAGTCCACAGGGTTCCAGAACCAAGCCTCAGTCAGGTTCCCAGGGCACAGGGATCAGGAATCAAACCTTAGTCATGTTACCAGGCCATAGGGTACCACCATCAAACCTCAGTCATATTCCCAGACCACAGGTTTCCAGAATCAAATCGACTACATGTTCCCAGGCAACAGGGTACCAGAATCCAAACCGATGTCATGTTCCCAGGCCACTGGATTCCACTATCAAACATCAGTCATATTCCCAGGCCAATGGTTTCCAGATTCAAACCTCAGTCATATTCCCAGGCCACATGGTTCCGGAATAAAACTTCAGTCATGTTCCCAGAACACAGGGTTCCAGAATAAAACCTCAGTCATGTTCCCTGGACACAGGTTTCAAAAATAAAACCCCAGTCATGTTACCAGGCCACAGGGTTCCAAAATCAAGCCTCACTCATATTCCCAGCCCACAGGGTTCCACAATTAAACCTCAGTCATATTCCCAGGCCACAGGGTTCCACATTCAAACCTCAGTCATGTTTCCAGGACACAGGTGTCCAGAATCAAACCTCAGTCATGTTCCCAGGGAACAGGGTTCCAGAACCAAACCTCAGTCATGTTCCCAGTCCACAGGATTTCAGAATCAAACCACAGTCATGTTCCCAGGCCAGAGGGTTCCACAATCAAACCTCAGTCATGTTTCCATGCCACAGGGTTCCAGAATCCAACCGATGTCATGTTCCCAGGTCACAGTTTTCCAGAATCAATCCTCAGCTATGTTCCCAGGCTACAGGGTTCCAGAATAAAACCTCCGTCATGTTCCCAGTCCACAGGGGACCAGAACGAAGCCTCAGTCATGTTGCCAGGCCACACGGATCCAGAATCAAACCTCAGTCATGTTGCAAGGCCATAGGGCACCACCATCAAAGCTCAGTCATATTCCCAGCCCTCCGGTTTCCAGAATCTTACCGATTTCATGTTCCCAGGCAACAGGGAACCAGAATCCAAACCGATGTCATGTTCTTGGTCACAGGGTTCCACTATCAAACCTCAGTCCTGTTGCCAGGCCACAGGGTTCCACCATCAAGCCTCACTCATGTTCCCAAGCCTGAGGGTTCCGCAATTAAACCTCAGTCATGTTGCCAGGCCACAGGGTTCAACCATCAAACCTCAGTCATGTTCCCAGGAAGCAGGTTTCCAGAATCAAACCAATGTCATGTTCCCAGGCCATGGGGTTCCAGTGTCAGGCCTCAGTCATGTTCCCAGTACACAGGGTTCCACCATCAAAGCTCAGTCATGTTGCCAGTCCACAGGTTTCTGCGATCAATCCACATTCAAGTTCCCAGGCCACAGGGTTCCAGAATCAAGCCTCAGTCATGTTGCCAGGCCACAGGGTACCACCATCAAACCTCAGTCATGTTCCTAGGCAACAGGGTTCCTCCATCAAACCTCAATCTGGTTCCCAGGACACAGGGTTCCAGAATCAAAACAATGTCAAAATCCCAGGGCATGGTTTTCCAGTACCAGGCCTCAGTCATATTTCCAGGGCACAGGGTTCCACAATCAAACCTCAGTCATGTTGCCAGTCCACAGGTTTCTGCCATCAAACCTCAGTCAAGTTCCCAGGCCACAGATTTCCAGAATCAAACCTCAGTCATGTTCCCAGGGAACAGGATTCCAGAAACAAACCTCAGTCATGTTGCAGGCCACAGGTTTCCACCATCAAACCTCAGCCATGTTCCCAGGCCACAGGATTCCAGAATCAAACCGTTCTCATGTTCCCAGGCCACAGGTTTCCAGAATCCACTGATGTCATGTTCCCAGTCCACAGGGTTCCAGAACCAAGCCTCAGTCAGGTTCCCAGGGCACAGTATTCCACAATCTAAAGAGATGTCATGTTCCCAGGCCACAAGTTTCCAGAATCACGCCTCAGTCATGTTCCCAGACCACAGGGATCCAGAATCAAACCTCAGTCATGTTACCAGGCCATAGGGTACCACCATCAAACCTCAGTCATATTCCCAGACCACAGGTTTCCAGAATCAAACCGACTACATGTTCCCAGGCAACAGGGTACCAGAATCCAAACCGATGTCATGTTCCCAGGCCACTGGATTCCACAATCTAACATCAGTCAGTTCCCAGGCCAATGGTTTCCAGATTCAAACCTCCGTCATATTCCCAGGCCACATGGTTCCAGAATCAAACCTCAGTCATGTTCCCAGAACACAGGGTTCCAGAATCAAACCTCAGTCATGTTCACTGGACACAAGTTTCAAAAATAAAACCCCAGTCATGTTACCAGGCCACAGGGTTCCAGAATCAAGCCTCACTCATATTCCCAGCCCACAGGGTTCCACAAATAAACCTCAGTCATATTCCCAGGCCAAAGGGTTCCACAATCAAACCTCAGTCCAGTTTCCAGGCCACGGTTCCACCATCAAGCCTCAGTCATGTTCCCAGGCCAGAGTGTTCCACAATCAAACCTAAGTCATCTTGCCAGGACACAGGGTTCAACCATCAAACCTCAGTCATGTTCCAGGAAACAGGGTTCCAGAATCCAACCAATGTCATGTTTCCAGGCCACGGGGTTCCAGTATCAGGCCTCAGTCATGTTCCCAGTGCACAGGGTTCCACCATCAAAGCTCAGTCATATTCCCAGACCACAGGTTTCCACCATCAAACCTCAGCCATGTTCCCAGTCCACAGGGTTCCAGAACCAAGCCTCAGTCAGGTTCCCAGGGCACAGGGATCAGGAATCAAACCTTAGTCATGTTACCAGGCCATAGGGTACCACCATCAAACCTCAGTCATATTCCCAGACCACAGGTTTCCAGAATCAAATCGACTACATATTCCCAGGCAACAGGGTACCAGAATCCAAACCGATGTCATGTTCCCAGGCCACTGGATTCCACTATCAAACATCAGTCATATTCCCAGGCCAATGGTTTCCAGATTCAAACCTCAGTCATATTCCCAGGCCACATGGTTCCGGAATAAAACTTCAGTCATGTTCCCAGAACACAGGGTTCCAGAATAAAACCTCAGTCATGTTCCCTGGACACAGGTTTCAAAAATAAAACCCCAGTCATGTTACCAGGCCACAGGGTTCCAAAATCAAGCCTCACTCATATTCCCAGCCCACAGGGTTCCACAATTAAACCTCAGTCATATTCCCAGGCCACAGGGTTCCACATTCAAACCTCAGTCATGTTTCCAGGACACAGGTGTCCAGAATCAAACCTCAGTCATGTTCCCAGGGAACAGGGTTCCAGAACCAAACCTCAGTCATGTTCCCAGTCCACAGGATTTCAGAATCAAACCACAGTCATGTTCCCAGGCCAGAGGGTTCCACAATCAAACCTCAGTCATGTTTCCATGCCACAGGGTTCCAGAATCCAACCGATGTCATGTTCCCAGGTCACAGTTTTCCAGAATCAATCCTCAGCTATGTTCCCAGGCTACAGGGTTCCAGAATAAAACCTCCGTCATGTTCCCAGTCCACAGGGGACCAGAACGAAGCCTCAGTCATGTTGCCAGGCCACAGGGATCCAGAATCAAACCTCAGTCATGTTGCAAGGCCATAGGGCACCACCATCAAAGCTCAGTCATATTCCCAGCCCTCCGGTTTCCAGAATCTTACCGATTTCATGTTCCCAGGCAACAGGGAACCAGAATCCAAACCGATGTCATGTTCTTGGGCACAGGGTTCCACTATCAAACCTCAGTCCTGTTGCCAGGCCACAGGGTTCCACCATCAAGCCTCACTCATGTTCCCAAGCCTGAGGGTTCCGCAATTAAACCTCAGTCATGTTGCCAGGCCACAGGGTTCAACCATCAAACCTCAGTCATGTTCCCAGGAAGCAGGTTTCCAGAATCAAACCAATGTCATGTTCCCAGGCCATGGGGTTCCAGTGTCAGGCCTCAGTCATGTTCCCAGTACACAGGGTTCCACCATCAAAGCTCAGTCATGTTGCCAGTCCACAGGTTTCTGCGATCAATCCACATTCAAGTTCCCAGGCCACAGGGTTCCAGAATCAAGCCTCAGTCATGTTGCCAGGCCACAGGGTACCACCATCAAACCTCAGTCATGTTCCTAGGCAACAGGGTTCCTCCATCAAACCTCAATCTGGTTCCCAGGACACAGGGTTCCAGAATCAAAACAATGTCAAAATCCCAGGGCATGGTTTTCCAGTACCAGGCCTCAGTCATATTTCCAGGGCACAGGGTTCCACAATCAAACCTCAGTCATGTTGCCAGTCCACAGGTTTCTGCCATCAAACCTCAGTCAAGTTCCCAGGCCACAGATTTCCAGAATCAAACCTCAGTCATGTTCCCAGGGAACAGGATTCCAGAAACAAACCTCAGTCATGTTGCAGGCCACAGGTTTCCACCATCAAACCTCAGCCATGTTCCCAGGCCACAGGATTCCAGAATCAAACCGTTCTCATGTTCCCAGGCCACAGGTTTCCAGAATCCACTGATGTCATGTTCCCAGTCCACAGGGTTCCAGAACCAAGCCTCAGTCAGGTTCCCAGGGCACAGTATTCCACAATCTAAAGAGATGTCATGTTCCCAGGCCACAAGTTTCCAGAATCACGCCTCAGTCATGTTCCCAGACCACAGGGATCCAGAATCAAACCTCAGTCATGTTACCAGGCCATAGGGTACCACCATCAAACCTCAGTCATATTCCCAGACCACAGGTTTCCAGAATCAAACCGACTACATGTTCCCAGGCAACAGGGTACCAGAATCCAAACCGATGTCATGTTCCCAGGCCACTGGATTCCACAATCTAACATCAGTCAGTTCCCAGGCCAATGGTTTCCAGATTCAAACCTCCGTCATATTCCCAGGCCACATGGTTCCAGAATCAAACCTCAGTCATGTTCCCAGAACACAGGGTTCCAGAATCAAACCTCAGTCATGTTCACTGGACACAAGTTTCAAAAATAAAACCCCAGTCATGTTACCAGGCCACAGGGTTCCAGAATCAAGCCTCACTCATATTCCCAGCCCACAGGGTTCCACAAATAAACCTCAGTCATATTCCCAGGCCAAAGGGTTCCACAATCAAACCTCAGTCCAGTTTCCAGGCCACGGTTCCACCATCAAGCCTCAGTCATGTTCCCAGGCCAGAGTGTTCCACAATCAAACCTAAGTCATCTTGCCAGGACACAGGGTTCAACCATCAAACCTCAGTCATGTTCCAGGAAACAGGGTTCCAGAATCCAACCAATGTCATGTTTCCAGGCCACGGGGTTCCAGTATCAGGCCTCAGTCATGTTCCCAGTGCACAGGGTTCCACCATCAAAGCTCAGTCATATTCCCAGACCACAGGTTTCCACCATCAAACCTCAGCCATGTTCCCAGTCCACAGGGTTCCAGAACCAAGCCTCAGTCAGGTTCCCAGGGCACAGGGATCAGGAATCAAACCTTAGTCATGTTACCAGGCCATAGGGTACCACCATCAAACCTCAGTCATATACCCAGACCACAGGTTTCCAGAATCAAATCGACTACATATTCCCAGGCAACAGGGTACCAGAATCCAAACCGATGTCATGTTCCCAGGCCACTGGATTCCACTATCAAACATCAGTCATATTCCCAGGCCAATGGTTTCCAGATTCAAACCTCAGTCATATTCCCAGGCCACATGGTTCCGGAATAAAACTTCAGTCATGTTCCCAGAACACAGGGTTCCAGAATAAAACCTCAGTCATGTTCCCTGGACACAGGTTTCAAAAATAAAACCCCAGTCATGTTACCAGGCCACAGGGTTCCAAAATCAAGCCTCACTCATATTCCCAGCCCACAGGGTTCCACAATTAAACCTCAGTCATATTCCCAGGCCACAGGGTTCCACATTCAAACCTCAGTCATGTTTCCAGGACACAGGTGTCCAGAATCAAACCTCAGTCATGTTCCCAGGGAACAGGGTTCCAGAACCAAACCTCAGTCATGTTCCCAGTCCACAGGATTTCAGAATCAAACCACAGTCATGTTCCCAGGCCAGAGGGTTCCACAATCAAACCTCAGTCATGTTTCCATGCCACAGGGTTCCAGAATCCAACCGATGTCATGTTCCCAGGTCACAGTTTTCCAGAATCAATCCTCAGCTATGTTCCCAGGCTACAGGGTTCCAGAATAAAACCTCCGTCATGTTCCCAGTCCACAGGGGACCAGAACGAAGCCTCAGTCATGTTGCCAGGCCACAGGGATCCAGAATCAAACCTCAGTCATGTTGCAAGGCCATAGGGCACCACCATCAAAGCTCAGTCATATTCCCAGCCCTCCGGTTTCCAGAATCTTACCGATTTCATGTTCCCAGGCAACAGGGAACCAGAATCCAAACCGATGTCATGTTCTTGGGCACAGGGTTCCACTATCAAACCTCAGTCCTGTTGCCAGGCCACAGGGTTCCACCATCAAGCCTCACTCATGTTCCCAAGCCTGAGGGTTCCGCAATTAAACCTCAGTCATGTTGCCAGGCCACAGGGTTCAACCATCAAACCTCAGTCATGTTCCCAGGAAGCAGGTTTCCAGAATCAAACCAATGTCATGTTCCCAGGCCATGGGGTTCCAGTGTCAGGCCTCAGTCATGTTCCCAGTACACAGGGTTCCACCATCAAAGCTCAGTCATGTTGCCAGTCCACAGGTTTCTGCGATCAATCCACATTCAAGTTCCCAGGCCACAGGGTTCCAGAATCAAGCCTCAGTCATGTTGCCAGGCCACAGGGTACCACCATCAAACCTCAGTCATGTTCCTAGGCAACAGGGTTCCTCCATCAAACCTCAATCTGGTTCCCAGGACACAGGGTTCCAGAATCAAAACAATGTCAAAATCCCAGGGCATGGTTTTCCAGTACCAGGCCTCAGTCATATTTCCAGGGCACAGGGTTCCACAATCAAACCTCAGTCATGTTGCCAGTCCACAGGTTTCTGCCATCAAACCTCAGTCAAGTTCCCAGGCCACAGATTTCCAGAATCAAACCTCAGTCATGTTCCCAGGGAACAGGATTCCAGAAACAAACCTCAGTCATGTTGCAGGCCACAGGTTTCCACCATCAAACCTCAGCCATGTTCCCAGGCCACAGGATTCCAGAATCAAACCGTTCTCATGTTCCCAGGCCACAGGTTTCCAGAATCCACTGATGTCATGTTCCCAGTCCACAGGGTTCCAGAACCAAGCCTCAGTCAGGTTCCCAGGGCACAGTATTCCACAATCTAAAGAGATGTCATGTTCCCAGGCCACAAGTTTCCAGAATCACGCCTCAGTCATGTTCCCAGACCACAGGGATCCAGAATCAAACCTCAGTCATGTTACCAGGCCATAGGGTACCACCATCAAACCTCAGTCATATTCCCAGACCACAGGTTTCCAGAATCAAACCGACTACATGTTCCCAGGCAACAGGGTACCAGAATCCAAACCGATGTCATGTTCCCAGGCCACTGGATTCCACAATCTAACATCAGTCAGTTCCCAGGCCAATGGTTTCCAGATTCAAACCTCCGTCATATTCCCAGGCCACATGGTTCCAGAATCAAACCTCAGTCATGTTCCCAGAACACAGGGTTCCAGAATCAAACCTCAGTCATGTTCACTGGACACAAGTTTCAAAAATAAAACCCCAGTCATGTTACCAGGCCACAGGGTTCCAGAATCAAGCCTCACTCATATTCCCAGCCCACAGGGTTCCACAAATAAACCTCAGTCATATTCCCAGTCCAAAGGGTTCCACAATCAAACCTCAGTCCAGTTTCCAGGCCACGGTTCCACCATCAAGCCTCAGTCATGTTCCCAGGCCAGAGTGTTCCACAATCAAACCTAAGTCATCTTGCCAGGACACAGGGTTCAACCATCAAACCTCAGTCATGTTCCAGGAAACAGGGTTCCAGAATCCAACCAATGTCATGTTTCCAGGCCACGGGGTTCCAGTATCAGGCCTCAGTCATGTTCCCAGTGCACAGGGTTCCACCATCAAAGCTCAGTCATATTCCCAGACCACAGGTTTCCACCATCAAACCTCAGCCATGTTCCCAGTCCACAGGGTTCCAGAACCAAGCCTCAGTCAGGTTCCCAGGGCACAGGGATCAGGAATCAAACCTTAGTCATGTTACCAGGCCATAGGGTACCACCATCAAACCTCAGTCATATTCCCAGACCACAGGTTTCCAGAATCAAATCGACTACATATTCCCAGGCAACAGGGTACCAGAATCCAAACCGATGTCATGTTCCCAGGCCACTGGATTCCACTATCAAACATCAGTCATATTCCCAGGCCAATGGTTTCCAGATTCAAACCTCAGTCATATTCCCAGGCCACATGGTTCCGGAATAAAACTTCAGTCATGTTCCCAGAACACAGGGTTCCAGAATAAAACCTCAGTCATGTTCCCTGGACACAGGTTTCAAAAATAAAACCCCAGTCATGTTACCAGGCCACAGGGTTCCAAAATCAACCCTCACTCATATTCCCAGCCCACAGGGTTCCACAATTAAACCTCAGTCATATTCCCAGGCCACAGGGTTCCACATTCAAACCTCAGTCATGTTTCCAGGACACAGGTGTCCAGAATCAAACCTCAGTCATGTTCCCAGGGAACAGGGTTCCAGAACCAAACCTCAGTCATGTTCCCAGTCCACAGGATTTCAGAATCAAACCACAGTCATGTTCCCAGGCCAGAGGGTTCCACAATCAAACCTCAGTCATGTTTCCATGCCACAGGGTTCCAGAATCCAACCGATGTCATGTTCCCAGGTCACAGTTTTCCAGAATCAATCCTCAGCTATGTTCCCAGGCTACAGGGTTCCAGAATAAAACCTCCGTCATGTTCCCAGTCCACAGGGGACCAGAACGAAGCCTCAGTCATGTTGCCAGGCCACAGGGATCCAGAATCAAACCTCAGTCATGTTGCAAGGCCATAGGGCACCACCATCAAAGCTCAGTCATATTCCCAGCCCTCCGGTTTCCAGAATCTTACCGATTTCATGTTCCCAGGCAACAGGGAACCAGAATCCAAACCGATGTCATGCTCTTGGGCACAGGGTTCCACTATCAAACCTCAGTCCTGTTGCCAGGCCACAGGGTTCCACCATCAAGCCTCACTCATGTTCCCAAGCCTGAGGGTTCCGCAATTAAACCTCAGTCATGTTGCCAGGCCACAGGGTTCAACCATCAAACCTCAGTCATGTCCCCAGGAGGCAGGTTTCCAGAATCAAACCAATGTCATGTTCCCAGGCCATGGGGTTCCAGTGTCAGGCCTCAGTCATGTTCCCAGTACACAGGGTTCCACCATCAAAGCTCAGTCATGTTGCCAGTCCACAGGTTTCTGCGATCAATCCACATTCAAGTTCCCAGGCCACAGGGTTCCAGAATCAAGCCTCAGTCATGTTGCCAGGCCACAGGGTACCACCATCAAACCTCAGTCATGTTCCTAGGCAACAGGGTTCCTCCATCAAACCTCAATCTGGTTCCCAGGACACAGGGTTCCAGAATCAAAACAATGTCAAAATCCCAGGGCATGGTTTTCCAGTACCAGGCCTCAGTCATATTTCCAGGGCACAGGGTTCCACAATCAAACCTCAGTCATGTTGCCAGTCCACAGGTTTCTGCCATCAAACCTCAGTCAAGTTCCCAGGCCACAGATTTCCAGAATCAAACCTCAGTCATGTTCCCAGGGAACAGGATTCCAGAAACAAACCTCAGTCATGTTGCAGGCCACAGGTTTCCACCATCAAACCTCAGCCATGTTCCCAGGCCACAGGATTCCAGAATCAAACCGTTCTCATGTTCCCAGGCCACAGGTTTCCAGAATCCACTGATGTCATGTTCCCAGTCCACAGGGTTCCAGAACCAAGCCTCAGTCAGGTTCCCAGGGCACAGTATTCCACAATCTAAAGAGATGTCATGTTCCCAGGCCACAAGTTTCCAGAATCACGCCTCAGTCATGTTCCCAGACCACAGGGATCCAGAATCAAACCTCAGTCATGTTACCAGGCCATAGGGTACCACCATCAAACCTCAGTCATATTCCCAGACCACAGGTTTCCAGAATCAAACCGACTACATGTTCCCAGGCAACAGGGTACCAGAATCCAAACCGATGTCATGTTCCCAGGCCACTGGATTCCACAATCTAACATCAGTCAGTTCCCAGGCCAATGGTTTCCAGATTCAAACCTCCGTCATATTCCCAGGCCACATGGTTCCAGAATCAAACCTCAGTCATGTTCCCAGAACACAGGGTTCCAGAATCAAACCTCAGTCATGTTCCCTGGACACAAGTTTCAAAAATAAAACCCCAGTCATGTTACCAGGCCACAGGGTTCCAGAATCAAGCCTCACTCATATTCCCAGCCCACAGGGTTCCACAAATAAACCTCAGTCATATTCCCAGGCCAAAGGGTTCCACAATCAAACCTCAGTCCAGTTTCCAGGCCACGGTTCCACCATCAAGCCTCAGTCATGTTCCCAAGCCAGACTGTTCCACAATCAAACCTAAGTCATCTTGCCAGGACACAGGGTTCAACCATCAAACCTCAGTCATGTTCCAGGAAACAGGGTTCCAGAATCCAACCAATGTCATGTTTCCAGGCCACGGGGTTCCAGTATCAGGCCTCAGTCATGTTCCCAGTGCACAGGGTTCCACCATCAAAGCTCAGTCATATTCCCAGACCACAGGTTTCCACCATCAAACCTCAGCCATGTTCCCAGTCCACAGGGTTCCAGAACCAAGCCTCAGTCAGGTTCCCAGGGCACAGGGATCAGGAATCAAACCTTAGTCATGTTACCAGGCCATAGGGTACCACCATCAAACCTCAGTCATATTCCCAGACCACAGGTTTCCAGAATCAAATCGACTACATATTCCCAGGCAACAGGGTACCAGAATCCAAACCGATGTCATGTTCCCAGGCCACTGGATTCCACTATCAAACATCAGTCATATTCCCAGGCCAATGGTTTCCAGATTCAAACCTCAGTCATATTCCCAGGCCACATGGTTCCGGAATAAAACTTCAGTCATGTTCCCAGAACACAGGGTTCCAGAATAAAACCTCAGTCATGTTCCCTGGACACAGGTTTCAAAAATAAAACCCCAGTCATGTTACCAGGCCACAGGGTTCCAAAATCAACCCTCACTCATATTCCCAGCCCACAGGGTTCCACAATTAAACCTCAGTCATATTCCCAGGCCACAGGGTTCCACATTCAAACCTCAGTCATGTTTCCAGGACACAGGTGTCCAGAATCAAACCTCAGTCATGTTCCCAGGGAACAGGGTTCCAGAACCAAACCTCAGTCATGTTCCCAGTCCACAGGATTTCAGAATCAAACCACAGTCATGTTCCCAGGCCAGAGGGTTCCACAATCAAACCTCAGTCATGTTTCCATGCCACAGGGTTCCAGAATCCAACCGATGTCATGTTCCCAGGTCACAGTTTTCCAGAATCAATCCTCAGCTATGTTCCCAGGCTACAGGGTTCCAGAATAAAACCTCCGTCATGTTCCCAGTCCACAGGGGACCAGAACGAAGCCTCAGTCATGTTGCCAGGCCACACGGATCCAGAATCAAACCTCAGTCATGTTGCAAGGCCATAGGGCACCACCATCAAAGCTCAGTCATATTCCCAGCCCTCCGGTTTCCAGAATCTTACCGATTTCATGTTCCCAGGCAACAGGGAACCAGAATCCAAACCGATGTCATGTTCTTGGGCACAGGGTTCCACTATCAAACCTCAGTCCTGTTGCCAGGCCACAGGGTTCCACCATCAAGCCTCACTCATGTTCCCAAGCCTGAGGGTTCCGCAATTAAACCTCAGTCATGTTGCCAGGCCACAGGGTTCAACCATCAAACCTCAGTCATGTCCCCAGGAAGCAGGTTTCCAGAATCAAACCAATGTCATGTTCCCAGGCCATGGGGTTCCAGTGTCAGGCCTCAGTCATGTTCCCAGTACACAGGGTTCCACCATCAAAGCTCAGTCATGTTGCCAGTCCACAGGTTTCTGCGATCAATCCACATTCAAGTTCCCAGGCCACAGGGTTCCAGAATCAAGCCTCAGTCATGTTGCCAGGCCACAGGGTACCACCATCAAACCTCAGTCATGTTCCTAGGCAACAGGGTTCCTCCATCAAACCTCAATCTGGTTCCCAGGACACAGGGTTCCAGAATCAAAACAATGTCAAAATCCCAGGGCATGGTTTTCCAGTACCAGGCCTCAGTCATATTTCCAGGGCACAGGGTTCCACAATCAAACCTCAGTCATGTTGCCAGTCCACAGGTTTCTGCCATCAAACCTCAGTCAAGTTCCCAGGCCACAGATTTCCAGAATCAAACCTCAGTCATGTTCCCAGGGAACAGGATTCCAGAAACAAACCTCAGTCATGTTGCAGGCCACAGGTTTCCACCATCAAACCTCAGCCATGTTCCCAGGCCACAGGATTCCAGAATCAAACCGTTCTCATGTTCCCAGGCCACAGGTTTCCAGAATCCACTGATGTCATGTTCCCAGTCCACAGGGTTCCAGAACCAAGCCTCAGTCAGGTTCCCAGGGCACAGTATTCCACAATCTAAAGAGATGTCATGTTCCCAGGCCACAAGTTTCCAGAATCACGCCTCAGTCATGTTCCCAGACCACAGGGATCCAGAATCAAACCTCAGTCATGTTACCAGGCCATAGGGTACCACCATCAAACCTCAGTCATATTCCCAGACCACAGGTTTCCAGAATCAAACCTACTACATGTTCCCAGGCAACAGGGTACCAGAATCCAAACCGATGTCATGTTCCCAGGCCACTGGATTCCACAATCTAACATCAGTCAGTTCCCAGGCCAATGGTTTCCAGATTCAAACCTCCGTCATATTCCCAGGCCACATGGTTCCAGAATCAAACCTCAGTCATGTTCCCAGAACACAGGGTTCCAGAATCAAACCTCAGTCATGTTCCCTGGACACAAGTTTCAAAAATAAAACCCCAGTCATGTTACCAGGCCACAGGGTTCCAGAATCAAGCCTCACTCATATTCCCAGCCCACAGGGTTCCACAAATAAACCTCAGTCATATTCCCAGGCCAAAGGGTTCCACAATCAAACCTCAGTCCAGTTTCCAGGCCACGGTTCCACCATCAAGCCTCAGTCATGTTCCCAGGCCAGAGTGTTCCACAATCAAACCTAAGTCATCTTGCCAGGACACAGGGTTCAACCATCAAACCTCAGTCATGTTCCAGGAAACAGGGTTCCAGAATCCAACCAATGTCATGTTTCCAGGCCACGGGGTTCCAGTATCAGGCCTCAGTCATGTTCCCAGTGCACAGGGTTCCACCATCAAAGCTCAGTCATATTCCCAGACCACAGGTTTCCACCATCAAACCTCAGCCATGTTCCCAATACACAGGGTTCCAGAACCAAGCCTCAGTCAGGTTCCCAGGGCACAGGGATCAGGAATCAAACCTTAGTCATGTTACCAGGCCATAGGGTACCACCATCAAACCTCAGTCATATTCCCAGACCACAGGTTTCCAGAATCAAATCGACTACATGTTCCCAGGCAACAGGGTACCAGAATCCAAACCGATGTCATGTTCCCAGGCCACTGGATTCCACTATCAAACATCAGTCATATTCCCAGGCCAATGGTTTCCAGATTCAAACCTCAGTCATATTCCCAGGCCACATGGTTCCGGAATAAAACTTCAGTCATGTTCCCAGAACACAGGGTTCCAGAATAAAACCTCAGTCATGTTCCCTGGACACAGGTTTCAAAAATAAAACCCCAGTCATGTTACCAGGCCACAGGGTTCCAAAATCAAGCCTCACTCATATTCCCAGCCCACAGGGTTCCACAATTAAACCTCAGTCATATTCCCAGGCCACAGGGTTCCACATTCAAACCTCAGTCATGTTTCCAGGACACAGGTGTCCAGAATCAAACCTCAGTCATGTTCCCAGGGAACAGGGTTCCAGAACCAAACCTCAGTCATGTTCCCAGTCCACAGGATTTCAGAATCAAACCACAGTCATGTTCCCAGGCCAGAGGGTTCCACAATCAAACCTCAGTCATGTTTCCATGCCACAGGGTTCCAGAATCCAACCGATGTCATGTTCCCAGGTCACAGTTTTCCAGAATCAATCCTCAGCTATGTTCCCAGGCTACAGGGTTCCAGAATAAAACCTCCGTCATGTTCCCAGTCCACAGGGGACCAGAACGAAGCCTCAGTCATGTTGCCAGGCCACACGGATCCAGAATCAAACCTCAGTCATGTTGCAAGGCCATAGGGCACCACCATCAAAGCTCAGTCATATTCCCAGCCCTCCGGTTTCCAGAATCTTACCGATTTCATGTTCCCAGGCAACAGGGAACCAGAATCCAAACCGATGTCATGTTCTTGGGCACAGGGTTCCACTATCAAACCTCAGTCCTGTTGCCAGGCCACAGGGTTCCACCATCAAGCCTCACTCATGTTCCCAAGCCTGAGGGTTCCGCAATTAAACCTCAGTCATGTTGCCAGGCCACAGGGTTCAACCATCAAACCTCAGTCATGTTCCCAGGAAGCAGGTTTCCAGAATCAAACCAATGTCATGTTCCCAGGCCATGGGGTTCCAGTGTCAGGCCTCAGTCATGTTCCCAGTACACAGGGTTCCACCATCAAAGCTCAGTCATGTTGCCAGTCCACAGGTTTCTGCGATCAATCCACATTCAAGTTCCCAGGCCACAGGGTTCCAGAATCAAGCCTCAGTCATGTTGCCAGGCCACAGGGTACCACCATCAAACCTCAGTCATGTTCCTAGGCAACAGGGTTCCTCCATCAAACCTCAATCTGGTTCCCAGGACACAGGGTTCCAGAATCAAAACAATGTCAAAATCCCAGGGCATGGTTTTCCAGTACCAGGCCTCAGTCATATTTCCAGGGCACAGGGTTCCACAATCAAACCTCAGTCATGTTGCCAGTCCACAGGTTTCTGCCATCAAACCTCAGTCAAGTTCCCAGGCCACAGATTTCCAGAATCAAACCTCAGTCATGTTCCCAGGGAACAGGATTCCAGAAACAAACCTCAGTCATGTTGCAGGCCACAGGTTTCCACCATCAAACCTCAGCCATGTTCCCAGGCCACAGGATTCCAGAATCAAACCGTTCTCATGTTCCCAGGCCACAGGTTTCCAGAATCCACTGATGTCATGTTCCCAGTCCACAGGGTTCCAGAACCAAGCCTCAGTCAGGTTCCCAGGGCACAGTATTCCACAATCTAAAGAGATGTCATGTTCCCAGGCCACAAGTTTCCAGAATCACGCCTCAGTCATGTTCCCAGACCACAGGGATCCAGAATCAAACCTCAGTCATGTTACCAGGCCATAGGGTACCACCATCAAACCTCAGTCATATTCCCAGACCACAGGTTTCCAGAATCAAACCGACTACATGTTCCCAGGCAACAGGGTACCAGAATCCAAACCGATGTCATGTTCCCAGGCCACTGGATTCCACAATCTAACATCAGTCAGTTCCCAGGCCAATGGTTTCCAGATTCAAACCTCCGTCATATTCCCAGGCCACATGGTTCCAGAATCAAACCTCAGTCATGTTCCCAGAACACAGGGTTCCAGAATCAAACCTCAGTCATGTTCCCTGGACACAAGTTTCAAAAATAAAACCCCAGTCATGTTACCAGGCCACAGGGTTCCAGAATCAAGCCTCACTCATATTCCCAGCCCACAGGGTTCCACAAATAAACCTCAGTCATATTCCCAGGCCAAAGGGTTCCACAATCAAACCTCAGTCCAGTTTCCAGGCCACGGTTCCACCATCAAGCCTCAGTCATGTTCCCAGGCCAGAGTGTTCCACAATCAAACCTAAGTCATCTTGCCAGGACACAGGGTTCAACCATCAAACCTCAGTCATGTTCCAGGAAACAGGGTTCCAGAATCCAACCAATGTCATGTTTCCAGGCCACGGGGTTCCAGTATCAGGCCTCAGTCATGTTCCCAGTGCACAGGGTTCCACCATCAAAGCTCAGTCATATTCCCAGACCACAGGTTTCCACCATCAAACCTCAGCCATGTTCCCAGTCCACAGGGTTCCAGAACCAAGCCTCAGTCAGGTTCCCAGGGCACAGGGATCAGGAATCAAACCTTAGTCATGTTACCAGGCCATAGGGTACCACCATCAAACCTCAGTCATATTCCCAGACCACAGGTTTCCAGAATCAAATCGACTACATATTCCCAGGCAACAGGGTACCAGAATCCAAACCGATGTCATGTTCCCAGGCCACTGGATTCCACTATCAAACATCAGTCATATTCCCAGGCCAATGGTTTCCAGATTCAAACCTCAGTCATATTCCCAGGCCACATGGTTCCGGAATAAAACTTCAGTCATGTTCCCAGAACACAGGGTTCCAGAATAAAACCTCAGTCATGTTCCCTGGACACAGGTTTCAAAAATAAAACCCCAGTCATGTTACCAGGCCACAGGGTTCCAAAATCAAGCCTCACTCATATTCCCAGCCCACAGGGTTCCACAATTAAACCTCAGTCATATTCCCAGGCCACAGGGTTCCACATTCAAACCTCAGTCATGTTTCCAGGACACAGGTGTCCAGAATCAAACCTCAGTCATGTTCCCAGGGAACAGGGTTCCAGAACCAAACCTCAGTCATGTTCCCAGTCCACAGGATTTCAGAATCAAACCACAGTCATGTTCCCAGGCCAGAGGGTTCCACAATCAAACCTCAGTCATGTTTCCATGCCACAGGGTTCCAGAATCCAACCGATGTCATGTTCCCAGGTCACAGTTTTCCAGAATCAATCCTCAGCTATGTTCCCAGGCTACAGGGTTCCAGAATAAAACCTCCGTCATGTTCCCAGTCCACAGGGGACCAGAACGAAGCCTCAGTCATGTTGCCAGGCCACAGGGATCCAGAATCAAACCTCAGTCATGTTGCAAGGCCATAGGGCACCACCATCAAAGCTCAGTCATATTCCCAGCCCTCCGGTTTCCAGAATCTTACCGATTTCATGTTCCCAGGCAACAGGGAACCAGAATCCAAACCGATGTCATGTTCTTGGGCACAGGGTTCCACTATCAAACCTCAGTCCTGTTGCCAGGCCACAGGGTTCCACCATCAAGCCTCACTCATGTTCCCAAGCCTGAGGGTTCCGCAATTAAACCTCAGTCATGTTGCCAGGCCACAGGGTTCAACCATCAAACCTCAGTCATGTCCCCAGGAAGCAGGTTTCCAGAATCAAACCAATGTCATGTTCCCAGGCCATGGGGTTCCAGTGTCAGGCCTCAGTCATGTTCCCAGTACACAGGGTTCCACCATCAAAGCTCAGTCATGTTGCCAGTCCACAGGTTTCTGCGATCAATCCACATTCAAGTTCCCAGGCCACAGGGTTCCAGAATCAAGCCTCAGTCATGTTGCCAGGCCACAGGGTACCACCATCAAACCTCAGTCATGTTCCTAGGCAACAGGGTTCCTCCATCAAACCTCAATCTGGTTCCCAGGACACAGGGTTCCAGAATCAAAACAATGTCAAAATCCCAGGGCATGGTTTTCCAGTACCAGGCCTCAGTCATATTTCCAGGGCACAGGGTTCCACAATCAAACCTCAGTCATGTTGCCAGTCCACAGGTTTCTGCCATCAAACCTCAGTCAAGTTCCCAGGCCACAGATTTCCAGAATCAAACCTCAGTCATGTTCCCAGGGAACAGGATTCCAGAAACAAACCTCAGTCATGTTGCAGGCCACAGGTTTCCACCATCAAACCTCAGCCATGTTCCCAGGCCACAGGATTCCAGAATCAAACCGTTCTCATGTTCCCAGGCCACAGGTTTCCAGAATCCACTGATGTCATGTTCCCAGTCCACAGGGTTCCAGAACCAAGCCTCAGTCAGGTTCCCAGGGCACAGTATTCCACAATCTAAAGAGATGTCATGTTCCCAGGCCACAAGTTTCCAGAATCACGCCTCAGTCATGTTCCCAGACCACAGGGATCCAGAATCAAACCTCAGTCATGTTACCAGGCCATAGGGTACCACCATCAAACCTCAGTCATATTCCCAGACCACAGGTTTCCAGAATCAAACCGACTACATGTTCCCAGGCAACAGGGTACCAGAATCCAAACCGATGTCATGTTCCCAGGCCACTGGATTCCACAATCTAACATCAGTCAGTTCCCAGGCCAATGGTTTCCAGATTCAAACCTCCGTCATATTCCCAGGCCACATGGTTCCAGAATCAAACCTCAGTCATGTTCCCAGAACACAGGGTTCCAGAATCAAACCTCAGTCATGTTCCCTGGACACAAGTTTCAAAAATAAAACCCCAGTCATGTTACCAGGCCACAGGGTTCCAGAATCAAGCCTCACTCATATTCCCAGCCCACAGGGTTCCACAAATAAACCTCAGTCATATTCCCAGGCCAAAGGGTTCCACAATCAAACCTCAGTCCAGTTTCCAGGCCATGGTTCCACCATCAAGCCTCAGTCATGTTCCCAGGCCAGAGTGTTCCACAATCAAACCTAAGTCATCTTGCCAGGACACAGGGTTCAACCATCAAACCTCAGTCATGTTCCAGGAAACAGGGTTCCAGAATCCAACCAATGTCATGTTTCCAGGCCACGGGGTTCCAGTATCAGGCCTCAGTCATGTTCCCAGTGCACAGGGTTCCACCATCAAAGCTCAGTCATATTCCCAGACCACAGGTTTCCACCATCAAACCTCAGCCATGTTCCCAGTCCACAGGGTTCCAGAACCAAGCCTCAGTCAGGTTCCCAGGGCACAGGGATCAGGAATCAAACCTTAGTCATGTTACCAGGCCATAGGGTACCACCATCAAACCTCAGTCATATTCCCAGACCACAGGTTTCCAGAATCAAATCGACTACATGTTCCCAGGCAACAGGGTACCAGAATCCAAACCGATGTCATGTTCCCAGGCCACTGGATTCCACTATCAAACATCAGTCATATTCCCAGGCCAATGGTTTCCAGATTCAAACCTCAGTCATATTCCCAGGCCACATGGTTCCGGAATAAAACTTCAGTCATGTTCCCAGAACACAGGGTTCCAGAATAAAACCTCAGTCATGTTCCCTGGACACAGGTTTCAAAAATAAAACCCCAGTCATGTTACCAGGCCACAGGGTTCCAAAATCAAGCCTCACTCATATTCCCAGCCCACAGGGTTCCACAATTAAACCTCAGTCATATTCCCAGGCCACAGGGTTCCACATTCAAACCTCAGTCATGTTTCCAGGACACAGGTGTCCAGAATCAAACCTCAGTCATGTTCCCAGGGAACAGGGTTCCAGAACCAAACCTCAGTCATGTTCCCAGTCCACAGGATTTCAGAATCAAACCACAGTCATGTTCCCAGGCCAGAGGGTTCCACAATCAAACCTCAGTCATGTTTCCATGCCACAGGGTTCCAGAATCCAACCGATGTCATGTTCCCAGGTCACAGTTTTCCAGAATCAATCCTCAGCTATGTTCCCAGGCTACAGGGTTCCAGAATAAAACCTCCGTCATGTTCCCAGTCCACAGGGGACCAGAACGAAGCCTCAGTCATGTTGCCAGGCCACAGGGATCCAGAATCAAACCTCAGTCATGTTGCAAGGCCATAGGGCACCACCATCAAAGCTCAGTCATATTCCCAGCCCTCCGGTTTCCAGAATCCTACCGATTTCATGTTCCCAGGCAACAGGGAACCAGAATCCAAACCGATGTCATGTTCTTGGGCACAGGGTTCCACTATCAAACCTCAGTCCTGTTGCCAGGCCACAGGGTTCCACCATCAAGCCTCACTCATGTTCCCAAGCCTGAGGGTTCCGCAATTAAACCTCAGTCATGTTGCCAGGCCACAGGGTTCAACCATCAAACCTCAGTCATGTTCCCAGGAAGCAGGTTTCCAGAATCAAACCAATGTCATGTTCCCAGGCCATGGGGTTCCAGTGTCAGGCCTCAGTCATGTTCCCAGTACACAGGGTTCCACCATCAAAGCTCAGTCATGTTGCCAGTCCACAGGTTTCTGCGATCAATCCACATTCAAGTTCCCAGGCCACAGGGTTCCAGAATCAAGCCTCAGTCATGTTGCCAGGCCACAGGGTACCACCATCAAACCTCAGTCATGTTCCTAGGCAACAGGGTTCCTCCATCAAACCTCAATCTGGTTCCCAGGACACAGGGTTCCAGAATCAAAACAATGTCAAAATCCCAGGGCATGGTTTTCCAGTACCAGGCCTCAGTCATATTTCCAGGGCACAGGGTTCCACAATCAAACCTCAGTCATGTTGCCAGTCCACAGGTTTCTGCCATCAAACCTCAGTCAAGTTCCCAGGCCACAGATTTCCAGAATCAAACCTCAGTCATGTTCCCAGGGAACAGGATTCCAGAAACAAACCTCAGTCATGTTGCCAGGCCACAGGTTTCCACCATCAAACCTCAGCCATGTTCCCAGGCCACAGGATTCCAGAATCAAACCGTTCTCATGTTCCCAGGCCACAGGTTTCCAGAATCCACTGATGTCATGTTCCCAGTCCACAGGGTTCCAGAACCAAGCCTCAGTCAGGTTCCCAGGGCACAGTATTCCACAATCTAAAGAGATGTCATGTTCCCAGGCCACAAGTTTCCAGAATCACGCCTCAGTCATGTTCCCAGACCACAGGGATCCAGAATCAAACCTCAGTCATGTTACCAGGCCATAGGGTACCACCATCAAACCTCAGTCATATTCCCAGACCACAGGTTTCCAGAATCAAACCGACTACATGTTCCCAGGCAACAGGGTACCAGAATCCAAACCGATGTCATGTTCCCAGGCCACTGGATTCCACAATCTAACATCAGTCAGTTCCCAGGCCAATGGTTTCCAGATTCAAACCTCCGTCATATTCCCAGGCCACATGGTTCCAGAATCAAACCTCAGTCATGTTCCCAGAACACAGGGTTCCAGAATCAAACCTCAGTCATGTTCCCTAGACACAAGTTTCAAAAATAAAACCCCAGTCATGTTACCAGGCCACAGGGTTCCAGAATCAAGCCTCACTCATATTCCCAGCCCACAGGGTTCCACAAATAAACCTCAGTCATATTCCCAGGCCAAAGGGTTCCACAATCAAACCTCAGTCCAGTTTCCAGGCCACGGTTCCACCATCAAGCCTCAGTCATGTTCCCAGGCCAGAGTGTTCCACAATCAAACCTAAGTCATCTTGCCAGGACACAGGGTTCAACCATTAAACCTCAGTCATGTTCCAGGAAACAGGGTTCCAGAATCCAACCAATGTCATGTTTCCAGGCCACGGGGTTCGAGTATCAGGCCTCATTCATGTTCCCAGTGCACAGGGTTCCACCATCAAAGCTCAGTCATATTCCCAGACCACAGGTTTCCACCATCAAACCTCAGCCATGTTCCCAGGCCACAGGATTCCAGAATCAAACCGTTCTCATATTCCCAGGCCACAGGTTTCCAGAATCCACTGATGTCATGTTCCCAGTCCACAGGGTTCCAGAACCAAGCCTCAGTCAGGTTCCCAGGGCACAGGGATCAGGAATCAAACCTTAGTCATGTTACCAGGCCATAGGGTACCACCATCAAACCTCAGTCATATTCCCAGACCACAGGTTTCCAGAATCAAATCGACTACATGTTCCCAGGCAACAGGGTACCAGAATCCAAACCGATGTCATGTTCCCAGGCCACTGTATTCCACTATCAAACATCAGTCATGTTCCCAGGCCAATGGTTTCCAGATTCAAACCTCAGTCATATTCCCAGGCCACATGGTTCCAGAATCAAACTTCAGTCATGTTCCCAGAACACAGGGTTCCAGAATAAAACCTCAGTCATGTTCCCTGGACACAGGTTTCAAAAATAAAACCCCAGTCATGTTACCAGGCCACAGGGTTCCAAAATCAAGCCTCACTCATATTCCCAGCCCACAGGGTTCCACAATTAAACCTCAGTCATATTCCCTGGCCACAGGGTTCCACATTCAAACCTCAGTCATGTTTCCAGGACACAGGTGTCCAGAATCAAACCTCAGTCATGTTCCCAGGGAACAGGGTTCCAGAACCAAACCTCAGTCATGTTCCCAGTCCACAGGATTTCAGAATCAAACCACAGTCATGTTCCCAGGCCAGAGGGTTCCACAATCAAACCTCAGTCATGTTTCCATGCCACAGGGTTCCAGAATCCAACCGATGTCATGTTCCCAGGTCACAGTTTTCCAGAATCAATCCTCAGCTATGTTCCCAGGCTACAGGGTTCCAGAATAAAACCTCCGTCATGTTCCCAGTCCACAGGGGACCAGAACGAAGCCTCAGTCATGTTGCCAGGCCACAGGGATCCAGAATCAAACCTCAGTCATGTTGCAAGGCCATAGGGCACCACCGTCAAAGCTCAGTCATATTCCCAGCCCTCCGGTTTCCAGAATCTTACCGATTTCATGTTCCCAGGCAACAGGGAACCAGAATCCAAACCGATGTCATGTTCTTGGGCACAGGGTTCCACTATCAAACCTCAGTCCTGTTGCCAGGCCACAGGGTTCCACCATCAAGCCTCACTCATGTTCCCAAGCCTGAGGGTTCCGCAATTAAACCTCAGTCATGTTGCCAGGCCACAGGGTTCAACCATCAAACCTCAGTCATGTTCCCAGGAAGCAGGTTTCCAGAATCAAACCAATGTCATGTTCCCAGGCCATGGGGTTCCAGTGTCAGGCCTCAGTCATGTTCCCAGTACACAGGGTTCCACCATCAAAGCTCAGTCATGTTGCCAGTCCACAGGTTTCTGCGATCAATCCACATTCAAGTTCCCAGGCCACAGGGTTCCAGAATCAAGCCTCAGTCATGTTGCCAGGCCACAGGGTACCACCATCAAACCTCAGACATGTTCCTAGGCAACAGGGTTCCTCCATCAAACCTCAATCTGGTTCCCAGGACACAGGGTTCCAGAATCAAAACAATGTCAAAATCCCAGGGCATGGTTTTCCAGTACCAGGCCTCAGTCATATTTCCAGGGCACAGGGTTCCACAATCAAACCTCAGTCATGTTGCCAGTCCACAGGTTTCTGCCATCAAACCTCAGTCAAGTTCCCAGGCCACAGATTTCCAGAATCAAACCTCAGTCATGTTCCCAGGGAACAGGATTCCAGAAACAAACCTCAGTCATGTTGCCAGGCCACAGGTTTCCACCATCAAACCTCAGCCATGTTCCCAGGCCACAGGATTCCAGAATCAAACCGTTCTCATGTTCCCAGGCCACAGGTTTCCAGAATCCACTGATGTCATGTTCCCAGTCCACAGGGTTCCAGAACCAAGCCTCAGTCAGGTTCCCAGGGCACAGTATTCCACAATCTAAAGAGATGTCATGTTCCCAGGCCACAAGTTTCCAGAATCACGCCTCAGTCATGTTCCCAGACCACAGGGATCCAGAATCAAACCTCAGTCATGTTACCAGGCCATAGGGTACCACCATCAAACCTCAGTCATATTCCCAGACCACAGGTTTCCAGAATCAAACCGACTACATGTTCCCAGGCAACAGGGTACCAGAATCCAAACCGATGTCATGTTCCCAGGCCACTGGATTCCACAATCTAACATCAGTCAGTTCCCAGGCCAATGGTTTCCAGATTCAAACCTCCGTCATATTCCCAGGCCACATGGTTCCAGAATCAAACCTCAGTCATGTTCCCAGAACACAGGGTTCCAGAATCAAACCTCAGTCATGTTCACTGGACACAAGTTTCAAAAATAAAACCCCAGTCATGTTACCAGGCCACAGGGTTCCAGAATCAAGCCTCACTCATATTCCCAGCCCACAGGGTTCCACAAATAAACCTCAGTCATATTCCCAGGCCAAAGGGTTCCACAATCAAACCTCAGTCCAGTTTCCAGGCCACGGTTCCACCATCAAGCCTCAGTCATGTTCCCAGGCCAGAGTGTTCCACAATCAAACCTAAGTCATCTTGCCAGGACACAGGGTTCAACCATTAAACCTCAGTCATGTTCCAGGAAACAGGGTTCCAGAATCCAACCAATGTCATGTTTCCAGGCCACGGGGTTCGAGTATCAGGCCTCATTCATGTTCCCAGTGCACAGGGTTCCACCATCAAAGCTCAGTCATATTCCCAGACCACAGGTTTCCACCATCAAACCTCAGCCATGTTCCCAGGCCACAGGATTCCAGAATCAAACCGTTCTCATATTCCCAGGCCACAGGTTTCCAGAATCCACTGATGTCATGTTCCCAGTCCACAGGGTTCCAGAACCAAGCCTCAGTCAGGTTCCCAGGGCACAGGGATCAGGAATCAAACCTTAGTCATGTTACCAGGCCATAGGGTACCACCATCAAACCTCAGTCATATTCCCAGACCACAGGTTTCCAGAATCAAATCGACTACATGTTCCCAGGCAACAGGGTACCAGAATCCAAACCGATGTCATGTTCCCAGGCCACTGTATTCCACTATCAAACATCAGTCATGTTCCCAGGCCAATGGTTTCCAGATTCAAACCTCAGTCATATTCCCAGGCCACATGGTTCCAGAATCAAACTTCAGTCATGTTCCCAGAACACAGGGTTCCAGAATAAAACCTCAGTCATGTTCCCTGGACACAGGTTTCAAAAATAAAACCCCAGTCATGTTACCAGGCCACAGGGTTCCAAAATCAAGCCTCACTCATATTCCCAGCCCACAGGGTTCCACAATTAAACCTCAGTCATATTCCCAGGCCACAGGGTTCCACATTCAAACCTCAGTCATGTTTCCAGGACACAGGTGTCCAGAATCAAACCTCAGTCATGTTCCCAGGGAACAGGGTTCCAGAACCAAACCTCAGTCATGTTCCCAGTCCACAGGATTTCAGAATCAAACCACAGTCATGTTCCCAGGCCAGAGGGTTCCACAATCAAACCTCAGTCATGTTTCCATGCCACAGGGTTCCAGAATCCAACCGATGTCATGTTCCCAGGTCACAGTTTTCCAGAATCAATCCTCAGCTATGTTCCCAGGCTACAGGGTTCCAGAATAAAACCTCCGTCATGTTCCCAGTCCACAGGGGACCAGAACGAAGCCTCAGTCATGTTGCCAGGCCACAGGGATCCAGAATCAAACCTCAGTCATGTTGCAAGGCCATAGGGCACCACCATCAAAGCTCAGTCATATTCCCAGCCCTCCGGTTTCCAGAATCTTACCGATTTCATGTTCCCAGGCAACAGGGAACCAGAATCCAAACCGATGTCATGTTCTTGGGCACAGGGTTCCACTATCAAACCTCAGTCCTGTTGCCAGGCCACAGGGTTCCACCATCAAGCCTCACTCATGTTCCCAAGCCTGAGGGTTCCGCAATTAAACCTCAGTCATGTTGCCAGGCCACAGGGTTCAACCATCAAACCTCAGTCATGTTCCCAGGAAGCAGGTTTCCAGAATCAAACCAATGTCATGTTCCCAGGCCATGGGGTTCCAGTGTCAGGCCTCAGTCATGTTCCCAGTACACAGGGTTCCACCATCAAAGCTCAGTCATGTTGCCAGTCCACAGGTTTCTGCGATCAATCCACATTCAAGTTCCCAGGCCACAGGGTTCCAGAATCAAGCCTCAGTCATGTTGCCAGGCCACAGGGTACCACCATCAAACCTCAGTCATGTTCCTAGGCAACAGGGTTCCTCCATCAAACCTCAATCTGGTTCCCAGGACACAGGGTTCCAGAATCAAAACAATGTCAAAATCCCAGGGCATGGTTTTCCAGTACCAGGCCTCAGTCATATTTCCAGGGCACAGGGTTCCACAATCAAACCTCAGTCATGTTGCCAGTCCACAGGTTTCTGCCATCAAACCTCAGTCAAGTTCCCAGGCCACAGATTTCCAGAATCAAACCTCAGTCATGTTCCCAGGGAACAGGATTCCAGAAACAAACCTCAGTCATGTTGCCAGGCCACAGGTTTCCACCATCAAACCTCAGCCATGTTCCCAGGCCACAGGATTCCAGAATCAAACCGTTCTCATGTTCCCAGGCCACAGGTTTCCAGAATCCACTGATGTCATGTTCCCAGTCCACAGGGTTCCAGAACCAAGCCTCAGTCAGGTTCCCAGGGCACAGTATTCCACAATCTAAAGAGATGTCATGTTCCCAGGCCACAAGTTTCCAGAATCACGCCTCAGTCATGTTCCCAGACCACAGGGATCCAGAATCAAACCTCAGTCATGTTACCAGGCCATAGGGTACCACCATCAAACCTCAGTCATATTCCCAGACCACAGGTTTCCAGAATCAAACCGACTACATGTTCCCAGGCAACAGGGTACCAGAATCCAAACCGATGTCATGTTCCCAGGCCACTGGATTCCACAATCTAACATCAGTCAGTTCCCAGGCCAATGGTTTCCAGATTCAAACCTCCGTCATATTCCCAGGCCACATGGTTCCAGAATCAAACCTCAGTCATGTTCCCAGAACACAGGGTTCCAGAATCAAACCTCAGTCATGTTCACTGGACACAAGTTTCAAAAATAAAACCCCAGTCATGTTACCAGGCCACAGGGTTCCAGAATCAAGCCTCACTCATATTCCCAGCCCACAGGGTTCCACAAATAAACCTCAGTCATATTCCCAGGCCAAAGGGTTCCACAATCAAACCTCAGTCCAGTTTCCAGGCCACGGTTCCACCATCAAGCCTCAGTCATGTTCCCAGGCCAGAGTGTTCCACAATCAAACCTAAGTCATCTTGCCAGGACACAGGGTTCAACCATCAAACCTCAGTCATGTTCCAGGAAACAGGGTTCCAGAATCCAACCAATGTCATGTTTCCAGGCCACGGGGTTCCAGTATCAGGCCTCAGTCATGTTCCCAGTGCACAGGGTTCCACCATCAAAGCTCAGTCATATTCCCAGACCACAGGTTTCCACCATCAAACCTCAGCCATGTTCCCAGGCCACAGGATTCCAGAATCAAACCGTTCTCATATTCCCAGGCCACAGGTTTCCAGAATCCACTGATGTCATGTTCCCAGTCCACAGGGTTCCAGAACCAAGCCTCAGTCAGGTTCCCAGGGCACAGGGATCAGGAATCAAACCTTAGTCATGTTACCAGGCCATAGGGTACCACCATCAAACCTCAGTCATATTCCCAGACCACAGGTTTCCAGAATCAAATCGACTACATGTTCCCAGGCAACAGGGTACCAGAATCCAAACCGATGTCATGTTCCCAGGCCACTGGATTCCACTATCACACATCAGTCATGTTCCCAGGCCAATGGTTTCCAGATTCAAACCTCAGTCATATTCCCAGGCCACATGGTTCCAGAATCAAACTTCAGTCATGTTCCCAGAACACAGGGTTCCAGAATAAAACCTCAGTCATGTTCCCTGGACACAGGTTTCAAAAATAAAACCCCAGTCATGTTACCAGGCCACAGGGTTCCAAAATCAAGCCTCACTCATATTCCCAGCCCACAGGGTTCCACAATTAAACCTCAGTCATATTCCCAGGCCACAGGGTTCCACATTCAAACCTCAGTCATGTTTCCAGGACACAGGTGTCCAGAATCAAACCTCAGTCATGTTCCCAGGGAACAGGGTTCCAGAACCAAACCTCAGTCATGTTCCCAGTCCACAGGATTTCAGAATCAAACCACAGTCATGTTCCCAGGCCAGAGGGTTCCACAATCAAACCTCAGTCATGTTTCCATGCCACAGGGTTCCAGAATCCAACCGATGTCATGTTCCCAGGTCACAGTATTCCAGAATCAATCCTCAGCTATGTTCCCAGGCTACAGGGTTCCAGACTAAAACCTCCGTCATGTTCCCAGTCCACAGGGGACCAGAACGAAGCCTCAGTCATGTTGCCAGGCCACAGGGATCCAGAATCAAACCTCAGTCATGTTGCAAGGCCATAGGGCACCACCATCAAAGCTCAGTCATATTCCCAGCCCTCCGGTTTCCAGAATCTTACCGATTTCATGTTCCCAGGCAACAGGGAACCAGAATCCAAACCGATGTCATGTTCTTGGGCACAGGGTTCCACTATCAAACCTCAGTCCTGTTGCCAGGCCACAGGGTTCCACCATCAAGCCTCACTCATGTTCCCAAGCCTGAGGGTTCCGCAATTAAACCTCAGTCATGTTGCCAGGCCACAGGGTTCAACCATCAAACCTCAGTCATGTTCCCAGGAAGCAGGTTTCCAGAATCAAACCAATGTCATGTTCCCAGGCCATGGGGTTCCAGTGTCAGGCCTCAGTCATGTTCCCAGTACACAGGGTTCCACCATCAAAGCTCAGTCATGTTGCCAGTCCACAGGTTTCTGCGATCAATCCACATTCAAGTTCCCAGGCCACAGGGTTCCAGAATCAAGCCTCAGTCATGTTGCCAGGCCACAGGGTACCACCATCAAACCTCAGTCATGTTCCTAGGCAACAGGGTTCCTCCATCAAACCTCAATCTGGTTCCCAGGACACAGGGTTCCAGAATCAAAACAATGTCAAAATCCCAGGGCATGGTTTTCCAGTACCAGGCCTCAGTCATATTTCCAGGGCACAGGGTTCCACAATCAAACCTCAGTCATGTTGCCAGTCCACAGGTTTCTGCCATCAAACCTCAGTCAAGTTCCCAGGCCACAGATTTCCAGAATCAAACCTCAGTCATGTTCCCAGGGAACAGGATTCCAGAAACAAACCTCAGTCATGTTGCCAGGCCACAGGTTTCCACCATCAAACCTCAGCCATGTTCCCAGGCCACAGGATTCCAGAATCAAACCGTTCTCATGTTCCCAGGCCACAGGTTTCCAGAATCCACTGATGTCATGTTCCCAGTCCACAGGGTTCCAGAACCAAGCCTCAGTCAGGTTCCCAGGGCACAGTATTCCACAATCTAAAGAGATGTCATGTTCCCAGGCCACAAGTTTCCAGAATCACGCCTCAGTCATGTTCCCAGACCACAGGGATCCAGAATCAAACCTCAGTCATGTTACCAGGCCATAGGGTACCACCATCAAACCTCAGTCATATTCCCAGACCACAGGTTTCCAGAATCAAACCGACTACATGTTCCCAGGCAACAGGGTACCAGAATCCAAACCGATGTCATGTTCCCAGGCCACTGGATTCCACAATCTAACATCAGTCAGTTCCCAGGCCAATGGTTTCCAGATTCAAACCTCCGTCATATTCCCAGGCCACATGGTTCCAGAATCAAACCTCAGTCATGTTCCCAGAACACAGGGTTCCAGAATCAAACCTCAGTCATGTTCACTGGACACAAGTTTCAAAAATAAAACCCCAGTCATGTTACCAGGCCACAGGGTTGCAGAATCAAGCCTCACTCATATTCCCAGCCCACAGGGTTCCACAAATAAACCTCAGTCATATTCCCAGGCCAAAGGGTTCCACAATCAAACCTCAGTCCAGTTTCCAGGCCACGGTTCCACCATCAAGCCTCAGTCATGTTCCCAGGCCAGAGTGTTCCACAATCAAACCTAAGTCATCTTGCCAGGACACAGGGTTCAACCATCAAACCTCAGTCATGTTCCAGGAAACAGGGTTCCAGAATCCAACCAATGTCATGTTTCCAGGCCACGGGGTTCCAGTATCAGGCCTCAGTCATGTTCCCAGTGCACAGGGTTCCACCATCAAAGCTCAGTCATATTCCCAGACCACAGGATTCCACCATCAAACCTCAGCCATGTTCCCAGGCCACAGGATTCCAGAATCAAACCGTTCTCATATTCCCAGGCCACAGGTTTCCAGAATCCACTGATGTCATGTTCCCAGTCCACAGGGTTCCAGAACCAAGCCTCAGTCAGGTTCCCAGGGCACAGGGATCAGGAATCAAAACTTAGTCATGTTACCAGGCCATAGGGTACCACCATCAAACCTCAGTCATATTCCCAGACCACAGGTTTCCAGAATCAAATCGACTACATGTTCCCAGGCAACAGGGTACCAGAATCCAAACCGATGTCATGTTCCCAGGCCACTGGATTCCACTATCAAACATCAGTCATGTTCCCAGGCCTATGGTTTCCAGATTCAAACCTCAGTCATATTCCCAGGCCACATGGTTCCAGAATCAAACTTCAGTCATGTTCCCAGAACACAGGGTTCCAGAATAAAACCTCAGTCATGTTCCCTGGACACAGGTTTCAAAAATAAAACCCCAGTCATGTTACCAGGCCACAGGGTTCCAAAATCAAGCCTCACTCATATTCCCAGCCCACAGGGTTCCACAATTAAACCTCAGTCATATTCCCAGGCCACAGGGTTCCACATTCAAACCTCAGTCATGTTTCCAGGACACAGGTGTCCAGAATCAAACCTCAGTCATGTTCCCAGGGAACAGGGTTCCAGAACCAAACCTCAGTCATGTTCCCAGTCCACAGGATTTCAGAATCAAACCACAGTCATGTTCCCAGGCCAGAGGGTTCCACAATCAAACCTCAGTCATGTTTCCATGCCACAGGGTTCCAGAATCCAACCGATGTCATGTTCCCAGGTCACAGTTTTCCAGAATCAATCCTCAGCTATGTTCCCAGGCTACAGGGTTCCAGAATAAAACCTCCGTCATGTTCCCAGTCCACAGGGGACCAGAACGAAGCCTCAGTCATGTTGCCAGGCCACACGGATCCAGAATCAAACCTCAGTCATGTTGCAAGGCCATAGGGCACCACCATCAAAGCTCAGTCATATTCCCAGCCCTCCGGTTTCCAGAATCATACCGATTTCATGTTCCCAGGCAACAGGGAACCAGAATCCAAACCGATGTCATGTTCTTGGGCACAGGGTTCCACTATCAAACCTCAGTCCTGTTGCCAGGCCACAGGGTTCCACCATCAAGCCTCACTCATGTTCCCAAGCCTGAGGGTTCCGCAATTAAACCTCAGTCATGTTGCCAGGCCACAGGGTTCAACCATCAAACCTCAGTCATGTTCCCAGGAAGCAGGTTTCCAGAATCCAACCAATGTCATGTTCCCAGGCCACGGGCTTCCAGTATCAGGCCTCAGTCATGTTCCCAGTGCACAGGGTTCCACCATCAAACCTCAGTCATGTTGCCAGTCCACAGGTTTCTGCCATCAAACCTCTGTCAAGTTCCCAGGCCACAGGGTTCAAGAATCAAGCCTCAGTCATTTTGCCAGGCCAGAGTGTTCCACCGTCAAACCTCACTCATAATCCCAGGCCACATATTTCCACAATGTAACCTCAGTCATTTTCCCAGGCCATAGGTGTCCAGAATCAAACCTCAGTCATATTCCCAGGACACATGTTTCCAGAATCCAACCTCAGTCATGTTCCCAGTCCACAGGGTTCCACATTCAAACCTCAGTCATGTTCCCAGGACACAGGTGTCCAGAATCAAACCTCAGTCATGTTCCCAGGGAACAGGGTTCCAGAACCAAACCTCAATCATGTTCCCAGACCGCAGGGTTTCAGAATCAAACCACAGTCATGTTCCCAGGCCAGAGGGTTCCACAATCAAACCTCAGTCATGTTTGCATGCCACAGGGTTCCAGAATCCAACCGATGTCATGTTCCCAGGCCACTGGATTCCACAATCTAACATCAGTCATGTTCCCAGGCCTATGGTTTCCAGATTCAAACCTCAGTCATATTCCCAGGCCACATGGTTCCAGAATCAAACCTCAGTCATGTTCCCAGAACACAGGGTTCCAGAATAAAACCTCAGTCATGTTCCCTGGACACAGGTTTCAAAAATAAAACCCCAGTCATGTTACCAGGCCACAGGGTTCCAAAATCAAGCCTCACTCATATTCCCAGCCCACAGGGTTCCACAATTAAACCTCAGTCATATTCCCAGGCCACAGGGTTCCACATTCAAACCTCAGTCATGTTTCCAGGACACAGGTGTCCAGAATCAAACCTCAGTCATGTTCCCAGGGAACAGGGTTCCAGAACCAAACCTCAGTCATGTTCCCAGTCCACAGGATTTCAGAATCAAACCACAGTCATGTTCCCAGGCCAGAGGGTTCCACAATCAAACCTCAGTCATGTTTCCATGCCACAGGGTTCCAGAATCCAACCGATGTCATGTTCCCAGGTCACAGTTTTCCAGAATCAATCCTCAGGTATGTTCCCAGGCTACAGGGTTCCAGAATAAAACCTCCGTCATGTTCCCAGTCCACAGGGGACCAGAACGAAGCCTCAGTCATGTTGCCAGGCCACACGGATCCAGAATCAAACCTCAGTCATGTTGCAAGGCCATAGGGCACCACCATCAAAGCTCAGTCATATTCCCAGCCCTCCGGTTTCCAGAATCATACCGATTTCATGTTCCCAGGCAACAGGGAACCAGAATCCAAACCGATGTCATGTTCTTGGGCACAGGGTTCCACTATCAAACCTCAGTCCTGTTGCCAGGCCACAGGGTTCCACCATCAAGCCTCACTCATGTTCCCAAGCCTGAGGGTTCCGCAATTAAACCTCAGTCATGTTGCCAGGCCACAGGGTTCAACCATCAAACCTCAGTCATGTTCCCAGGAAGCAGGTTTCCAGAATCCAACCAATGTCATGTTCCCAGGCCACGGGCTTCCAGTATCAGGCCTCAGTCATGTTCCCAGTGCACAGGGTTCCACCATCAAACCTCAGTCATGTTGCCAGTCCACAGGTTTCTGCCATCAAACCTCTGTCAAGTTCCCAGGCCACAGGGTTCAAGAATCAAGCCTCAGTCATTTTGCCAGGCCAGAGTGTTCCACCGTCAAACCTCACTCATAATCCCAGGCCACATATTTCCACAATGTAACCTCAGTCATTTTCCCAGGCCATAGGTGTCCAGAATCAAACCTCAGTCATATTCCCAGGACACATGTTTCCAGAATCCAACCTCAGTCATGTTCCCAGTCCACAGGGTTCCACATTCAAACCTCAGTCATGTTCCCAGGACACAGGTGTCCAGAATCAAACCTCAGTCATGTTCCCAGGGAACAGGGTTCCAGAACCAAACCTCAATCATGTTCCCAGACCGCAGGGTTTCAGAATCAAACCACAGTCATGTTCCCAGGCCAGAGGGTTCCACAATCAAACCTCAGTCATGTTTGCATGCCACAGGGTTCCAGAATCCAACCGATGTCATGTTCCCAGGACACAGGGTTCCAGAATCAATCCTCAGGTATGTTCACAGGCTACAGGGTTCCAGAATAAAACTTCAGTCATGTTCCCAGTCCACAGGGTTCCAGAACGAAGCCTCAGTCATGTTCCCAGGCCACAGGGATCCAGAATCAAACCTCAGTCATGTTGCAAGGCCATAGGGTACCACCATCAAAGCTCAGTCATATTCCCAGGCCTCCGGTTTCCAGAATCAAACCGATTTCATGTTCCCAGGCAACTCGGAAGCAGAATCCAAACCGATGTCATGTTTCTAGGTCACAGGGTTTCACCATCAAACCTCAGTCCTGTTGCCAGGCCACAGGGTTCCACCATCAAGCCTCAGTCTTGTTGCCAGGGCACAGGGTTCAACCATCAAACCTCAGTCATGTTCCCAGGAAGCAGGGTTCCAGAATCAAACCAACGTCATGTTCCCAGGCCACGGGGTTCCAGTATCAGGCCTCAGTCATGTTCCTAGTACACAGGGTTCCACCATCAAAGCTCAGTCATGTTGCCAGTCCACAGGTTTCTGCGATCAAACCACATTCAAGTTCCCAGGCCACAGGGTTCCAGAATCAAGCCTCAGTCATGTTGCCAGACCACAGGGTACCACCATTAAACCTCAGTCATGTTCCCAGGCAACAGGGTTCCTCAATCAAACCTCAATCTGGTTCCCAGGACACAGGGATCCAGAATCAAACCAATGTCAAAATCCCAGGGCATGGTTTTCCAGTACCAAGACTCAGTCATATTTCCAGGGCACAGGGTTCCACAATCAAGCCTCAGTCATGTTGCCAGTCCACAGGTTTCTGCCATCAAACCTCAGTCAAGTTCCCAGGCCACAGATTTCCAGAATCAAACCTCAGTCATGTTCCCAGTGAACAGGATTCCAGAAACAAACCTCAGTCATGTTGCCAGGCCACAGGTTTCCACCATCAAACCTCAGCCATGTTCCCAGGCCACAGGATTCCAGAATCAAACCGTTCTCATGTTCCCAGGCCACAGGTTTCCAGAATCCACTGATGTCATGTTCCCAGTCCACAGGGTTCCAGAACCAAGCCTCAGTCAGGTTCCCAGGGCACAGTATTCCACAATCTAAAGAGATGTCATGTTCCCAGGCCACAAGTTTCCAGAATCACGCCTCAGTCATTTTCCCAGACCACAGGGATCCAGAATCAAACCTCAGTCATGTTACCAGGCCATAGGGTACCACCATCAAACCTCAGTCATATTCCCAGACCACAGGTTTCCAGAATCAAACCGACTACATGTTCCCAGGCAACAGGGTACCAGAATCCAAACCGATGTCATGTTCCCAGGCCACTGGATTCCACAATCTAACATCAGTCAGTTCCCAGGCCAATGGTTTCCAGATTCAAACCTCCGTCATATTCCCAGGCCACATGGTTCCAGAATCAAACCTCAGTCATGTTCCCAGAACACAGGGTTCCAGAATCAAACCTCAGTCATGTTCACTGGACACAAGTTTCAAAAATAAAACCCCAGTCATGTTACCAGGCCACAGGGTTCCAGAATCAAGCCTCACTCATATTCCCAGCCCACAGGGTTCCACAAATAAACCTCAGTCATATTCCCAGGCCAAAGGGTTCCACAATCAAACCTCAGTCCAGTTTCCAGGCCACGGTTCCACCATCAAGCCTCAGTCATGTTCCCAGGCCAGAGTGTTCCACAATCAAACCTAAGTCATCTTGCCAGGACACAGGGTTCAACCATCAAACCTCAGTCATGTTCCAGGAAACAGGGTTCCAGAATCCAACCAATGTCATGTTTCCAGGCCACGGGGTTCCAGTATCAGGCCTCAGTCATGTTCCCAGTGCACAGGGTTCCACCATCAAAGCTCAGTCATATTCCCAGACCACAGGATTCCACCATCAAACCTCAGCCATGTTCCCAGGCCACAGGATTCCAGAATCAAACCGTTCTCATATTCCCAGGCCACAGGTTTCCAGAATCCACTGATGTCATGTTCCCAGTCCACAGGGTTCCAGAACCAAGCCTCAGTCAGGTTCCCAGGGCACAGGGATCAGGAATCAAACCTTAGTCATGTTACCAGGCCATAGGGTACCACCATCAAACCTCAGTCATATTCCCAGACCACAGGTTTCCAGAATCAAATCGACTACATGTTCCCAGGCAACAGGGTACCAGAATCCAAACCGATGTCATGTTCCCAGGCCACTGTATTCCACTATCAAACATCAGTCATGTTCCCAGGCCAATGGTTTCCAGATTCAAACCTCAGTCATATTCCCAGGCCACATGGTTCCAGAATCAAACTTCAGTCATGTTCCCAGAACACAGGGTTCCAGAATAAAACCTCAGTCATGTTCCCTGGACACAGGTTTCAAAAATAAAACCCCAGTCATGTTACCAGGCCACAGGGTTCCAAAATCAAGCCTCACTCATATTCCCAGCCCACAGGGTTCCACAATTAAACCTCAGTCATATTCCCTGGCCACAGGGTTCCACATTCAAACCTCAGTCATGTTTCCAGGACACAGGTGTCCAGAATCAAACCTCAGTCATGTTCCCAGGGAACAGGGTTCCAGAACCAAACCTCAGTCATGTTCCCAGTCCACAGGATTTCAGAATCAAACCACAGTCATGTTCCCAGGCCAGAGGGTTCCACAATCAAACCTCAGTCATGTTTCCATGCCACAGGGTTCCAGAATCCAACCGATGTCATGTTCCCAGGTCACAGTTTTCCAGAATCAATCCTCAGCTATGTTCCCAGGCTACAGGGTTCCAGAATAAAACCTCCGTCATGTTCCCAGTCCACAGGGGACCAGAACGAAGCCTCAGTCATGTTGCCAGGCCACAGGGATCCAGAATCAAACCTCAGTCATGTTGCAAGGCCATAGGGCACCACCGTCAAAGCTCAGTCATATTCCCAGCCCTCCGGTTTCCAGAATCTTACCGATTTCATGTTCCCAGGCAACAGGGAACCAGAATCCAAACCGATGTCATGTTCTTGGGCACAGGGTTCCACTATCAAACCTCAGTCCTGTTGCCAGGCCACAGGGTTCCACCATCAAGCCTCACTCATGTTCCCAAGCCTGAGGGTTCCGCAATTAAACCTCAGTCATGTTGCCAGGCCACAGGGTTCAACCATCAAACCTCAGTCATGTTCCCAGGAAGCAGGTTTCCAGAATCAAACCAATGTCATGTTCCCAGGCCATGGGGTTCCAGTGTCAGGCCTCAGTCATGTTCCCAGTACACAGGGTTCCACCATCAAAGCTCAGTCATGTTGCCAGTCCACAGGTTTCTGCGATCAATCCACATTCAAGTTCCCAGGCCACAGGGTTCCAGAATCAAGCCTCAGTCATGTTGCCAGGCCACAGGGTACCACCATCAAACCTCAGACATGTTCCTAGGCAACAGGGTTCCTCCATCAAACCTCAATCTGGTTCCCAGGACACAGGGTTCCAGAATCAAAACAATGTCAAAATCCCAGGGCATGGTTTTCCAGTACCAGGCCTCAGTCATATTTCCAGGGCACAGGGTTCCACAATCAAACCTCAGTCATGTTGCCAGTCCACAGGTTTCTGCCATCAAACCTCAGTCAAGTTCCCAGGCCACAGATTTCCAGAATCAAACCTCAGTCATGTTCCCAGGGAACAGGATTCCAGAAACAAACCTCAGTCATGTTGCCAGGCCACAGGTTTCCACCATCAAACCTCAGCCATGTTCCCAGGCCACAGGATTCCAGAATCAAACCGTTCTCATGTTCCCAGGCCACAGGTTTCCAGAATCCACTGATGTCATGTTCCCAGTCCACAGGGTTCCAGAACCAAGCCTCAGTCAGGTTCCCAGGGCACAGTATTCCACAATCTAAAGAGATGTCATGTTCCCAGGCCACAAGTTTCCAGAATCACGCCTCAGTCATGTTCCCAGACCACAGGGATCCAGAATCAAACCTCAGTCATGTTACCAGGCCATAGGGTACCACCATCAAACCTCAGTCATATTCCCAGACCACAGGTTTCCAGAATCAAACCGACTACATGTTCCCAGGCAACAGGGTACCAGAATCCAAACCGATGTCATGTTCCCAGGCCACTGGATTCCACAATCTAACATCAGTCAGTTCCCAGGCCAATGGTTTCCAGATTCAAACCTCCGTCATATTCCCAGGCCACATGGTTCCAGAATCAAACCTCAGTCATGTTCCCAGAACACAGGGTTCCAGAATCAAACCTCAGTCATGTTCACTGGACACAAGTTTCAAAAATAAAACCCCAGTCATGTTACCAGGCCACAGGGTTCCAGAATCAAGCCTCACTCATATTCCCAGCCCACAGGGTTCCACAAATAAACCTCAGTCATATTCCCAGGCCAAAGGGTTCCACAATCAAACCTCAGTCCAGTTTCCAGGCCACGGTTCCACCATCAAGCCTCAGTCATGTTCCCAGGCCAGAGTGTTCCACAATCAAACCTAAGTCATCTTGCCAGGACACAGGGTTCAACCATTAAACCTCAGTCATGTTCCAGGAAACAGGGTTCCAGAATCCAACCAATGTCATGTTTCCAGGCCACGGGGTTCCAGTATCAGGCCTCATTCATGTTCCCAGTGCACAGGGTTCCACCATCAAAGCTCAGTCATATTCCCAGACCACAGGTTTCCACCATCAAACCTCAGCCATGTTCCCAGGCCACAGGATTCCAGAATCAAACCGTTCTCATATTCCCAGGCCACAGGTTTCCAGAATCCACTGATGTCATGTTCCCAGTCCACAGGGTTCCAGAACCAAGCCTCAGTCAGGTTCCCAGGGCACAGGGATCAGGAATCAAACCTTAGTCATGTTACCAGGCCATAGGGTACCACCATCAAACCTCAGTCATATTCCCAGACCACAGGTTTCCAGAATCAAATCGACTACATGTTCCCAGGCAACAGGGTACCAGAATCCAAACCGATGTCATGTTCCCAGGCCACTGTATTCCACTATCAAACATCAGTCATGTTCCCAGGCCAATGGTTTCCAGATTCAAACCTCAGTCATATTCCCAGGCCACATGGTTCCAGAATCAAACTTCAGTCATGTTCCCAGAACACAGGGTTCCAGAATAAAACCTCAGTCATGTTCCCTGGACACAGGTTTCAAAAATAAAACCCCAGTCATGTTACCAGGCCACAGGGTTCCAAAATCAAGCCTCACTCATATTCCCAGCCCACAGGGTTCCACAATTAAACCTCAGTCATATTCCCAGGCCACAGGGTTCCACATTCAAACCTCAGTCATGTTTCCAGGACACAGGTGTCCAGAATCAAACCTCAGTCATGTTCCCAGGGAACAGGGTTCCAGAACCAAACCTCAGTCATGTTCCCAGTCCACAGGATTTCAGAATCAAACCACAGTCATGTTCCCAGGCCAGAGGGTTCCACAATCAAACCTCAGTCATGTTTCCATGCCACAGGGTTCCAGAATCCAACCGATGTCATGTTCCCAGGTCACAGTTTTCCAGAATCAATCCTCAGCTATGTTCCCAGGCTACAGGGTTCCAGAATAAAACCTCCGTCATGTTCCCAGTCCACAGGGGACCAGAACGAAGCCTCAGTCATGTTGCCAGGCCACAGGGATCCAGAATCAAACCTCAGTCATGTTGCAAGGCCATAGGGCACCACCATCAAAGCTCAGTCATATTCCCAGCCCTCCGGTTTCCAGAATCTTACCGATTTCATGTTCCCAGGCAACAGGGAACCAGAATCCAAACCGATGTCATGTTCTTGGGCACAGGGTTCCACTATCAAACCTCAGTCCTGTTGCCAGGCCACAGGGTTCCACCATCAAGCCTCACTCATGTTCCCAAGCCTGAGGGTTCCGCAATTAAACCTCAGTCATGTTGCCAGGCCACAGGGTTCAACCATCAAACCTCAGTCATGTTCCCAGGAAGCAGGTTTCCAGAATCAAACCAATGTCATGTTCCCAGGCCATGGGGTTCCAGTGTCAGGCCTCAGTCATGTTCCCAGTACACAGGGTTCCACCATCAAAGCTCAGTCATGTTGCCAGTCCACAGGTTTCTGCGATCAATCCACATTCAAGTTCCCAGGCCACAGGGTTCCAGAATCAAGCCTCAGTCATGTTGCCAGGCCACAGGGTACCACCATCAAACCTCAGTCATGTTCCTAGGCAACAGGGTTCCTCCATCAAACCTCAATCTGGTTCCCAGGACACAGGGTTCCAGAATCAAAACAATGTCAAAATCCCAGGGCATGGTTTTCCAGTACCAGGCCTCAGTCATATTTCCAGGGCACAGGGTTCCACAATCAAACCTCAGTCATGTTGCCAGTCCACAGGTTTCTGCCATCAAACCTCAGTCAAGTTCCCAGGCCACAGATTTCCAGAATCAAACCTCAGTCATGTTCCCAGGGAACAGGATTCCAGAAACAAACCTCAGTCATGTTGCCAGGCCACAGGTTTCCACCATCAAACCTCAGCCATGTTCCCAGGCCACAGGATTCCAGAATCAAACCGTTCTCATGTTCCCAGGCCACAGGTTTCCAGAATCCACTGATGTCATGTTCCCAGTCCACAGGGTTCCAGAACCAAGCCTCAGTCAGGTTCCCAGGGCACAGTATTCCACAATCTAAAGAGATGTCATGTTCCCAGGCCACAAGTTTCCAGAATCACGCCTCAGTCATGTTCCCAGACCACAGGGATCCAGAATCAAACCTCAGTCATGTTACCAGGCCATAGGGTACCACCATCAAACCTCAGTCATATTCCCAGACCACAGGTTTCCAGAATCAAACCGACTACATGTTCCCAGGCAACAGGGTACCAGAATCCAAACCGATGTCATGTTCCCAGGCCACTGGATTCCACAATCTAACATCAGTCAGTTCCCAGGCCAATGGTTTCCAGATTCAAACCTCCGTCATATTCCCAGGCCACATGGTTCCAGAATCAAACCTCAGTCATGTTCCCAGAACACAGGGTTCCAGAATCAAACCTCAGTCATGTTCACTGGACACAAGTTTCAAAAATAAAACCCCAGTCATGTTACCAGGCCACAGGGTTCCAGAATCAAGCCTCACTCATATTCCCAGCCCACAGGGTTCCACAAATAAACCTCAGTCATATTCCCAGGCCAAAGGGTTCCACAATCAAACCTCAGTCCAGTTTCCAGGCCACGGTTCCACCATCAAGCCTCAGTCATGTTCCCAGGCCAGAGTGTTCCACAATCAAACCTAAGTCATCTTGCCAGGACACAGGGTTCAACCATCAAACCTCAGTCATGTTCCAGGAAACAGGGTTCCAGAATCCAACCAATGTCATGTTTCCAGGCCACGGGGTTCCAGTATCAGGCCTCAGTCATGTTCCCAGTGCACAGGGTTCCACCATCAAAGCTCAGTCATATTCCCAGACCACAGGTTTCCACCATCAAACCTCAGCCATGTTCCCAGGCCACAGGATTCCAGAATCAAACCGTTCTCATATTCCCAGGCCACAGGTTTCCAGAATCCACTGATGTCATGTTCCCAGTCCACAGGGTTCCAGAACCAAGCCTCAGTCAGGTTCCCAGGGCACAGGGATCAGGAATCAAACCTTAGTCATGTTACCAGGCCATAGGGTACCACCATCAAACCTCAGTCATATTCCCAGACCACAGGTTTCCAGAATCAAATCGACTACATGTTCCCAGGCAACAGGGTACCAGAATCCAAACCGATGTCATGTTCCCAGGCCACTGGATTCCACTATCACACATCAGTCATGTTCCCAGGCCAATGGTTTCCAGATTCAAACCTCAGTCATATTCCCAGGCCACATGGTTCCAGAATCAAACTTCAGTCATGTTCCCAGAACACAGGGTTCCAGAATAAAACCTCAGTCATGTTCCCTGGACACAGGTTTCAAAAATAAAACCCCAGTCATGTTACCAGGCCACAGGGTTCCAAAATCAAGCCTCACTCATATTCCCAGCCCACAGGGTTCCACAATTAAACCTCAGTCATATTCCCAGGCCACAGGGTTCCACATTCAAACCTCAGTCATGTTTCCAGGACACAGGTGTCCAGAATCAAACCTCAGTCATGTTCCCAGGGAACAGGGTTCCAGAACCAAACCTCAGTCATGTTCCCAGTCCACAGGATTTCAGAATCAAACCACAGTCATGTTCCCAGGCCAGAGGGTTCCACAATCAAACCTCAGTCATGTTTCCATGCCACAGGGTTCCAGAATCCAACCGATGTCATGTTCCCAGGTCACAGTATTCCAGAATCAATCCTCAGCTATGTTCCCAGGCTACAGGGTTCCAGACTAAAACCTCCGTCATGTTCCCAGTCCACAGGGGACCAGAACGAAGCCTCAGTCATGTTGCCAGGCCACAGGGATCCAGAATCAAACCTCAGTCATGTTGCAAGGCCATAGGGCACCACCATCAAAGCTCAGTCATATTCCCAGCCCTCCGGTTTCCAGAATCTTACCGATTTCATGTTCCCAGGCAACAGGGAACCAGAATCCAAACCGATGTCATGTTCTTGGGCACAGGGTTCCACTATCAAACCTCAGTCCTGTTGCCAGGCCACAGGGTTCCACCATCAAGCCTCACTCATGTTCCCAAGCCTGAGGGTTCCGCAATTAAACCTCAGTCATGTTGCCAGGCCACAGGGTTCAACCATCAAACCTCAGTCATGTTCCCAGGAAGCAGGTTTCCAGAATCAAACCAATGTCATGTTCCCAGGCCATGGGGTTCCAGTGTCAGGCCTCAGTCATGTTCCCAGTACACAGGGTTCCACCATCAAAGCTCAGTCATGTTGCCAGTCCACAGGTTTCTGCGATCAATCCACATTCAAGTTCCCAGGCCACAGGGTTCCAGAATCAAGCCTCAGTCATGTTGCCAGGCCACAGGGTACCACCATCAAACCTCAGTCATGTTCCTAGGCAACAGGGTTCCTCCATCAAACCTCAATCTGGTTCCCAGGACACAGGGTTCCAGAATCAAAACAATGTCAAAATCCCAGGGCATGGTTTTCCAGTACCAGGCCTCAGTCATATTTCCAGGGCACAGGGTTCCACAATCAAACCTCAGTCATGTTGCCAGTCCACAGGTTTCTGCCATCAAACCTCAGTCAAGTTCCCAGGCCACAGATTTCCAGAATCAAACCTCAGTCATGTTCCCAGGGAACAGGATTCCAGAAACAAACCTCAGTCATGTTGCCAGGCCACAGGTTTCCACCATCAAACCTCAGCCATGTTCCCAGGCCACAGGATTCCAGAATCAAACCGTTCTCATGTTCCCAGGCCACAGGTTTCCAGAATCCACTGATGTCATGTTCCCAGTCCACAGGGTTCCAGAACCAAGCCTCAGTCAGGTTCCCAGGGCACAGTATTCCACAATCTAAAGAGATGTCATGTTCCCAGGCCACAAGTTTCCAGAATCACGCCTCAGTCATGTTCCCAGACCACAGGGATCCAGAATCAAACCTCAGTCATGTTACCAGGCCATAGGGTACCACCATCAAACCTCAGTCATATTCCCAGACCACAGGTTTCCAGAATCAAACCGACTACATGTTCCCAGGCAACAGGGTACCAGAATCCAAACCGATGTCATGTTCCCAGGCCACTGGATTCCACAATCTAACATCAGTCAGTTCCCAGGCCAATGGTTTCCAGATTCAAACCTCCGTCATATTCCCAGGCCACATGGTTCCAGAATCAAACCTCAGTCATGTTCCCAGAACACAGGGTTCCAGAATCAAACCTCAGTCATGTTCACTGGACACAAGTTTCAAAAATAAAACCCCAGTCATGTTACCAGGCCACAGGGTTCCAGAATCAAGCCTCACTCATATTCCCAGCCCACAGGGTTCCACAAATAAACCTCAGTCATATTCCCAGGCCAAAGGGTTCCACAATCAAACCTCAGTCCAGTTTCCAGGCCACGGTTCCACCATCAAGCCTCAGTCATGTTCCCAGGCCAGAGTGTTCCACAATCAAACCTAAGTCATCTTGCCAGGACACAGGGTTCAACCATCAAACCTCAGTCATGTTCCAGGAAACAGGGTTCCAGAATCCAACCAATGTCATGTTTCCAGGCCACGGGGTTCCAGTATCAGGCCTCAGTCATGTTCCCAGTGCACAGGGTTCCACCATCAAAGCTCAGTCATATTCCCAGACCACAGGATTCCACCATCAAACCTCAGCCATGTTCCCAGGCCACAGGATTCCAGAATCAAACCGTTCTCATATTCCCAGGCCACAGGTTTCCAGAATCCACTGATGTCATGTTCCCAGTCCACAGGGTTCCAGAACCAAGCCTCAGTCAGGTTCCCAGGGCACAGGGATCAGGAATCAAAACTTAGTCATGTTACCAGGCCATAGGGTACCACCATCAAACCTCAGTCATATTCCCAGACCACAGGTTTCCAGAATCAAATCGACTACATGTTCCCAGGAAACAGGGTACCAGAATCCAAACCGATGTCATGTTCCCAGGCCACTGGATTCCACTATCAAACATCAGTCATGTTCCCAGGCCTATGGTTTCCAGATTCAAACCTCAGTCATATTCCCAGGCCACATGGTTCCAGAATCAAACTTCAGTCATGTTCCCAGAACACAGGGTTCCAGAATAAAACCTCAGTCATGTTCCCTGGACACAGGTTTCAAAAATAAAACCCCAGTCATGTTACCAGGCCACAGGGTTCCAAAATCAAGCCTCACTCATATTCCCAGCCCACAGGGTTCCACAATTAAACCTCAGTCATATTCCCAGGCCACAGGGTTCCACATTCAAACCTCAGTCATGTTTCCAGGACACAGGTGTCCAGAATCAAACCTCAGTCATGTTCCCAGGGAACAGGGTTCCAGAACCAAACCTCAGTCATGTTCCCAGTCCACAGGATTTCAGAATCAAACCACAGTCATGTTCCCAGGCCAGAGGGTTCCACAATCAAACCTCAGTCATGTTTCCATGCCACAGGGTTCCAGAATCCAACCGATGTCATGTTCCCAGGTCACAGTTTTCCAGAATCAATCCTCAGCTATGTTCCCAGGCTACAGGGTTCCAGAATAAAACCTCCGTCATGTTCCCAGTCCACAGGGGACCAGAACGAAGCCTCAGTCATGTTGCCAGGCCACACGGATCCAGAATCAAACCTCAGTCATGTTGCAAGGCCATAGGGCACCACCATCAAAGCTCAGTCATATTCCCAGCCCTCCGGTTTCCAGAATCATACCGATTTCATGTTCCCAGGCAACAGGGAACCAGAATCCAAACCGATGTCATGTTCTTGGGCACAGGGTTCCACTATCAAACCTCAGTCCTGTTGCCAGGCCACAGGGTTCCACCATCAAGCCTCACTCATGTTCCCAAGCCTGAGGGTTCCGCAATTAAACCTCAGTCATGTTGCCAGGCCACAGGGTTCAACCATCAAACCTCAGTCATGTTCCCAGGAAGCAGGTTTCCAGAATCCAACCAATGTCATGTTCCCAGGCCACGGGCTTCCAGTATCAGGCCTCAGTCATGTTCCCAGTGCACAGGGTTCCACCATCAAACCTCAGTCATGTTGCCAGTCCACAGGTTTCTGCCATCAAACCTCTGTCAAGTTCCCAGGCCACAGGGTTCAAGAATCAAGCCTCAGTCATTTTGCCAGGCCAGAGTGTTCCACCGTCAAACCTCACTCATAATCCCAGGCCACATATTTCCACAATGTAACCTCAGTCATTTTCCCAGGCCATAGGTGTCCAGAATCAAACCTCAGTCATATTCCCAGGACACATGTTTCCAGAATCCAACCTCAGTCATGTTCCCAGTCCACAGGGTTCCACATTCAAACCTCAGTCATGTTCCCAGGACACAGGTGTCCAGAATCAAACCTCAGTCATGTTCCCAGGGAACAGGGTTCCAGAACCAAACCTCAATCATGTTCCCAGACCGCAGGGTTTCAGAATCAAACCACAGTCATGTTCCCAGGCCAGAGGGTTCCACAATCAAACCTCAGTCATGTTTGCATGCCACAGGGTTCCAGAATCCAACCGATGTCATGTTCCCAGGCCACTGGATTCCACAATCTAACATCAGTCATGTTCCCAGGCCTATGGTTTCCAGATTCAAACCTCAGTCATATTCCCAGGCCACATGGTTCCAGAATCAAACCTCAGTCATGTTCCCAGAACACAGGGTTCCAGAATAAAACCTCAGTCATGTTCCCTGGACACAGGTTTCAAAAATAAAACCCCAGTCATGTTACCAGCCCACAGGGTTCCAAAATCAAGCCTCACTCATATTCCCAGCCCACAGGGTTCCACAATTAAACCTCAGTCATATTCCCAGGCCACAGGGTTCCACATTCAAACCTCAGTCATGTTTCCAGGACACAGGTGTCCAGAATCAAACCTCAGTCATGTTCCCAGGGAACAGGGTTCCAGAACCAAACCTCAGTCATGTTCCCAGTCCACAGGATTTCAGAATCAAACCACAGTCATGTTCCCAGGCCAGAGGGTTCCACAATCAAACCTCAGTCATGTTTCCATGCCACAGGGTTCCAGAATCCAACCGATGTCATGTTCCCAGGTCACAGTTTTCCAGAATCAATCCTCAGGTATGTTCCCAGGCTACAGGGTTCCAGAATAAAACCTCCGTCATGTTCCCAGTCCACAGGGGACCAGAACGAAGCCTCAGTCATGTTGCCAGGCCACACGGATCCAGAATCAAACCTCAGTCATGTTGCAAGGCCATAGGGCACCACCATCAAAGCTCAGTCATATTCCCAGCCCTCCGGTTTCCAGAATCATACCGATTTCATGTTCCCAGGCAACAGGGAACCAGAATCCAAACCGATGTCATGTTCTTGGGCACAGGGTTCCACTATCAAACCTCAGTCCTGTTGCCAGGCCACAGGGTTCCACCATCAAGCCTCACTCATGTTCCCAAGCCTGAGGGTTCCGCAATTAAACCTCAGTCATGTTGCCAGGCCACAGGGTTCAACCATCAAACCTCAGTCATGTTCCCAGGAAGCAGGTTTCCAGAATCCAACCAATGTCATGTTCCCAGGCCACGGGCTTCCAGTATCAGGCCTCAGTCATGTTCCCAGTGCACAGGGTTCCACCATCAAACCTCAGTCATGTTGCCAGTCCACAGGTTTCTGCCATCAAACCTCTGTCAAGTTCCCAGGCCACAGGGTTCAAGAATCAAGCCTCAGTCATTTTGCCAGGCCAGAGTGTTCCACCGTCAAACCTCACTCATAATCCCAGGCCACATATTTCCACAATGTAACCTCAGTCATTTTCCCAGGCCATAGGTGTCCAGAATCAAACCTCAGTCATATTCCCAGGACACATGTTTCCAGAATCCAACCTCAGTCATGTTCCCAGTCCACAGGGTTCCACATTCAAACCTCAGTCATGTTCCCAGGACACAGGTGTCCAGAATCAAACCTCAGTCATGTTCCCAGGGAACAGGGTTCCAGAACCAAACCTCAATCATGTTCCCAGACCGCAGGGTTTCAGAATCAAACCACAGTCATGTTCCCAGGCCAGAGGGTTCCACAATCAAACCTCAGTCATGTTTGCATGCCACAGGGTTCCAGAATCCAACCGATGTCATGTTCCCAGGACACAGGGTTCCAGAATCAATCCTCAGGTATGTTCACAGGCTACAGGGTTCCAGAATAAAACTTCAGTCATGTTCCCAGTCCACAGGGTTCCAGAACGAAGCCTCAGTCATGTTCCCAGGCCACAGGGATCCAGAATCAAACCTCAGTCATGTTGCAAGGCCATAGGGTACCACCATCAAAGCTCAGTCATATTCCCAGGCCTCCGGTTTCCAGAATCAAACCGATTTCATGTTCCCAGGCAACTCGGAAGCAGAATCCAAACCGATGTCATGTTTCTAGGTCACAGGGTTTCACCATCAAACCTCAGTCCTGTTGCCAGGCCACAGGGTTCCACCATCAAGCCTCAGTCTTGTTGCCAGGCCACAGGGTTCAACCATCAAACCTCAGTCATGTTCCCAGGAAGCAGGGTTCCAGAATCAAACCAACGTCATGTTCCCAGGCCACGGGGTTCCAGTATCAGGCCTCAGTCATGTTCCTAGTACACAGGGTTCCACCATCAAAGCTCAGTCATGTTGCCAGTCCACAGGTTTCTGCGATCAAACCACATTCAAGTTCCCAGGCCACAGGGTTCCAGAATCAAGCCTCAGTCATGTTGCCAGACCACAGGGTACCACCATTAAACCTCAGTCATGTTCCCAGGCAACAGGGTTCCTCAATCAAACCTCAATCTGGTTCCCAGGACACAGGGATCCAGAATCAAACCAATGTCAAAATCCCAGGGCATGGTTTTCCAGTACCAAGACTCAGTCATATTTCCAGGGCACAGGGTTCCACAATCAAGCCTCAGTCATGTTGCCAGTCCACAGGTTTCTGCCATCAAACCTCAGTCAAGTTCCCAGGCCACAGATTTCCAGAATCAAACCTCAGTCATGTTCCCAGTGAACAGGATTCCAGAAACAAACCTCAGTCATGTTGCCAGGCCACAGGTTTCCACCATCAAACCTCAGCCATGTTCCCAGGCCACAGGATTCCAGAATCAAACCGTTCTCATGTTCCCAGGCCACAGGTTTCCAGAATCCACTGATGTCATGTTCCCAGTCCACAGGGTTCCAGAACCAAGCCTCAGTCAGGTTCCCAGGGCACAGTATTCCACAATCTAAAGAGATGTCATGTTCCCAGGCCACAAGTTTCCAGAATCACGCCTCAGTCATTTTCCCAGACCACAGGGATCCAGAATCAAACCTCAGTCATGTTACCAGGCCATAGGGTACCACCATCAAACCTCAGTCATATTCCCAGACCACAGGTTTCCAGAATCAAACCGACTACATGTTCCCAGGCAACAGGGTACCAGAATCCAAACCGATGTCATGTTCCCAGGCCACTGGATTCCACAATCTAACATCAGTCAGTTCCCAGGCCAATGGTTTCCAGATTCAAACCTCCGTCATATTCCCAGGCCACATGGTTCCAGAATCAAACCTCAGTCATGTTCCCAGAACACAGGGTTCCAGAATCAAACCTCAGTCATGTTCACTGGACACAAGTTTCAAAAATAAAACCCCAGTCATGTTACCAGGCCACAGGGTTCCAGAATCAAGCCTCACTCATATTCCCAGCCCACAGGGTTCCACAAATAAACCTCAGTCATATTCCCAGGCCAAAGGGTTCCACAATCAAACCTCAGTCCAGTTTCCAGGCCACGGTTCCACCATCAAGCCTCAGTCATGTTCCCAGGCCAGAGTGTTCCACAATCAAACCTAAGTCATCTTGCCAGGACACAGGGTTCAACCATCAAACCTCAGTCATGTTCCAGGAAACAGGGTTCCAGAATCCAACCAATGTCATGTTTCCAGGCCACGGGGTTCCAGTATCAGGCCTCAGTCATGTTCCCAGTGCACAGGGTTCCACCATCAAAGCTCAGTCATATTCCCAGACCACAGGATTCCACCATCAAACCTCAGCCATGTTCCCAGGCCACAGGATTCCAGAATCAAACCGTTCTCATATTCCCAGGCCACAGGTTTCCAGAATCCACTGATGTCATGTTCCCAGTCCACAGGGTTCCAGAACCAAGCCTCAGTCAGGTTCCCAGGGCACAGGGATCAGGATTCAAAACTTAGTCATGTTACCAGGCCATAGGGTACCACCATCAAACCTCAGTCATATTCCCAGACCACAGGTTTCCAGAATCAAATCGACTACATGTTCCCAGGCAACAGGGTACCAGAATCCAAACCGATGTCATGTTCCCAGGCCACTGGATTCCACTATCAAACATCAGTCATGTTCCCAGGCCTATGGTTTCCAGATTCAAACCTCAGTCATATTCCCAGGCCACATGGTTCCAGAATCAAACTTCAGTCATGTTCCCAGAACACAGGGTTCCAGAATAAAACCTCAGTCATGTTCCCTGGACACAGGTTTCAAAAATAAAACCCCAGTCATGTTACCAGGCCACAGGGTTCCAAAATCAAGCCTCACTCATATTCCCAGCCCACAGGGTTCCACAATTAAACCTCAGTCATATTCCCAGGCCACAGGGTTCCACATTCAAACCTCAGTCATGTTTCCAGGACACAGGTGTCCAGAATCAAACCTCAGTCATGTTCCCAGGGAACAGGGTTCCAGAACCAAACCTCAGTCATGTTCCCAGTCCACAGGATTTCAGAATCAAACCACAGTCATGTTCCCAGGCCAGAGGGTTCCACAATCAAACCTCAGTCATGTTTCCATGCCACAGGGTTCCAGAATCCAACCGATGTCATGTTCCCAGGTCACAGTTTTCCAGAATCAATCCTCAGGTATGTTCCCAGGCTACAGGGTTCCAGAATAAAACCTCCGTCATGTTCCCAGTCCACAGGGGACCAGAACGAAGCCTCAGTCATGTTGCCAGGCCACACGGATCCAGAATCAAACCTCAGTCATGTTGCAAGGCCATAGGGCACCACCATCAAAGCTCAGTCATATTCCCAGCCCTCCGGTTTCCAGAATCATACCGATTTCATGTTCCCAGGCAACAGGGAACCAGAATCCAAACCGATGTCATGTTCTTGGGCACAGGGTTCCACTATCAAACCTCAGTCCTGTTGCCAGGCCACAGGGTTCCACCATCAAGCCTCACTCATGTTCCCAAGCCTGAGGGTTCCGCAATTAAACCTCAGTCATGTTGCCAGGCCACAGGGTTCAACCATCAAACCTCAGTCATGTTCCCAGGAAGCAGGTTTCCAGAATCCAACCAATGTCATGTTCCCAGGCCACGGGCTTCCAGTATCAGGCCTCAGTCATGTTCCCAGTGCACAGGGTTCCACCATCAAACCTCAGTCATGTTGCCAGTCCACAGGTTTCTGCCATCAAACCTCTGTCAAGTTCCCAGGCCACAGGGTTCAAGAATCAAGCCTCAGTCATTTTGCCAGGCCAGAGTGTTCCACCGTCAAACCTCACTCATAATCCCAGGCCACATATTTCCACAATGTAACCTCAGTCATTTTCCCAGGCCATAGGTGTCCAGAATCAAACCTCAGTCATATTCCCAGGACACATGTTTCCAGAATCCAACCTCAGTCATGTTCCCAGTCCACAGGGTTCCACATTCAAACCTCAGTCATGTTCCCAGGACACAGGTGTCCAGAATCAAACCTCAGTCATGTTCCCAGGGAACAGGGTTCCAGAACCAAACCTCAATCATGTTCCCAGACCGCAGGGTTTCAGAATCAAACCACAGTCATGTTCCCAGGCCAGAGGGTTCCACAATCAAACCTCAGTCATGTTTGCATGCCACAGGGTTCCAGAATCCAACCGATGTCATGTTCCCAGGACACAGGGTTCCAGAATCAATCCTCAGGTATGTTCACAGGCTACAGGGTTCCAGAATAAAACTTCAGTCATGTTCCCAGTCCACAGGGTTCCAGAACGAAGCCTCAGTCATGTTCCCAGGCCACAGGGATCCAGAATCAAACCTCAGTCATGTTGCAAGGCCATAGGGTACCACCATCAAAGCTCAGTCATATTCCCAGGCCTCCGGTTTCCAGAATCAAACCGATTTCATGTTCCCAGGCAACTCGGAAGCAGAATCCAAACCGATGTCATGTTTCTAGGTCACAGGGTTTCACCATCAAACCTCAGTCCTGTTGCCAGGCCACAGGGTTCCACCATCAAGCCTCAGTCTTGTTGCCAGGGCACAGGGTTCAACCATCAAACCTCAGTCATGTTCCCAGGAAGCAGGGTTCCAGAATCAAACCAACGTCATGTTCCCAGGCCACAGGGTTCCAGTATCAGGCCTCAGTCATGTTCCTAGTACACAGGGTTCCACCATCAAAGCTCAGTCATGTTGCCAGTCCACAGGTTTCTGCGATCAAACCACATTCAAGTTCCCAGGCCACAGGGTTCCAGAATCAAGCCTCAGTCATGTTGCCAGACCACAGGGTACCACCATTAAACCTCAGTCATGTTCCCAGGCAACAGGGTTCCTCAATCAAACCTCAATCTGGTTCCCAGGACACAGGGATCCAGAATCAAACCAATGTCAAAATCCCAGGGCATGGTTTTCCAGTACCAAGACTCAGTCATATTTCCAGGGCACAGGGTTCCACAATCAAGCCTCAGTCATGTTGCCAGTCCACAGGTTTCTGCCATCAAACCTCAGTCAAGTTCCCAGGCCACAGATTTCCAGAATCAAACCTCAGTCATGTTCCCAGTGAACAGGATTCCAGAAACAAACCTCAGTCATGTTGCCAGGCCACAGGTTTCCACCATCAAACCTCAGCCATGTTCCCAGGCCACAGGATTCCAGAATCAAACCGTTCTCATGTTCCCAGGCCACAGGTTTCCAGAATCCACTGATGTCATGTTCCCAGTCCACAGGGTTCCAGAACCAAGCCTCAGTCAGGTTCCCAGGGCACAGTATTCCACAATCTAAAGAGATGTCATGTTCCCAGGCCACAAGTTTCCAGAATCACGCCTCAGTCATTTTCCCAGACCACAGGGATCCAGAATCAAACCTCAGTCATGTTACCAGGCCATAGGGTACCACCATCAAACCTCAGTCATATTCCCAGACCACAGGTTTCCAGAATCAAACCGACTACATGTTCCCAGGCAACAGGGTACCAGAATCCAAACCGATGTCATGTTCCCAGGCCACTGGATTCCACAATCTAACATCAGTCAGTTCCCAGGCCAATGGTTTCCAGATTCAAACCTCCGTCATATTCCCAGGCCACATGGTTCCAGAATCAAACCTCAGTCATGTTCCCAGAACACAGGGTTCCAGAATCAAACCTCAGTCATGTTCACTGGACACAAGTTTCAAAAATAAAACCCCAGTCATGTTACCAGGCCACAGGGTTCCAGAATCAAGCCTCACTCATATTCCCAGCCCACAGGGTTCCACAAATAAACCTCAGTCATATTCCCAGGCCAAAGGGTTCCACAATCAAACCTCAGTCCAGTTTCCAGGCCACGGTTCCACCATCAAGCCTCAGTCATGTTCCCAGGCCAGAGTGTTCCACAATCAAACCTAAGTCATCTTGCCAGGACACAGGATTCAACCATCAAACCTCAGTCATGTTCCAGGAAACAGGGTTCCAGAATCCAACCAATGTCATGTTTCCAGGCCACGGGGTTCCAGTATCAGGCCTCAGTCATGTTCCCAGTGCACAGGGTTCCACCATCAAAGCTCAGTCATATTCCCAGACCACAGGTTTCCACCATCAAACCTCAGCCATGTTCCCAGGCCACAGGATTCCAGAATCAAACCGTTCTCATATTCCCAGGCCACAGGTTTCCAGAATCCACTGATGTCATGTTCCCAGTCCACAGGGTTCCAGAACCAAGCCTCAGTCAGGTTCCCAGGGCACAGGGATCAGGAATCAAACCTTAGTCATGTTACCAGGCCATAGGGTACCACCATCAAACCTCAGTCATATTCCCAGACCACAGGTTTCCAGAATCAAATCGACTACATGTTCCCAGGCAACAGGGTACCAGAATCCAAACCGATGTCATGTTCCCAGGCCACTGGATTCCACTATCAAACATCAGTCATGTTCCCAGGCCTATGGTTTCCAGATTCAAACCTCAGTCATATTCCCAGGCCACATGGTTCCAGAATCAAACCTCAGTCATGTTCCCAGAACACAGGGTTCCAGAATAAAACCTCAGTCATGTTCCCTGGACCCAGGTTTCAAAAATAAAACCCCAGTCATGTTACCAGCCCACAGGGTTCCAAAATCAAGCCTCACTCATATTCCCAGCCCACAGGGTTCCACAATTAAACCTCAGTCATATTCCCAGGCCACAGGGTTCCACATTCAAACCTCAGTCATGTTTCCAGGACACAGGTGTCCAGAATCAAACCTCAGTCATGTTCCCAGGGAACAGGGTTCCAGAACCAAACCTCAGTCATGTTCCCAGTCCACAGGATTTCAGAATCAAACCACAGTCATGTTCCCAGGCCAGAGGGTTCCACAATCAAACCTCAGTCATGTTTCCATGCCACAGGGTTCCAGAATCCAACCGATGTCATGTTCCCAGGTCACAGTTTTCCAGAATCAATCCTCAGGTATGTTCCCAGGCTACAGGGTTCCAGAATAAAACCTCCGTCATGTTCCCAGTCCACAGGGGACCAGAACGAAGCCTCAGTCATGTTGCCAGGCCACACGGATCCAGAATCAAACCTCAGTCATGTTGCAAGGCCATAGGGCACCACCATCAAAGCTCAGTCATATTCCCAGCCCTCCGGTTTCCAGAATCATACCGATTTCATGTTCCCAGGCAACAGGGAACCAGAATCCAAACCGATGTCATGTTCTTGGGCACAGGGTTCCACTATCAAACCTCAGTCCTGTTGCCAGGCCACAGGGTTCCACCATCAAGCCTCACTCATGTTCCCAAGCCTGAGGGTTCCGCAATTAAACCTCAGTCATGTTGCCAGGCCACAGGGTTCAACCATCAAACCTCAGTCATGTTCCCAGGAAGCAGGTTTCCAGAATCCAACCAATGTCATGTTCCCAGGCCACGGGCTTCCAGTATCAGGCCTCAGTCATGTTCCCAGTGCACAGGGTTCCACCATCAAACCTCAGTCATGTTGCCAGTCCACAGGTTTCTGCCATCAAACCTCTGTCAAGTTCCCAGGCCACAGGGTTCAAGAATCAAGCCTCAGTCATTTTGCCAGGCCAGAGTGTTCCACCGTCAAACCTCACTCATAATCCCAGGCCACATATTTCCACAATGTAACCTCAGTCATTTTCCCAGGCCATAGGTGTCCAGAATCAAACCTCAGTCATATTCCCAGGACACATGTTTCCAGAATCCAACCTCAGTCATGTTCCCAGTCCACAGGGTTCCACATTCAAACCTCAGTCATGTTCCCAGGACACAGGTGTCCAGAATCAAACCTCAGTCATGTTCCCAGGGAACAGGGTTCCAGAACCAAACCTCAATCATGTTCCCAGACCGCAGGGTTTCAGAATCAAACCACAGTCATGTTCCCAGGCCAGAGGGTTCCACAATCAAACCTCAGTCATGTTTGCATGCCACAGGGTTCCAGAATCCAACCGATGTCATGTTCCCAGGACACAGGGTTCCAGAATCAATCCTCAGGTATGTTCACAGGCTACAGGGTTCCAGAATAAAACTTCAGTCATGTTCCCAGTCCACAGGGTTCCAGAACGAAGCCTCAGTCATGTTCCCAGGCCACAGGGATCCAGAATCAAACCTCAGTCATGTTGCAAGGCCATAGGGTACCACCATCAAAGCTCAGTCATATTCCCAGGCCTCCGGTTTCCAGAATCAAACCGATTTCATGTTCCCAGGCAACTCGGAAGCAGAATCCAAACCGATGTCATGTTTCTAGGTCACAGGGTTTCACCATCAAACCTCAGTCCTGTTGCCAGGCCACAGGGTTCCACCATCAAGCCTCAGTCTTGTTGCCAGGCCACAGGGTTCAACCATCAAACCTCAGTCATGTTCCCAGGAAGCAGGGTTCCAGAATCAAACCAACGTCATGTTCCCAGGCCACGGGGTTCCAGTATCAGGCCTCAGTCATGTTCCTAGTACACAGGGTTCCACCATCAAAGCTCAGTCATGTTGCCAGTCCACAGGTTTCTGCGATCAAACCACATTCAAGTTCCCAGGCCACAGGGTTCCAGAATCAAGCCTCAGTCATGTTGCCAGACCACAGGGTACCACCATTAAACCTCAGTCATGTTCCCAGGCAACAGGGTTCCTCAATCAAACCTCAATCTGGTTCCCAAGACACAGGGATCCAGAATCAAACCAATGTCAAAATCCCAGGGCATGGTTTTCCAGTACCAAGACTCAGTCATATTTCCAGGGCACAGGGTTCCACAATCAAGCCTCAGTCATGTTGCCAGTCCACAGGTTTCTGCCATCAAACCTCAGTCAAGTTCCCAGGCCACAGATTTCCAGAATCAAACCTCAGTCATGTTCCCAGTGAACAGGATTCCAGAAACAAACCTCAGTCATGTTGCCAGGCCACAGGTTTCCACCATCAAACCTCAGCCATGTTCCCAGGCCACAGGATTCCAGAATCAAACCGTTCTCATGTTCCCAGGCCACAGGTTTCCAGAATCCACTGATGTCATGTTCCCAGTCCACAGGGTTCCAGAACCAAGCCTCAGTCAGGTTCCCAGGGCACAGTATTCCACAATCTAAAGAGATGTCATGTTCCCAGGCCACAAGTTTCCAGAATCACGCCTCAGTCATTTTCCCAGACCACAGGGATCCAGAATCAAACCTCAGTCATGTTACCAGGCCATAGGGTACCACCATCAAACCTCAGTCATATTCCCAGACCACAGGTTTCCAGAATCAAACCGACTACATGTTCCCAGGCAACAGGGTACCAGAATCCAAACCGATGTCATGTTCCCAGGCCACTGGATTCCACAATCTAACATCAGTCAGTTCCCAGGCCAATGGTTTCCAGATTCAAACCTCCGTCATATTCCCAGGCCACATGGTTCCAGAATCAAACCTCAGTCATGTTCCCAGAACACAGGGTTCCAGAATCAAACCTCAGTCATGTTCACTGGACACAAGTTTCAAAAATAAAACCCCAGTCATGTTACCAGGCCACAGGGTTCCAGAATCAAGCCTCACTCATATTCCCAGCCCACAGGGTTCCACAAATAAACCTCAGTCATATTCCCAGGCCAAAGGGTTCCACAATCAAACCTCAGTCCAGTTTCCAGGCCACGGTTCCACCATCAAGCCTCAGTCATGTTCCCAGGCCAGAGTGTTCCACAATCAAACCTAAGTCATCTTGCCAGGACACAGGGTTCAACCATCAAACCTCAGTCATGTTCCAGAAAACAGGGTTCCAGAATCCAACCAATGTCATGTTTCCAGGCCACGGGGTTCCAGTATCAGGCCTCAGTCATGTTCCCAGTGCACAGGGTTCCACCATCAAAGCTCAGTCATATTCCCAGACCACAGGTTTCCACCATCAAACCTCAGCCATGTTCCCAGGCCACAGGATTCCAGAATCAAACCGTTCTCATATTCCCAGGCCACAGGTTTCCAGAATCCACTGATGTCATGTTCCCAGTCCACAGGGTTCCAGAACCAAGCCTCAGTCAGGTTCCCAGGGCACAGGGATCAGGAATCAAACCTTAGTCATGTTACCAGGCCATAGGGTACCACCATCAAACCTCAGTCATATTCCCAGACCACAGGTTTCCAGAATCAAATCGACTACATGTTCCCAGGCAACAGGGTACCAGAATCCAAACCGATGTCATGTTCCCAGGCCACTGGATTCCACTATCAAACATCAGTCATGTTCCCAGGCCTATGGTTTCCAGATTCAAACCTCAGTCATATTCCCAGGCCACATGGTTCCAGAATCAAACCTCAGTCATGTTCCCAGAACACAGGGTTCCAGAATAAAACCTCAGTCATGTTCCCTGGACACAGGTTTCAAAAATAAAACCCCAGTCATGTTACCAGCCCACAGGGTTCCAAAATCAAGCCTCACTCATATTCCCAGCCCACAGGGTTCCACAATTAAACCTCAGTCATATTCCCAGGCCACAGGGTTCCACATTCAAACCTCAGTCATGTTTCCAGGACACAGGTGTCCAGAATCAAACCTCAGTCATGTTCCCAGGGAACAGGGTTCCAGAACCAAACCTCAGTCATGTTCCCAGTCCACAGGATTTCAGAATCAAACCACAGTCATGTTCCCAGGCCAGAGGGTTCCACAATCAAACCTCAGTCATGTTTCCATGCCACAGGGTTCCAGAATCCAACCGATGTCATGTTCCCAGGTCACAGTTTTCCAGAATCAATCCTCAGGTATGTTCCCAGGCTACAGGGTTCCAGAATAAAACCTCCGTCATGTTCCCAGTCCACAGGGGACCAGAACGAAGCCTCAGTCATGTTGCCAGGCCACACGGATCCAGAATCAAACCTCAGTCATGTTGCAAGGCCATAGGGCACCACCATCAAAGCTCAGTCATATTCCCAGCCCTCCGGTTTCCAGAATCATACCGATTTCATGTTCCCAGGCAACAGGGAACCAGAATCCAAACCGATGTCATGTTCTTGGGCACAGGGTTCCACTATCAAACCTCAGTCCTGTTGCCAGGCCACAGGGTTCCACCATCAAGCCTCACTCATGTTCCCAAGCCTGAGGGTTCCGCAATTAAACCTCAGTCATGTTGCCAGGCCACAGGGTTCAACCATCAAACCTCAGTCATGTTCCCAGGAAGCAGGTTTCCAGAATCCAACCAATGTCATGTTCCCAGGCCACGGGCTTCCAGTATCAGGCCTCAGTCATGTTCCCAGTGCACAGGGTTCCACCATCAAACCTCAGTCATGTTGCCAGTCCACAGGTTTCTGCCATCAAACCTCTGTCAAGTTCCCAGGCCACAGGGTTCAAGAATCAAGCCTCAGTCATTTTGCCAGGCCAGAGTGTTCCACCGTCAAACCTCACTCATAATCCCAGGCCACATATTTCCACAATGTAACCTCAGTCATTTTCCCAGGCCATAGGTGTCCAGAATCAAACCTCAGTCATATTCCCAGGACACATGTTTCCAGAATCCAACCTCAGTCATGTTCCCAGTCCACAGGGTTCCACATTCAAACCTCAGTCATGTTCCCAGGACACAGGTGTCCAGAATCAAACCTCAGTCATGTTCCCAGGGAACAGGGTTCCAGAACCAAACCTCAATCATGTTCCCAGACCGCAGGGTTTCAGAATCAAACCACAGTCATGTTCCCAGGCCAGAGGGTTCCACAATCAAACCTCAGTCATGTTTGCATGCCACAGGGTTCCAGAATCCAACCGATGTCATGTTCCCAGGACACAGGGTTCCAGAATCAATCCTCAGGTATGTTCACAGGCTACAGGGTTCCAGAATAAAACTTCAGTCATGTTCCCAGTCCACAGGGTTCCAGAACGAAGCCTCAGTCATGTTCCCAGGCCACAGGGATCCAGAATCAAACCTCAGTCATGTTGCAAGGCCATAGGGTACCACCATCAAAGCTCAGTCATATTCCCAGGCCTCCGGTTTCCAGAATCAAACCGATTTCATGTTCCCAGGCAACTCGGAAGCAGAATCCAAACCGATGTCATGTTTCTAGGTCACAGGGTTTCACCATCAAACCTCAGTCCTGTTGCCAGGCCACAGGGTTCCACCATCAAGCCTCAGTCTTGTTGCCAGGCCACAGGGTTCAACCATCAAACCTCAGTCATGTTCCCAGGAAGCAGGATTCCAGAATCAAACCAACGTCATGTTCCCAGGCCACGGGGTTCCAGTATCAGGCCTCAGTCATGTTCCTAGTACACAGGGTTCCACCATCAAAGCTCAGTCATGTTGCCAGTCCACAGGTTTCTGCGATCAAACCACATTCAAGTTCCCAGGCCACAGGGTTCCAGAATCAAGCCTCAGTCATGTTGCCAGACCACAGGGTACCACCATTAAACCTCAGTCATGTTCCCAGGCAACAGGGTTCCTCAATCAAACCTCAATCTGGTTCCCAGGACACAGGGATCCAGAATCAAACCAATGTCAAAATCCCAGGGCATGGTTTTCCAGTACCAAGACTCAGTCATATTTCCAGGGCACAGGGTTCCACAATCAAGCCTCAGTCATGTTGCCAGTCCACAGGTTTCTGCCATCAAACCTCAGTCAAGTTCCCAGGCCACAGATTTCCAGAATCAAACCTCAGTCATGTTCCCAGTGAACAGGATTCCAGAAACAAACCTCAGTCATGTTGCCAGGCCACAGGTTTCCACCATCAAACCTCAGCCATGTTCCCAGGCCACAGGATTCCAGAATCAAACCGTTCTCATGTTCCCAGGCCACAGGTTTCCAGAATCCACTGATGTCATGTTCCCAGTCCACAGGGTTCCAGAACCAAGCCTCAGTCAGGTTCCCAGGGCACAGTATTCCACAATCTAAAGAGATGTCATGTTCCCAGGCCACAAGTTTCCAGAATCACGCCTCAGTCATTTTCCCAGACCACAGGGATCCAGAATCAAACCTCAGTCATGTTACCAGGCCATAGGGTACCACCATCAAACCTCAGTCATATTCCCAGACCACAGGTTTCCAGAATCAAACCGACTACATGTTCCCAGGCAACAGGGTACCAGAATCCAAACCGATGTCATGTTCCCAGGCCACTGGATTCCACAATCTAACATCAGTCAGTTCCCAGGCCAATGGTTTCCAGATTCAAACCTCCGTCATATTCCCAGGCCACATGGTTCCAGAATCAAACCTCAGTCATGTTCCCAGAACACAGGGTTCCAGAATCAAACCTCAGTCATGTTCACTGGACACAAGTTTCAAAAATAAAACCCCAGTCATGTTACCAGGCCACAGGGTTCCAGAATCAAGCCTCACTCATATTCCCAGCCCACAGGGTTCCACAAATAAACCTCAGTCATATTCCCAGGCCAAAGGGTTCCACAATCAAACCTCAGTCCAGTTTCCAGGCCACGGTTCCACCATCAAGCCTCAGTCATGTTCCCAGGCCAGAGTGTTCCACAATCAAACCTAAGTCATCTTGCCAGGACACAGGATTCAACCATCAAACCTCAGTCATGTTCCAGGAAACAGGGTTCCAGAATCCAACCAATGTCATGTTTCCAGGCCACGGGGTTCCAGTATCAGGCCTCAGTCATGTTCCCAGTGCACAGGGTTCCACCATCAAAGCTCAGTCATATTCCCAGACCACAGGTTTCCACCATCAAACCTCAGCCATGTTCCCAGGCCACAGGATTCCAGAATCAAACCGTTCTCATATTCCCAGGCCACAGGTTTCCAGAATCCACTGATGTCATGTTCCCAGTCCACAGGGTTCCAGAACCAAGCCTCAGTCAGGTTCCCAGGGCACAGGGATCAGGAATCAAACCTTAGTCATGTTACCAGGCCATAGGGTACCACCATCAAACCTCAGTCATATTCCCAGACCACAGGTTTCCAGAATCAAATCGACTACATGTTCCCAGGCAACAGGGTACCAGAATCCAAACCGATGTCATGTTCCCAGGCCACTGGATTCCACTATCAAACATCAGTCATGTTCCCAGGCCTATGGTTTCCAGATTCAAACCTCAGTCATATTCCCAGGCCACATGGTTCCAGAATCAAACCTCAGTCATGTTCCCAGAACACAGGGTTCCAGAATAAAACCTCAGTCATGTTCCCTGGACACAGGTTTCAAAAATAAAACCCCAGTCATGTTACCAGCCCACAGGGTTCCAAAATCAAGCCTCACTCATATTCCCAGCCCACAGGGTTCCACAATTAAACCTCAGTCATATTCCCAGGCCACAGGGTTCCACATTCAAACCTCAGTCATGTTTCCAGGACACAGGTGTCCAGAATCAAACCTCAGTCATGTTCCCAGGGAACAGGGTTCCAGAACCAAACCTCAGTCATGTTCCCAGTCCACAGGATTTCAGAATCAAACCACAGTCATGTTCCCAGGCCAGAGGGTTCCACAATCAAACCTCAGTCATGTTTCCATGCCACAGGGTTCCAGAATCCAACCGATGTCATGTTCCCAGGTCACAGTTTTCCAGAATCAATCCTCAGGTATGTTCCCAGGCTACAGGGTTCCAGAATAAAACCTCCGTCATGTTCCCAGTCCACAGGGGACCAGAACGAAGCCTCAGTCATGTTGCCAAGCCACACGGATCCAGAATCAAACCTCAGTCATGTTGCAAGGCCATAGGGCACCACCATCAAAGCTCAGTCATATTCCCAGCCCTCCGGTTTCCAGAATCATACCGATTTCATGTTCCCAGGCAACAGGGAACCAGAATCCAAACCGATGTCATGTTCTTGGGCACAGGGTTCCACTATCAAACCTCAGTCCTGTTGCCAGGCCACAGGGTTCCACCATCAAGCCTCACTCATGTTCCCAAGCCTGAGGGTTCCGCAATTAAACCTCAGTCATGTTGCCAGGCCACAGGGTTCAACCATCAAACCTCAGTCATGTTCCCAGGAAGCAGGTTTCCAGAATCCAACCAATGTCATGTTCCCAGGCCACGGGCTTCCAGTATCAGGCCTCAGTCATGTTCCCAGTGCACAGGGTTCCACCATCAAACCTCAGTCATGTTGCCAGTCCACAGGTTTCTGCCATCAAACCTCTGTCAAGTTCCCAGGCCACAGGGTTCAAGAATCAAGCCTCAGTCATTTTGCCAGGCCAGAGTGTTCCACCGTCAAACCTCACTCATAATCCCAGGCCACATATTTCCACAATGTAACCTCAGTCATTTTCCCAGGCCATAGGTGTCCAGAATCAAACCTCAGTCATATTCCCAGGACACATGTTTCCAGAATCCAACCTCAGTCATGTTCCCAGTCCACAGGGTTCCACATTCAAACCTCAGTCATGTTCCCAGGACACAGGTGTCCAGAATCAAACCTCAGTCATGTTCCCAGGGAACAGGGTTCCAGAACCAAACCTCAATCATGTTCCCAGACCGCAGGGTTTCAGAATCAAACCACAGTCATGTTCCCAGGCCAGAGGGTTCCACAATCAAACCTCAGTCATGTTTGCATGCCACAGGGTTCCAGAATCCAACCGATGTCATGTTCCCAGGACACAGGGTTCCAGAATCAATCCTCAGGTATGTTCACAGGCTACAGGGTTCCAGAATAAAACTTCAGTCATGTTCCCAGTCCACAGGGTTCCAGAACGAAGCCTCAGTCATGTTCCCAGGCCACAGGGATCCAGAATCAAACCTCAGTCATGTTGCAAGGCCATAGGGTACCACCATCAAAGCTCAGTCATATTCCCAGGCCTCCGGTTTCCAGAATCAAACCGATTTCATGTTCCCAGGCAACTCGGAAGCAGAATCCAAACCGATGTCATGTTTCTAGGTCACAGGGTTTCACCATCAAACCTCAGTCCTGTTGCCAGGCCACAGGGTTCCACCATCAAGCCTCAGTCTTGTTGCCAGGCCACAGGGTTCAACCATCAAACCTCAGTCATGTTCCCAGGAAGCAGGATTCCAGAATCAAACCAACGTCATGTTCCCAGGCCACGGGGTTCCAGTATCAGGCCTCAGTCATGTTCCTAGTACACAGGGTTCCACCATCAAAGCTCAGTCATGTTGCCAGTCCACAGGTTTCTGCGATCAAACCACATTCAAGTTCCCAGGCCACAGGGTTCCAGAATCAAGCCTCAGTCATGTTGCCAGACCACAGGGTACCACCATTAAACCTCAGTCATGTTCCCAGGCAACAGGGTTCCTCAATCAAACCTCAATCTGGTTCCCAGGACACAGGGATCCAGAATCAAACCAATGTCAAAATCCCAGGGCATGGTTTTCCAGTACCAAGACTCAGTCATATTTCCAGGGCACAGGGTTCCACAATCAAGCCTCAGTCATGTTGCCAGTCCACAGGTTTCTGCCATCAAACCTCAGTCAAGTTCCCAGGCCACAGATTTCCAGAATCAAACCTCAGTCATGTTCCCAGTGAACAGGATTCCAGAAACAAACCTCAGTCATGTTGCCAGGCCACAGGTTTCCACCATCAAACCTCAGCCATGTTCCCAGGCCACAGGATTCCAGAATCAAACCGTTCTCATGTTCCCAGGCCACAGGTTTCCAGAATCCACTGATGTCATGTTCCCAGTCCACAGGGTTCCAGAACCAAGCCTCAGTCAGGTTCCCAGGGCACAGTATTCCACAATCTAAAGAGATGTCATGTTCCCAGGCCACAAGTTTCCAGAATCACGCCTCAGTCATTTTCCCAGACCACAGGGATCCAGAATCAAACCTCAGTCATGTTACCAGGCCATAGGGTACCACCATCAAACCTCAGTCATATTCCCAGACCACAGGTTTCCAGAATCAAACCGACTACATGTTCCCAGGCAACAGGGTACCAGAATCCAAACCGATGTCATGTTCCCAGGCCACTGGATTCCACAATCTAACATCAGTCAGTTCCCAGGCCAATGGTTTCCAGATTCAAACCTCCGTCATATTCCCAGGCCACATGGTTCCAGAATCAAACCTCAGTCATGTTCCCAGAACACAGGGTTCCAGAATCAAACCTCAGTCATGTTCACTGGACACAAGTTTCAAAAATAAAACCCCAGTCATGTTACCAGGCCACAGGGTTCCAGAATCAAGCCTCACTCATATTCCCAGCCCACAGGGTTCCACAAATAAACCTCAGTCATATTCCCAGGCCAAAGGGTTCCACAATCAAACCTCAGTCCAGTTTCCAGGCCACGGTTCCACCATCAAGCCTCAGTCATGTTCCCAGGCCAGAGTGTTCCACAATCAAACCTAAGTCATCTTGCCAGGACACAGGATTCAACCATCAAACCTCAGTCATGTTCCAGGAAACAGGGTTCCAGAATCCAACCAATGTCATGTTTCCAGGCCACGGGGTTCCAGTATCAGGCCTCAGTCATGTTCCCAGTGCACAGGGTTCCACCATCAAAGCTCAGTCATATTCCCAGACCACAGGTTTCCACCATCAAACCTCAGCCATGTTCCCAGGCCACAGGATTCCAGAATCAAACCGTTCTCATATTCCCAGGCCACAGGTTTCCAGAATCCACTGATGTCATGTTCCCAGTCCACAGGGTTCCAGAACCAAGCCTCAGTCAGGTTCCCAGGGCACAGGGATCAGGAATCAAACCTTAGTCATGTTACCAGGCCATAGGGTACCACCATCAAACCTCAGTCATATTCCCAGACCACAGGTTTCCAGAATCAAATCGACTACATGTTCCCAGGCAACAGGGTACCAGAATCCAAACCGATGTCATGTTCCCAGGCCACTGGATTCCACTATCAAACATCAGTCATGTTCCCAGGCCTATGGTTTCCAGATTCAAACCTCAGTCATATTCCCAGGCCACATGGTTCCAGAATCAAACCTCAGTCATGTTCCCAGAACACAGGGTTCCAGAATAAAACCTCAGTCATGTTCCCTGGACACAGGTTTCAAAAATAAAACCCCAGTCATGTTACCAGGCCACAGGGTTCCAAAATCAAGCCTCACTCATATTCCCAGCCCACAGGGTTCCACAATTAAACCTCAGTCATATTCCCAGGCCACAGGGTTCCACATTCAAACCTCAGTCATGTTTCCAGGACACAGGTGTCCAGAATCAAACCTCAGTCATGTTCCCAGGGAACAGGGTTCCAGAACCAAACCTCAGTCATGTTCCCAGTCCACAGGATTTCAGAATCAAACCACAGTCATGTTCCCAGGCCAGAGGGTTCCACAATCAAACCTCAGTCATGTTTCCATGCCACAGGGTTCCAGAATCCAACCGATGTCATGTTCCCAGGTCACAGTTTTCCAGAATCAATCCTCAGGTATGTTCCCAGGCTACAGGGTTCCAGAATAAAACCTCCGTCATGTTCCCAGTCCACAGGGGACCAGAACGAAGCCTCAGTCATGTTGCCAGGCCACACGGATCCAGAATCAAACCTCAGTCATGTTGCAAGGCCATAGGGCACCACCATCAAAGCTCAGTCATATTCCCAGCCCTCCGGTTTCCAGAATCATACCGATTTCATGTTCCCAGGCAACAGGGAACCAGAATCCAAACCGATGTCATGTTCTTGGGCACAGGGTTCCACTATCAAACCTCAGTCCTGTTGCCAGGCCACAGGGTTCCACCATCAAGCCTCACTCATGTTCCCAAGCCTGAGGGTTCCGCAATTAAACCTCAGTCATGTTGCCAGGCCACAGGGTTCAACCATCAAACCTCAGTCATGTTCCCAGGAAGCAGGTTTCCAGAATCCAACCAATGTCATGTTCCCAGGCCACGGGCTTCCAGTATCAGGCCTCAGTCATGTTCCCAGTGCACAGGGTTCCACCATCAAACCTCAGTCATGTTGCCAGTCCACAGGTTTCTGCCATCAAACCTCTGTCAAGTTCCCAGGCCACAGGGTTCAAGAATCAAGCCTCAGTCATTTTGCCAGGCCAGAGTGTTCCACCGTCAAACCTCACTCATAATCCCAGGCCACATATTTCCACAATGTAACCTCAGTCATTTTCCCAGGCCATAGGTGTCCAGAATCAAACCTCAGTCATATTCCCAGGACACATGTTTCCAGAATCCAACCTCAGTCATGTTCCCAGTCCACAGGGTTCCACATTCAAACCTCAGTCATGGTCCCAGGACACAGGTGTCCAGACTCAAACCTCAGTCATGTTCCCAGGGAACAGGGTTCCAGAACCAAACCTCAATCATGTTCCCAGACCGCAGGGTTTCAGAATCAAACCACAGTCATGTTCCCAGGCCAGAGGGTTCCACAATCAAACCTCAGTCATGTTTGCATGCCACAGGGTTCCAGAATCCAACCGATGTCATGTTCCCAGGACACAGGGTTCCAGAATCAATCCTCAGGTATGTTCACAGGCTACAGGGTTCCAGAATAAAACTTCAGTCATGTTCCCAGTCCACAGGGTTCCAGAACGAAGCCTCAGTCATGTTCCCAGGCCACAGGGATCCAGAATCAAACCTCAGTCATGTTGCAAGGCCATAGGGTACCACCATCAAAGCTCAGTCATATTCCCAGGCCTCCGGTTTCCAGAATCAAACCGATTTCATGTTCCCAGGCAACTCGGAAGCAGAATCCAAACCGATGTCATGTTTCTAGGTCACAGGGTTTCACCATCAAACCTCAGTCCTGTTGCCAGGCCACAGGGTTCCACCATCAAGCCTCAGTCTTGTTGCCAGGCCACAGGGTTCAACCATCAAACCTCAGTCATGTTCCCAGGAAGCAGGGTTCCAGAATCAAACCAACGTCATGTTCCCAGGCCACGGGGTTCCAGTATCAGGCCTCAGTCATGTTCCTAGTACACAGGGTTCCACCATCAAAGCTCAGTCATGTTGCCAGTCCACAGGTTTCTGCGATCAAACCACATTCAAGTTCCCAGGCCACAGGGTTCCAGAATCAAGCCTCAGTCATGTTGCCAGACCACAGGGTACCACCATGAAACCTCAGTCATGTTCCCAGGCAACAGGGTTCCTCAATCAAACCTCAATCTGGTTCCCAGGACACAGGGATCCAGAATCAAACCAATGTCAAAATCCCAGGGCATGGTTTTCCAGTACCAAGACTCAGTCATATTTCCAGGGCACAGGGTTCCACAATCAAGCCTCAGTCATGTTGCCAGTCCACAGGTTTCTGCCATCAAACCTCAGTCAAGTTCCCAGGCCACAGATTTCCAGAATCAAACCTCAGTCATGTTCCCAGTGAACAGGATTCCAGAAACAAACCTCAGTCATGTTGCCAGGCCACAGGTTTCCACCATCAAACCTCAGCCATGTTCCCAGGCCACAGGATTCCAGAATCAAACCGTTCTCATGTTCCCAGGCCACAGGTTTCCAGAATCCACTGATGTCATGTTCCCAGTCCACAGGGTTCCAGAACCAAGCCTCAGTCAGGTTCCCAGGGCACAGTATTCCACAATCTAAAGAGATGTCATGTTCCCAGGCCACAAGTTTCCAGAATCACGCCTCAGTCATGTTCCCAGACCACAGGGATCCAGAATCAAACCTCAGTCATGTTACCAGGCCATAGGGTACCACCATCAAACCTCAGTCATATTCCCAGACCACAGGTTTCCAGAATCAAACCGACTACATGTTCCCAGGCAACAGGGTACCAGAATCCAAACCGATGTCATGTTCCCAGGCCACTGGATTCCACAATCTAACATCAGTCAGTTCCCAGGCCAATGGTTTCCAGATTCAAACCTCCGTCATATTCCCAGGCCACATGGTTCCAGAATCAAACCTCAGTCATGTTCCCAGAACACAGGGTTCCAGAATCAAACCTCAGTCATGTTCACTGGACACAAGTTTCAAAAATAAAACCCCAGTCATGTTACCAGGCCACAGGGTTCCAGAATCAAGCCTCACTCATATTCCCAGCCCACAGGGTTCCACAAATAAACCTCAGTCATATTCCCAGGCCAAAGGGTTCCACAATCAAACCTCAGTCCAGTTTCCAGGCCACGGTTCCACCATCAAGCCTCAGTCATGTTCCCAGGCCAGAGTGTTCCACAATCAAACCTAAGTCATCTTGCCAGGACACAGGGTTCAACCATCAAACCTCAGTCATGTTCCAGGAAACAGGGTTCCAGAATCCAACCAATGTCATGTTTCCAGGCCACGGGGTTCCAGTATCAGGCCTCAGTCATGTTCCCAGTGCACAGGGTTCCACCATCAAAGCTCAGTCATATTCCCAGACCACAGGTTTCCACCATCAAACCTCAGCCATGTTCCCAGGCCACAGGATTCCAGAATCAAACCGTTCTCATATTCCCAGGCCACAGGTTTCCAGAATCCACTGATGTCATGTTCCCAGTCCACAGGGTTCCAGAACCAAGCCTCAGTCAGGTTCCCAGGGCACAGGGATCAGGAATCAAACCTTAGTCATGTTACCAGGCCATAGGGTACCACCATCAAACCTCAGTCATATTCCCAGACCACAGGTTTCCAGAATCAAATCGACTACATGTTCCCAGGAAACAGGGTACCAGAATCCAAACCGATGTCATGTTCCCAGGCCACTGGATTCCACTATCAAACATCAGTCATGTTCCCAGGCCAATGGTTTCCAGATTCAAACCTCAGTCATATTCCCAGGCCACATGGTTCCAGAATCAAACTTCAGTCATGTTCCCAGAACACAGGGTTCCAGAATAAAACCTCAGTCATGTTCCCTGGACACAGGTTTCAAAAATAAAACCCCAGTCATGTTCCCAGGCCAATGGTTTCCAGATTCAAACCTCAGTCATATTCCCAGCCCACAGGGTTCCACAATTAAACCTCAGTCATATTCCCAGGCCACAGGGTTCCACATTCAAACCTCAGTCATGTTTCCAGGACACAGGTGTCCAGAATCAAACCTCAGTCATGTTCCCAGGGAACAGGGTTCCAGAACCAAACCTCAGTCATGTTCCCAGTCCACAGGATTTCAGAATCAAACCACAGTCATGTTCCCAGGCCAGAGGGTTCCACAATCAAACCTCAGTCATGTTTCCATGCCACAGGTTTCCAGAATCCAACCGATGTCATGTTCCCAGGTCACAGTATTCCAGAATCAATCCTCAGCTATGTTCCCAGGCTACAGGGTTCCAGACTAAAACCTCCGTCATGTTCCCAGTCCACAGGGGACCAGAACGAAGCCTCAGTCATGTTGCCAGGCCACAGGGATCCAGAATCAAACCTCAGTCATGTTGCAAGGCCATAGGGCACCACCATCAAAGCTCAGTCATATTCCCAGCCCTCCGGTTTCCAGAATCTTACCGATTTCATGTTCCCAGGCAACAGGGAACCAGAATCCAAACCGATGTCATGTTCTTGGGCACAGGGTTCCACTATCAAACCTCAGTCCTGTTGCCAGGCCACAGGGTTCCACCATCAAGCCTCACTCATGTTCCCAAGCCTGAGGGTTCCGCAATTAAACCTCAGTCATGTTGCCAGGCCACAGGGTTCAACCATCAAACCTCAGTCATGTTCCCAGGAAGCAGGTTTCCAGAATCAAACCAATGTCATGTTCCCAGGCCATGGGGTTCCAGTGTCAGGCCTCAGTCATGTTCCCAGTACACAGGGTTCCACCATCAAAGCTCAGTCATGTTGCCAGTCCACAGGTTTCTGCGATCAATCCACATTCAAGTTCCCAGGCCACAGAGTTCCAGAATCAAGCCTCAGTCATGTTGCCAGGCCACAGGGTACCACCATCAAACCTCAGTCATGTTCCTAGGCAACAGGGTTCCTCCATCAAACCTCAATCTGGTTCCCAGGACACAGGGTTCCAGAATCAAAACAATGTCAAAATCCCAGGGCATGGTTTTCCAGTACCAGGCCTCAGTCATATTTCCAGGGCACAGGGTTCCACAATCAAACCTCAGTCATGTTGCCAGTCCACAGGTTTCTGCCATCAAACCTCAGTCAAGTTCCCAGGCCACAGATTTCCAGAATCAAACCTCAGTCATGTTCCCAGGGAACAGGATTCCAGAAACAAACCTCAGTCATGTTGCCAGGCCACAGGTTTCCACCATCAAACCTCAGCCATGTTCCCAGGCCACAGGATTCCAGAATCAAACCGTTCTCATGTTCCCAGGCCACAGGTTTCCAGAATCCACTGATGTCATGTTCCCAGTCCACAGGGTTCCAGAACCAAGCCTCAGTCAGGTTCCCAGGGCACAGTATTCCACAATCTAAAGAGATGTCATGTTCCCAGGCCACAAGTTTCCAGAATCACGCCTCAGTCATGTTCCCAGACCACAGGGATCCAGAATCAAACCTCAGTCATGTTACCAGGCCATAGGGTACCACCATCAAACCTCAGTCATATTCCCAGACCACAGGTTTCCAGAATCAAACCGACTACATGTTCCCAGGCAACAGGGTACCAGAATCCAAACCGATGTCATGTTCCCAGGCCACTGGATTCCACAATCTAACATCAGTCAGTTCCCAGGCCAATGGTTTCCAGATTCAAACCTCCGTCATATTCCCAGGCCACATGGTTCCAGAATCAAACCTCAGTCATGTTCCCAGAACACAGGGTTCCAGAATCAAACCTCAGTCATGTTCACTGGACACAAGTTTCAAAAATAAAACCCCAGTCATGTTACCAGGCCACAGGGTTCCAGAATCAAGCCTCACTCATATTCCCAGCCCACAGGGTTCCACAAATAAACCTCAGTCATATTCCCAGGCCAAAGGGTTCCACAATCAAACCTCAGTCCAGTTTCCAGGCCACGGTTCCACCATCAAGCCTCAGTCATGTTCCCAGGCCAGAGTGTTCCACAATCAAACCTAAGTCATCTTGCCAGGACACAGGGTTCAACCATCAAACCTCAGTCATGTTCCAGGAAACAGGGTTCCAGAATCCAACCAATGTCATGTTTCCAGGCCACGGGGTTCCAGTATCAGGCCTCAGTCATGTTCCCAGTGCACAGGGTTCCACCATCAAAGCTCAGTCATATTCCCAGACCACAGGATTCCACCATCAAACCTCAGCCATGTTCCCAGGCCACAGGATTCCAGAATCAAACCGTTCTCATATTCCCAGGCCACAGGTTTCCAGAATCCACTGATGTCATGTTCCCAGTCCACAGGGTTCCAGAACCAAGCCTCAGTCAGGTTCCCAGGGCACAGGGATCAGGAATCAAAACTTAGTCATGTTACCAGGCCATAGGGTACCACCATCAAACCTCAGTCATATTCCCAGACCACAGGTTTCCAGAATCAAATCGACTACATGTTCCCAGGCAACAGGGTACCAGAATCCAAACCGATGTCATGTTCCCAGGCCACTGGATTCCACTATCAAACATCAGTCATGTTCCCAGGCCTATGGTTTCCAGATTCAAACCTCAGTCATATTCCCAGGCCACATGGTTCCAGAATCAAACTTCAGTCATGTTCCCAGAACACAGGGTTCCAGAATAAAACCTCAGTCATGTTCCCTGGACACAGGTTTCAAAAATAAAACCCCAGTCATGTTACCAGGCCACAGGGTTCCAAAATCAAGCCTCACTCATATTCCCAGCCCACAGGGTTCCACAATTAAACCTCAGTCATATTCCCAGGCCACAGGGTTCCACATTCAAACCTCAGTCATGTTTCCAGGACACAGGTGTCCAGAATCAAACCTCAGTCATGTTCCCAGGGAACAGGGTTCCAGAACCAAACCTCAGTCATGTTCCCAGTCCACAGGGTTTCAGAATCAAACCACAGTCATGTTCCCAGGCCAGAGGGTTCCACAATCAAACCTCAGTCATGTTTCCATGCCACAGGGTTCCAGAATCCAACCGATGTCATGTTCCCAGGTCACAGTTTTCCAGAATCAATCCTCAGGTATGTTCCCAGGCTACAGGGTTCCAGAATAAAACCTCCGTCATGTTCCCAGTCCACAGGGGACCAGAACGAAGCCTCAGTCATGTTGCCAGGCCACACGGATCCAGAATCAAACCTCAGTCATGTTGCAAGGCCATAGGGCACCACCATCAAAGCTCAGTCATATTCCCAGCCCTCCGGTTTCCAGAATCATACCGATTTCATGTTCCCAGGCAACAGGGAACCAGAATCCAAACCGATGTCATGTTCTTGGGCACAGGGTTCCACTATCAAACCTCAGTCCTGTTGCCAGGCCACAGGGTTCCACCATCAAGCCTCACTCATGTTCCCAAGCCTGAGGGTTCCGCAATTAAACCTCAGTCATGTTGCCAGGCCACAGGGTTCCAGAATCCAACCGATGTCATGTTCCCAGGTCACAGTTTTCCAGAATCAATCCTCAGGTATGTTCCCAGGCTACAGGGTTCCAGAATAAAACCTCCGTCATGTTCCCAGTCCACAGGGGACCAGAACGAAGCCTCAGTCATGTTGCCAGGCCACACGGATCCAGAATCAAACCTCAGTCATGTTGCAAGGCCATAGGGCACCACCATCAAAGCTCAGTCATATTCCCAGCCCTCCGGTTTCCAGAATCATACCGATTTCATGTTCCCAGGCAACAGGGAACCAGAATCCAAACCGATGTCATGTTCTTGGGCACAGGGTTCCACTATCAAACCTCAGTCCTGTTGCCAGGCCACAGGGTTCCACCATCAAGCCTCACTCATGTTCCCAAGCCTGAGGGTTCCGCAATTAAACCTCAGTCATGTTGCCAGGCCACAGGGTTCAACCATCAAACCTCAGTCATGTTCCCAGGAAGCAGGTTTCCAGAATCCAACCAATGTCATGTTCCCAGGCCACGGGCTTCCAGTATCAGGCCTCAGTCATGTTCCCAGTGCACAGGGTTCCACCATCAAACCTCAGTCATGTTGCCAGTCCACAGGTTTCTGCCATCAAACCTCTGTCAAGTTCCCAGGCCACAGGGTTCAAGAATCAAGCCTCAGACATTTTGCCAGGCCAGAGTGTTCCACCGTCAAACCTCACTCATAATCCCAGGCCACATATTTCCACAATGTAACCTCAGTCATTTTCCCAGGCCATAGGTGTCCAGAATCAAACCTCAGTCATATTCCCAGGACACATGTTTCCAGAATCCAACCTCAGTCATGTTCCCAGTCCACAGGGTTCCACATTCAAACCTCAGTCATGTTCCCAGGACACAGGTGTCCAGAATCAAACCTCAGTCATGTTCCCAGGGAACAGGGTTCCAGAACCAAACCTCAATCATGTTCCCAGACCGCAGGGTTTCAGAATCAAACCACAGTCATGTTCCCAGGCCAGAGGGTTCCACAATCAAACCTCAGTCATGTTTGCATGCCACAGGGTTCCAGAATCCAACCGATGTCATGTTCCCAGGACACAGGGTTCCAGAATCAATCCTCAGGTATGTTCACAGGCTACAGGGTTCCAGAATAAAACTTCAGTCATGTTCCCAGTCCACAGGGTTCCAGAACGAAGCCTCAGTCATGTTCCCAGGCCACAGGGATCCAGAATCAAACCTCAGTCATGTTGCAAGGCCATAGGGTACCACCATCAAAGCTCAGTCATATTCCCAGGCCTCCGGTTTCCAGAATCAAACCGATTTCATGTTCCCAGGCAACTCGGAAGCAGAATCCAAACCGATGTCATGTTTCTAGGTCACAGGGTTTCACCATCAAACCTCAGTCCTGTTGCCAGGCCACAGGGTTCAACCATCAAACCTCAGTCATGTTCCCAGGAAGCAGGGTTCCAGAATCAAACCAACGTCATGTTCCCAGGCCACGGGGTTCCAGTATCAGGCCTCAGTCATGTTCCCAGTACACAGGGTTCCACCATCAAAGCTCAGTCATGTTGCCAGTCCACAGGTTTCTGCGATCAAACCACATTCAAGTTCCCAGGCCACAGGGTTCCAGAATCAAGCCTCAGTCATGTTGCCAGAACACAGGGTACCACCATGAAACCTCAGTCATGTTCCCAGTCAACAGGGTTCCTCCATCAAACCTCAATCTGGTTCCCAGGACACAGGGATCCAGAATCAAACCAATGTCAAAATCCCAGGGCATGGTTTTCCAGTACCAAGACTCAGTCATATTTCCAGGGCACAGGCTTCCACAATCAAGCCTCAGTCATGTTGCCAGTCCACAGGTTTCTGCCATCAAACCTCAGTCAAGTTCCCAGGCCACAGATTTCCAGAATCAAACCTCAGTCATGTTCCCAGGGAACAGGATTCCAGAAACAAACCTCAGTCATGTTGCCAGGCCACAGGTTTCCACCATCAAACCTCAGCCATGTTCCCAGGCCACAGGATTCCAGAATCAAACCGTTCTCATGTTCCCAGGCCACAGGTTTCCAGAATCCACTGATGTCATGTTCCCAGTCCACAGGGTTCCAGAACCAAGCCTCAGTCAGGTTCCCAGGGCACAGTATTCCACAATCTAAAGAGATGTCATGTTCCCAGGCCACAAGTTTCCAGAATCACGCCTCAGTCATGTTCCCAGACCACAGGGATCCAGAATCAAACCTCAGTCATGTTACCAGGCCATAGGGTACCACCATCAAACCTCAGTCATATTCCCAGACCACAGGTTTCCAGAATCAAATCGACTACATGTTCCCAGGAAACAGGGTACCAGAATCCAAACCGATGTCATGTTCCCAGGCCACTGGATTCCACTATCAAACATCAGTCATGTTCCCAGGCCAATGGTTTCCAGATTCAAACCTCAGTCATATTCCCAGGCCACATGGTTCCAGAATCAAACTTCAGTCATGTTCCCAGAACACAGGGTTCCAGAATAAAACCTCAGTCATGTTCCCTGGACACAGGTTTCAAAAATAAAACCCCAGTCATGTTCCCAGGCCAATGGTTTCCAGATTCAAACCTCAGTCATATTCCCAGCCCACAGGGTTCCACAATTAAACCTCAGTCATATTCCCAGGCCACAGGGTTCCACATTCAAACCTCAGTCATGTTTCCAGGACACAGGTGTCCAGAATCAAACCTCAGTCATGTTCCCAGGGAACAGGGTTCCAGAACCAAACCTCAGTCATGTTCCCAGTCCACAGGATTTCAGAATCAAACCACAGTCATGTTCCCAGGCCAGAGGGTTCCACAATCAAACCTCAGTCATGTTTCCATGCCACAGGTTTCCAGAATCCAACCGATGTCATGTTCCCAGGTCACAGTATTCCAGAATCAATCCTCAGCTATGTTCCCAGGCTACAGGGTTCCAGACTAAAACCTCCGTCATGTTCCCAGTCCACAGGGGACCAGAACGAAGCCTCAGTCATGTTGCCAGGCCACAGGGATCCAGAATCAAACCTCAGTCATGTTGCAAGGCCATAGGGCACCACCATCAAAGCTCAGTCATATTCCCAGCCCTCCGGTTTCCAGAATCTTACCGATTTCATGTTCCCAGGCAACAGGGAACCAGAATCCAAACCGATGTCATGTTCTTGGGCACAGGGTTCCACTATCAAACCTCAGTCCTGTTGCCAGGCCACAGGGTTCCACCATCAAGCCTCACTCATGTTCCCAAGCCTGAGGGTTCCGCAATTAAACCTCAGTCATGTTGCCAGGCCACAGGGTTCAACCATCAAACCTCAGTCATGTTCCCAGGAAGCAGGTTTCCAGAATCAAACCAATGTCATGTTCCCAGGCCATGGGGTTCCAGTGTCAGGCCTCAGTCATGTTCCCAGTACACAGGGTTCCACCATCAAAGCTCAGTCATGTTGCCAGTCCACAGGTTTCTGCGATCAATCCACATTCAAGTTCCCAGGCCACAGAGTTCCAGAATCAAGCCTCAGTCATGTTGCCAGGCCACAGGGTACCACCATCAAACCTCAGTCATGTTCCTAGGCAACAGGGTTCCTCCATCAAACCTCAATCTGGTTCCCAGGACACAGGGTTCCAGAATCAAAACAATGTCAAAATCCCAGGGCATGGTTTTCCAGTACCAGGCCTCAGTCATATTTCCAGGGCACAGGGTTCCACAATCAAACCTCAGTCATGTTGCCAGTCCACAGGTTTCTGCCATCAAACCTCAGTCAAGTTCCCAGGCCACAGATTTCCAGAATCAAACCTCAGTCATGTTCCCAGGGAACAGGATTCCAGAAACAAACCTCAGTCATGTTGCCAGGCCACAGGTTTCCACCATCAAACCTCAGCCATGTTCCCAGGCCACAGGATTCCAGAATCAAACCGTTCTCATGTTCCCAGGCCACAGGTTTCCAGAATCCACTGATGTCATGTTCCCAGTCCACAGGGTTCCAGAACCAAGCCTCAGTCAGGTTCCCAGGGCACAGTATTCCACAATCTAAAGAGATGTCATGTTCCCAGGCCACAAGTTTCCAGAATCACGCCTCAGTCATGTTCCCAGACCACAGGGATCCAGAATCAAACCTCAGTCATGTTACCAGGCCATAGGGTACCACCATCAAACCTCAGTCATATTCCCAGACCACAGGTTTCCAGAATCAAACCGACTACATGTTCCCAGGCAACAGGGTACCAGAATCCAAACCGATGTCATGTTCCCAGGCCACTGGATTCCACAATCTAACATCAGTCAGTTCCCAGGCCAATGGTTTCCAGATTCAAACCTCCGTCATATTCCCAGGCCACATGGTTCCAGAATCAAACCTCAGTCATGTTCCCAGAACACAGGGTTCCAGAATCAAACCTCAGTCATGTTCACTGGACACAAGTTTCAAAAATAAAACCCCAGTCATGTTACCAGGCCACAGGGTTCCAGAATCAAGCCTCACTCATATTCCCAGCCCACAGGGTTCCACAAATAAACCTCAGTCATATTCCCAGGCCAAAGGGTTCCACAATCAAACCTCAGTCCAGTTTCCAGGCCACGGTTCCACCATCAAGCCTCAGTCATGTTCCCAGGCCAGAGTGTTCCACAATCAAACCTAAGTCATCTTGCCAGGACACAGGGTTCAACCATCAAACCTCAGTCATGTTCCAGGAAACAGGGTTCCAGAATCCAACCAATGTCATGTTTCCAGGCCACGGGGTTCCAGTATCAGGCCTCAGTCATGTTCCCAGTGCACAGGGTTCCACCATCAAAGCTCAGTCATATTCCCAGACCACAGGATTCCACCATCAAACCTCAGCCATGTTCCCAGGCCACAGGATTCCAGAATCAAACCGTTCTCATATTCCCAGGCCACAGGTTTCCAGAATCCACTGATGTCATGTTCCCAGTCCACAGGGTTCCAGAACCAAGCCTCAGTCAGGTTCCCAGGGCACAGGGATCAGGAATCAAAACTTAGTCATGTTACCAGGCCATAGGGTACCACCATCAAACCTCAGTCATATTCCCAGACCACAGGTTTCCAGAATCAAATCGACTACATGTTCCCAGGCAACAGGGTACCAGAATCCAAACCGATGTCATGTTCCCAGGCCACTGGATTCCACTATCAAACATCAGTCATGTTCCCAGGCCTATGGTTTCCAGATTCAAACCTCAGTCATATTCCCAGGCCACATGGTTCCAGAATCAAACTTCAGTCATGTTCCCAGAACACAGGGTTCCAGAATAAAACCTCAGTCATGTTCCCTGGACACAGGTTTCAAAAATAAAACCCCAGTCATGTTACCAGGCCACAGGGTTCCAAAATCAAGCCTCACTCATATTCCCAGCCCACAGGGTTCCACAATTAAACCTCAGTCATATTCCCAGGCCACAGGGTTCCACATTCAAACCTCAGTCATGTTTCCAGGACACAGGTGTCCAGAATCAAACCTCAGTCATGTTCCCAGGGAACAGGGTTCCAGAACCAAACCTCAGTCATGTTCCCAGTCCACAGGGTTTCAGAATCAAACCACAGTCATGTTCCCAGGCCAGAGGGTTCCACAATCAAACCTCAGTCATGTTTCCATGCCACAGGGTTCCAGAATCCAACCGATGTCATGTTCCCAGGTCACAGTTTTCCAGAATCAATCCTCAGGTATGTTCCCAGGCTACAGGGTTCCAGAATAAAACCTCCGTCATGTTCCCAGTCCACAGGGGACCAGAACGAAGCCTCAGTCATGTTGCCAGGCCACACGGATCCAGAATCAAACCTCAGTCATGTTGCAAGGCCATAGGGCACCACCATCAAAGCTCAGTCATATTCCCAGCCCTCCGGTTTCCAGAATCATACCGATTTCATGTTCCCAGGCAACAGGGAACCAGAATCCAAACCGATGTCATGTTCTTGGGCACAGGGTTCCACTATCAAACCTCAGTCCTGTTGCCAGGCCACAGGGTTCCACCATCAAGCCTCACTCATGTTCCCAAGCCTGAGGGTTCCGCAATTAAACCTCAGTCATGTTGCCAGGCCACAGGGTTCCAGAATCCAACCGATGTCATGTTCCCAGGTCACAGTTTTCCAGAATCAATCCTCAGGTATGTTCCCAGGCTACAGGGTTCCAGAATAAAACCTCCGTCATGTTCCCAGTCCACAGGGGACCAGAACGAAGCCTCAGTCATGTTGCCAGGCCACACGGATCCAGAATCAAACCTCAGTCATGTTGCAAGGCCATAGGGCACCACCATCAAAGCTCAGTCATATTCCCAGCCCTCCGGTTTCCAGAATCATACCGATTTCATGTTCCCAGGCAACAGGGAACCAGAATCCAAACCGATGTCATGTTCTTGGGCACAGGGTTCCACTATCAAACCTCAGTCCTGTTGCCAGGCCACAGGGTTCCACCATCAAGCCTCACTCATGTTCCCAAGCCTGAGGGTTCCGCAATTAAACCTCAGTCATGTTGCCAGGCCACAGGGTTCAACCATCAAACCTCAGTCATGTTCCCAGGAAGCAGGTTTCCAGAATCCAACCAATGTCATGTTCCCAGGCCACGGGCTTCCAGTATCAGGCCTCAGTCATGTTCCCAGTGCACAGGGTTCCACCATCAAACCTCAGTCATGTTGCCAGTCCACAGGTTTCTGCCATCAAACCTCTGTCAAGTTCCCAGGCCACAGGGTTCAAGAATCAAGCCTCAGACATTTTGCCAGGCCAGAGTGTTCCACCGTCAAACCTCACTCATAATCCCAGGCCACATATTTCCACAATGTAACCTCAGTCATTTTCCCAGGCCATAGGTGTCCAGAATCAAACCTCAGTCATATTCCCAGGACACATGTTTCCAGAATCCAACCTCAGTCATGTTCCCAGTCCACAGGGTTCCACATTCAAACCTCAGTCATGTTCCCAGGACACAGGTGTCCAGAATCAAACCTCAGTCATGTTCCCAGGGAACAGGGTTCCAGAACCAAACCTCAATCATGTTCCCAGACCGCAGGGTTTCAGAATCAAACCACAGTCATGTTCCCAGGCCAGAGGGTTCCACAATCAAACCTCAGTCATGTTTGCATGCCACAGGGTTCCAGAATCCAACCGATGTCATGTTCCCAGGACACAGGGTTCCAGAATCAATCCTCAGGTATGTTCACAGGCTACAGGGTTCCAGAATAAAACTTCAGTCATGTTCCCAGTCCACAGGGTTCCAGAACGAAGCCTCAGTCATGTTCCCAGGCCACAGGGATCCAGAATCAAACCTCAGTCATGTTGCAAGGCCATAGGGTACCACCATCAAAGCTCAGTCATATTCCCAGGCCTCCGGTTTCCAGAATCAAACCGATTTCATGTTCCCAGGCAACTCGGAAGCAGAATCCAAACCGATGTCATGTTTCTAGGTCACAGGGTTTCACCATCAAACCTCAGTCCTGTTGCCAGGCCACAGGGTTCAACCATCAAACCTCAGTCATGTTCCCAGGAAGCAGGGTTCCAGAATCAAACCAACGTCATGTTCCCAGGCCACGGGGTTCCAGTATCAGGCCTCAGTCATGTTCCCAGTACACAGGGTTCCACCATCAAAGCTCAGTCATGTTGCCAGTCCACAGGTTTCTGCGATCAAACCACATTCAAGTTCCCAGGCCACAGGGTTCCAGAATCAAGCCTCAGTCATGTTGCCAGAACACAGGGTACCACCATGAAACCTCAGTCATGTTCCCAGTCAACAGGGTTCCTCCATCAAACCTCAATCTGGTTCCCAGGACACAGGGATCCAGAATCAAACCAATGTCAAAATCCCAGGGCATGGTTTTCCAGTACCAAGACTCAGTCATATTTCCAGGGCACAGGGTTCCACAATCAAGCCTCAGTCATGTTGCCAGTCCACAGGTTTCTGCCATCAAACCTCAGTCAAGTTCCCAGGCCACAGATTTCCAGAATCAAACCTCAGTCATGTTCCCAGGGAACAGGATTCCAGAAACAAACCTCAGTCATGTTGCCAGGCCACAGGTTTCCACCATCAAACCTCAGCCATGTTCCCAGGCCACAGGATTCCAGAATCAAACCGTTCTCATGTTCCCAGGCCACAGGTTTCCAGAATCCACTGATGTCATGTTCCCAGTCCACAGGGTTCCAGAACCAAGCCTCAGTCAGGTTCCCAGGGCACAGTATTCCACAATCTAAAGAGATGTCATGTTCCCAGGCCACAAGTTTCCAGAATCACGCCTCAGTCATTTTCCCAGACCACAGGGATCCAGAATCAAACCTCAGTCATGTTACCAGGCCATAGGGTACCACCATCAAACCTCAGTCATATTCCCAGACCACAGGTTTCCAGAATCAAACCGACTACATGTTCCCAGGCAACAGGGTACCAGAATCCAAACCGATGTCATGTTCCCAGGCCACTGGATTCCACAATCTAACATCAGTCAGTTCCCAGGCCAATGGTTTCCAGATTCAAACCTCCGTCATATTCCCAGGCCACATGGTTCCAGAATCAAACCTCAGTCATGTTCCCAGAACACAGGGTTCCAGAATCAAACCTCAGTCATGTTCACTGGACACAAGTTTCAAAAATAAAACCCCAGTCATGTTACCAGGCCACAGGGTTCCAGAATCAAGCCTCACTCATATTCCCAGCCCACAGGGTTCCACAAATAAACCTCAGTCATATTCCCAGGCCAAAGGGTTCCACAATCAAACCTCAGTCCAGTTTCCAGGCCACGGTTCCACCATCAAGCCTCAGTCATGTTCCCAGGCCAGAGTGTTCCACAATCAAACCTAAGTCATCTTGCCAGGACACAGGGTTCAACCATCAAACCTCAGTCATGTTCCAGGAAACAGGGTTCCAGAATCCAACCAATGTCATGTTTCCAGGCCACGGGGTTCCAGTATCAGGCCTCAGTCATGTTCCCAGTGCACAGGGTTCCACCATCAAAGCTCAGTCATATTCCCAGACCACAGGTTTCCACCATCAAACCTCAGCCATGTTCCCAGGCCACAGGATTCCAGAATCAAACCGTTCTCATATTCCCAGGCCACAGGTTTCCAGAATCCACTGATGTCATGTTCCCAGTCCACAGGGTTCCAGAACCAAGCCTCAGTCAGGTTCCCAGGGCACAGGGATCAGGAATCAAACCTTAGTCATGTTACCAGGCCATAGGGTACCACCATCAAACCTCAGTCATATTCCCAGACCACAGGTTTCCAGAATCAAATCGACTACATGTTCCCAGGCAACAGGGTACCAGAATCCAAACCGATGTCATGTTCCCAGGCCACTGGATTCCACTATCAAACATCAGTCATGTTCCCAGGCCTATGGTTTCCAGATTCAAACCTCAGTCATATTCCCAGGCCACATGGTTCCAGAATCAAACCTCAGTCATGTTCCCAGAACACAGGGTTCCAGAATAAAACCTCAGTCATGTTCCCTGGACACAGGTTTCAAAAATAAAACCCCAGTCATGTTACCAGCCCACAGGGTTCCAAAATCAAGCCTCACTCATATTCCCAGCCCACAGGGTTCCACAATTAAACCTCAGTCATATTCCCAGGCCACAGGGTTCCACATTCAAACCTCAGTCATGTTTCCAGGACACAGGTGTCCAGAATCAAACCTCAGTCATGTTCCCAGGGAACAGGGTTCCAGAACCAAACCTCAGTCATGTTCCCAGTCCACAGGATTTCAGAATCAAACCACAGTCATGTTCCCAGGCCAGAGGGTTCCACAATCAAACCTCAGTCATGTTTCCATGCCACAGGGTTCCAGAATCCAACCGATGTCATGTTCCCAGGTCACAGTTTTCCAGAATCAATCCTCAGGTATGTTCCCAGGCTACAGGGTTCCAGAATAAAACCTCCGTCATGTTCCCAGTCCACAGGGGACCAGAACGAAGCCTCAGTCATGTTGCCAGGCCACACGGATCCAGAATCAAACCTCAGTCATGTTGCAAGGCCATAGGGCACCACCATCAAAGCTCAGTCATATTCCCAGCCCTCCGGTTTCCAGAATCATACCGATTTCATGTTCCCAGGCAACAGGGAACCAGAATCCAAACCGATGTCATGTTCTTGGGCACAGGGTTCCACTATCAAACCTCAGTCCTGTTGCCAGGCCACAGGGTTCCACCATCAAGCCTCACTCATGTTCCCAAGCCTGAGGGTTCCGCAATTAAACCTCAGTCATGTTGCCAGGCCACAGGGTTCAACCATCAAACCTCAGTCATGTTCCCAGGAAGCAGGTTTCCAGAATCCAACCAATGTCATGTTCCCAGGCCACGGGCTTCCAGTATCAGGCCTCAGTCATGTTCCCAGTGCACAGGGTTCCACCATCAAACCTCAGTCATGTTGCCAGTCCACAGGTTTCTGCCATCAAACCTCTGTCAAGTTCCCAGGCCACAGGGTTCAAGAATCAAGCCTCAGTCATTTTGCCAGGCCAGAGTGTTCCACCGTCAAACCTCACTCATAATCCCAGGCCACATATTTCCACAATGTAACCTCAGTCATTTTCCCAGGCCATAGGTGTCCAGAATCAAACCTCAGTCATATTCCCAGGACACATGTTTCCAGAATCCAACCTCAGTGATGTTCCCAGTCCACAGGGTTCCACATTCAAACCTCAGTCATGTTCCCAGGACACAGGTGTCCAGAATCAAACCTCAGTCATGTTCCCAGGGAACAGGGTTCCAGAACCAAACCTCAATCATGTTCCCAGACCGCAGGGTTTCAGAATCAAACCACAGTCATGTTCCCAGGCCAGAGGGTTCCACAATCAAACCTCAGTCATGTTTGCATGCCACAGGGTTCCAGAATCCAACCGATGTCATGTTCCCAGGACACAGGGTTCCAGAATCAATCCTCAGGTATGTTCACAGGCTACAGGGTTCCAGAATAAAACTTCAGTCATGTTCCCAGTCCACAGGGTTCCAGAACGAAGCCTCAGTCATGTTCCCAGGCCACAGGGATCCAGAATCAAACCTCAGTCATGTTGCAAGGCCATAGGGTACCACCATCAAAGCTCAGTCATATTCCCAGGCCTCCAGTTTCCAGAATCAAACCGATTTCATGTTCCCAGGCAACTCGGAACCAGAATCCAAACCGATGTCATGTTTCTAGGTCACAGGGTTTCACCATCAAACCTCAGTCCTGTTGCCAGGCCACAGGGTTCCACCATCAAGCCTCAGTCTTGTTGCCAGGCCACAGGGTTCAACCATCAAACCTCAGTCATGTTCCCAGGAAGCAGGGTTCCAGAATCAAACCAACGTCATGTTCCCAGGCCACGGGGTTCCAGTATCAGGCCTCAGTCATGTTCCCAGTACACAGGGTTCCACCATCAAAGCTCAGTCATGTTGCCAGTCCACAGGTTTCTGCGATCAAACCACATTCAAGTTCCCAGGCCACAGGGTTCCAGAATCAAGCCTCAGTCATGTTGCCAGACCACAGGGTACCACCATGAAACCTCAGTCATGTTCCCAGGCAACAGGGTTCCTCAATCAAACCTCAATCTGGTTCCCAGGACACAGGGATCCAGAATCAAACCAATGTCAAAATCCCAGGGCATGGTTTTCCAGTACCAAGACTCAGTCATATTTCCAGGGCACAGGGTTCCACAATCAAGCCTCAGTCATGTTGCCAGTCCACAGGTTTCTGCCATCAAACCTCAGTCAAGTTCCCAGGCCACAGATTTCCAGAATCAAACCTCAGTCATGTTCCCAGGGAACAGGATTCCAGAAACAAACCTCAGTCATGTTGCCAGGCCACAGGTTTCCACCATCAAACCTCAGCCATGTTCCCAGGCCACAGGATTCCAGAATCAAACCGTTCTCATGTTCCCAGGCCACAGGTTTCCAGAATCCACTGATGTCATGTTCCCAGTCCACAGGGTTCCAGAACCAAGCCTCAGTCAGGTTCCCAGGGCACAGTATTCCACAATCTAAAGAGATGTCATGTTCCCAGGCCACAAGTTTCCAGAATCACGCCTCAGTCATGTTCCCAGACCACAGGGATCCAGAATCAAACCTCAGTCATGTTACCAGGCCATAGGGTACCACCATCAAACCTCAGTCATATTCCCAGACCACAGGTTTCCAGAATCAAACCGACTACATGTTCCCAGGCAACAGGGTACCAGAATCCAAACCGATGTCATGTTCCCAGGCCACTGGATTCCACAATCTAACATCAGTCAGTTCCCAGGCCAATGGTTTCCAGATTCAAACCTCCGTCATATTCCCAGGCCACATGGTTCCAGAATCAAACCTCAGTCATGTTCCCAGAACACAGGGTTCCAGAATCAAACCTCAGTCATGTTCACTGGACACAAGTTTCAAAAATAAAACCCCAGTCATGTTACCAGGCCACAGGGTTCCAGAATCAAGCCTCACTCATATTCCCAGCCCACAGGGTTCCACAAATAAACCTCAGTCATATTCCCAGGCCAAAGGGTTCCACAATCAAACCTCAGTCCAGTTTCCAGGCCACGGTTCCACCATCAAGCCTCAGTCATGTTCCCAGGCCAGAGTGTTCCACAATCAAACCTAAGTCATCTTGCCAGGACACAGGGTTCAACCATCAAACCTCAGTCATGTTCCAGGAAACGGTTCCAGAATCCAACCAATGTCATGTTTCCAGGCCACGGGGTTCCAGTATCAGGCCTCAGTCATGTTCCCAGTGCACAGGGTTCCACCATCAAAGCTCAGTCATATTCCCAGACCACAGGTTTCCACCATCAAACCTCAGCCATGTTCCCAGGCCACAGGATTCCAGAATCAAACCGTTCTCATATTCCCAGGCCACAGGTTTCCAGAATCCACTGATGTCATGTTCCCAGTCCACAGGGTTCCAGAACCAAGCCTCAGTCAGGTTCCCAGGGCACAGGGATCAGGAATCAAAACTTAGTCATGTTACCAGGCCATAGGGTACCACCATCAAACCTCAGTCATATTCCCAGACCACAGGTTTCCAGAATCAAATCGACTACATGTTCCCAGGCAACAGGGTACCAGAATCCAAACCGATGTCATGTTCCCAGGCCACTGGATTCCACTATCAAACATCAGTCATGTTCCCAGGCCTATGGTTTCCAGATTCAAACCTCAGTCATATTCCCAGGCCACATGGTTCCAGAATCAAACCTCAGTCATGTTCCCAGAACACAGGGTTCCAGAATAAAACCTCAGTCATGTTCCCTGGACACAGGTTTCAAAAATAAAACCCCAGTCATGTTACCAGGCCACAGGGTTCCAAAATCAAGCCTCACTCATATTCCCAGCCCACAGGGTTCCACAATTAAACCTCAGTCATATTCCCAGGCCACAGGGTTCCACATTCAAACCTCAGTCATGTTTCCAGGACACAGGTGTCCAGAATCAAACCTCAGTCATGTTCCCAGGGAACAGGGTTCCAGAACCAAACCTCAGTCATGTTCCCAGTCCACAGGATTTCAGAATCAAACCACAGTCATGTTCCCAGGCCAGAGGGTTCCACAATCAAACCTCAGTCATGTTTCCATGCCACAGGGTTCCAGAATCCAACCGATGTCATGTTCCCAGGTCACAGTTTTCCAGAATCAATCCTCAGGTATGTTCCCAGGCTACAGGGTTCCAGAATAAAACCTCCGTCATGTTCCCAGTCCACAGGGGACCAGAACGAAGCCTCAGTCATGTTGCCAGGCCACACGGATCCAGAATCAAACCTCAGTCATGTTGCAAGGCCATAGGGCACCACCATCAAAGCTCAGTCATATTCCCAGCCCTCCGGTTTCCAGAATCATACCGATTTCATGTTCCCAGGCAACAGGGAACCAGAATCCAAACCGATGTCATGTTCTTGGGCACAGGGTTCCACTATCAAACCTCAGTCCTGTTGCCAGGCCACAGGGTTCCACCATCAAGCCTCACTCATGTTCCCAAGCCTGAGGGTTCCGCAATTAAACCTCAGTCATGTTGCCAGGCCACAGGGTTCAACCATCAAACCTCAGTCATGTTCCCAGGAAGCAGGTTTCCAGAATCCAACCAATGTCATGTTCCCAGGCCACGGGCTTCCAGTATCAGGCCTCAGTCATGTTCCCAGTGCACAGGGTTCCACCATCAAACCTCAGTCATGTTGCCAGTCCACAGGTTTCTGCCATCAAACCTCTGTCAAGTTCCCAGGCCACAGGGTTCAAGAATCAAGCCTCAGTCATTTTGCCAGGCCAGAGTGTTCCACCGTCAAACCTCACTCATAATCCCAGGCCACATATTTCCACAATGTAACCTCAGTCATTTTCCCAGGCCATAGGTGTCCAGAATCAAACCTCAGTCATATTCCCAGGACACATGTTTCCAGAATCCAACCTCAGTCATGTTCCCAGTCCACAGGGTTCCACATTCAAACCTCAGTCATGTTCCCAGGACACAGGTGTCCAGAATCAAACCTCAGTCATGTTCCCAGGGAACAGGGTTCCAGAACCAAACCTCAATCATGTTCCCAGACCGCAGGGTTTCAGAATCAAACCACAGTCATGTTCCCAGGCCAGAGGGTTCCACAATCAAACCTCAGTCATGTTTGCATGCCACAGGGTTCCAGAATCCAACCGATGTCATGTTCCCAGGACACAGGGTTCCAGAATCAATCCTCAGGTATGTTCACAGGCTACAGGGTTCCAGAATAAAACTTCAGTCATGTTCCCAGTCCACAGGGTTCCAGAACGAAGCCTCAGTCATGTTCCCAGGCCACAGGGATCCAGAATCAAACCTCAGTCATGTTGCAAGGCCATAGGGTACCACCATCAAAGCTCAGTCATATTCCCAGGCCTCCGGTTTCCAGAATCAAACCGATTTCATGTTCCCAGGCAACTCGGAAGCAGAATCCAAACCGATGTCATGTTTCTAGGTCACAGGGTTTCACCATCAAACCTCAGTCCTGTTGCCAGGCCACAGGGTTCCACCATCAAGCCTCAGTCTTGTTGCCAGGCCACAGGGTTCAACCATCAAACCTCAGTCATGTTCCCAGGAAGCAGGGTTCCAGAATCAAACCAACGTCATGTTCCCAGGCCACGGGGTTCCAGTATCAGGCCTCAGTCATGTTCCCAGTACACAGGGTTCCACCATCAAAGCTCAGTCATGTTGCCAGTCCACAGGTTTCTGCGATCAAACCACATTCAAGTTCCCAGGCCACAGGGTTCCAGAATCAAGCCTCAGTCATGTTGCCAGACCACAGGGTACCACCATTAAACCTCAGTCATGTTCCCAGGCAACAGGGTTCCTCAATCAAACCTCAATCTGGTTCCCAGGACACAGGGATCCAGAATCAAACCAATGTCAAAATCCCAGGGCATGGTTTTCCAGTACCAAGACTCAGTCATATTTCCAGGGCACAGGGTTCCACAATCAAGCCTCAGTCATGTTGCCAGTCCACAGGTTTCTGCCATCAAACCTCAGTCAAGTTCCCAGGCCACAGATTTCCAGAATCAAACCTCAGTCATGTTCCCAGGCAACAGGATTCCAGAAACAAACCTCAGTCATGTTGCCAGGCCACAGGTTTCCACCATCAAACCTCAGCCATGTTCCCAGGCCACAGGATTCCAGAATCAAACCGTTCTCATGTTCCCAGGCCACAGGTTTCCAGAATCCACTGATGTCATGTTCCCAGTCCACAGGGTTCCAGTACCAAGCCTCAGTCAGGTTCCCAGGGCACAGTATTCCACAATCTAAAGAGATGTCATGTTCCCAGGCCACAAGTTTCCAGAATCACGCCTCAGTCATTTTCCCAGACCACAGGGATCCAGAATCAAACCTCAGTCATGTTACCAGGCCATAGGGTACCACCATCAAACCTCAGTCATATTCCCAGACCACAGGTTTCCAGAATCAAACCGACTACATGTTCCCAGGCAACAGGGTACCAGAATCCAAACCGATGTCATGTTCCCAGGCCACTGGATTCCACAATCTAACATCAGTCAGTTCCCAGGCCAATGGTTTCCAGATTCAAACCTCCGTCATATTCCCAGGCCACATGGTTCCAGAATCAAACCTCAGTCATGTTCCCAGAACACAGGGTTCCAGAATCAAACCTCAGTCATGTTCACTGGACACAAGTTTCAAAAATAAAACCCCAGTCATGTTACCAGGCCACAGGGTTCCAGAATCAAGCCTCACTCATATTCCCAGCCCACAGGGTTCCACAAATAAACCTCAGTCATATTCCCAGGCCAAAGGGTTCCACAATCAAACCTCAGTCCAGTTTCCAGGCCACGGTTCCACCATCAAGCCTCAGTCATGTTCCCAGGCCAGAGTGTTCCACAATCAAACCTAAGTCATCTTGCCAGGACACAGGGTTCAACCATCAAACCTCAGTCATGTTCCAGGAAACAGGGTTCCAGAATCCAACCAATGTCATGTTTCCAGGCCACGGGGTTCCAGTATCAGGCCTCAGTCATGTTCCCAGTGCACAGGGTTCCACCATCAAAGCTCAGTCATATTCCCAGACCACAGGTTTCCACCATCAAACCTCAGCCATGTTCCCAGGCCACAGGATTCCAGAATCAAACCGTTCTCATATTCCCAGGCCACAGGTTTCCAGAATCCACTGATGTCATGTTCCCAGTCCACAGGGTTCCAGAACCAAGCCTCAGTCAGGTTCCCAGGGCACAGGGATCAGGAATCAAACCTTAGTCATGTTACCAGGCCATAGGGTACCACCATCAAACCTCAGTCATATTCCCAGACCACAGGTTTCCAGAATCAAATCGACTACATGTTCCCAGGCAACAGGGTACCAGAATCCAAACCGATGTCATGTTCCCAGGCCACTGGATTCCACTATCAAACATCAGTCATGTTCCCAGGCCTATGGTTTCCAGATTCAAACCTCAGTCATATTCCCAGGCCACATGGTTCCAGAATCAAACCTCAGTCATGTTCCCAGAACACAGGGTTCCAGAATAAAACCTCAGTCATGTTCCCTGGACACAGGTTTCAAAAATAAAACCCCAGTCATGTTACCAGCCCACAGGGTTCCAAAATCAAGCCTCACTCATATTCCCAGCCCACAGGGTTCCACAATTAAACCTCAGTCATATTCCCAGGCCACAGGGTTCCACATTCAAACCTCAGTCATGTTTCCAGGACACAGGTGTCCAGACTCAAACCTCAGTCATGTTCCCAGGGAACAGGGTTCCAGAACCAAACCTCAGTCATGTTCCCAGTCCACAGGATTTCAGAATCAAACCACAGTCATGTTCCCAGGCCAGAGGGTTCCACAATCAAACCTCAGTCATGTTTCCATGCCACAGGGTTCCAGAATCCAACCGATGTCATGTTCCCAGGTCACAGTTTTCCAGAATCAATCCTCAGCTATGTTCCCAGGCTACAGGGTTCCAGAATAAAACCTCCGTCATGTTCCCAGTCCACAGGGGACCAGAACGAAGCCTCAGTCATGTTGCCAGGCCACACGGATCCAGAATCAAACCTCAGTCATGTTGCAAGGCCATAGGGCACCACCATCAAAGCTCAGTCATATTCCCAGCCCTCCGGTTTCCAGAATCATACCGATTTCATGTTCCCAGGCAACAGGGAACCAGAATCCAAACCGATGTCATGTTCTTGGGCACAGGGTTCCACTATCAAACCTCAGTCCTGTTGCCAGGCCACAGGGTTCCACCATCAAGCCTCACTCATGTTCCCAAGCCTGAGGGTTCCGCAATTAAACCTCAGTCATGTTGCCAGGCCACAGGGTTCAACCATCAAACCTCAGTCATGTTCCCAGGAAGCAGGTTTCCAGAATCCAACCAATGTCATGTTCCCAGGCCACGGGCTTCCAGTATCAGGCCTCAGTCATGTTCCCAGTGCACAGGGTTCCACCATCAAACCTCAGTCATGTTGCCAGTCCACAGGTTTCTGCCATCAAACCTCTGTCAAGTTCCCAGGCCACAGGGTTCAAGAATCAAGCCTCAGTCATTTTGCCAGGCCAGAGTGTTCCACCGTCAAACCTCACTCATAATCCCAGGCCACATATTTCCACAATGTAACCTCAGTCATTTTCCCAGGCCATAGGTGTCCAGAATCAAACCTCAGTCATATTCCCAGGACACATGTTTCCAGAATCCAACCTCAGTCATGTTCCCAGTCCACAGGGTTCCACATTCAAACCTCAGTCATGTTCCCAGGACACAGGTGTCCAGAATCAAACCTCAGTCATGTTCCCAGGGAACAGGGTTCCAGAACCAAACCTCAATCATGTTCCCAGACCGCAGGGTTTCAGAATCAAACCACAGTCATGTTCCCAGGCCAGAGGGTTCCACAATCAAACCTCAGTCATGTTTGCATGCCACAGGGTTCCAGAATCCAACGGATGTCATGTTCCCAGGACACAGGGTTCCAGAATCAATCCTCAGGTATGTTCACAGGCTACAGGGTTCCAGAATAAAACTTCAGTCATGTTCCCAGTCCACAGGGTTCCAGAACGAAGCCTCAGTCATGTTCCCAGGCCACAGGGATCCAGAATCAAACCTCAGTCATGTTGCAAGGCCATAGGGTACCACCATCAAAGCTCAGTCATATTCCCAGGCCTCCGGTTTCCAGAATCAAACCGATTTCATGTTCCCAGGCAACTCGGAAGCAGAATCCAAACCGATGTCATGTTTCTAGGTCACAGGGTTTCACCATCAAACCTCAGTCCTGTTGCCAGGCCACAGGGTTCCACCATCAAGCCTCAGTCTTGTTGCCAGGCCACAGGGTTCAACCATCAAACCTCAGTCATGTTCCCAGGAAGCAGGGTTCCAGAATCAAACCAACGTCATGTTCCCAGGCCACGGGGTTCCAGTATCAGGCCTCAGTCATGTTCCCAGTACACAGGGTTCCACCATCAAAGCTCAGTCATGTTGCCAGTCCACAGGTTTCTGCGATCAAACCACATTCAAGTTCCCAGGCCACAGGGTTCCAGAATCAAGCCTCAGTCATGTTGCCAGACCACAGGGTACCACCATGAAACCTCAGTCATGTTCCCAGGCAACAGGGTTCCTCAATCAAACCTCAATCTGGTTCCCAGGACACAGGGATCCAGAATCAAACCAATGTCAAAATCCCAGGGCATGGTTTTCCAGTACCAAGACTCAGTCATATTTCCAGGGCACAGGGTTCCACAATCAAGCCTCAGTCATGTTGCCAGTCCACAGGTTTCTGCCATCAAACCTCAGTCAAGTTCCCAGGCCACAGATTTCCAGAATCAAACCTCAGTCATGTTCCCAGGGAACAGGATTCCAGAAACAAACCTCAGTCATGTTGCCAGGCCACAGGTTTCCACCATCAAACCTCAGCCATGTTCCCAGGCCACAGGATTCCAGAATCAAACCGTTCTCATGTTCCCAGGCCACAGGTTTCCAGAATCCACTGATGTCATGTTCCCAGTCCACAGGGTTCCAGAACCAAGCCTCAGTCAGGTTCCCAGGGCACAGTATTCCACAATCTAAAGAGATGTCATGTTCCCAGGCCACAAGTTTCCAGAATCACGCCTCAGTCATGTTCCCAGACCACAGGGATCCAGAATCAAACCTCAGTCATGTTACCAGGCCATAGGGTACCACCATCAAACCTCAGTCATATTCCCAGACCACAGGTTTCCAGAATCAAACCGACTACATGTTCCCAGGCAACAGGGTACCAGAATCCAAACCGATGTCATGTTCCCAGGCCACTGGATTCCACAATCTAACATCAGTCAGTTCCCAGGCCAATGGTTTCCAGATTCAAACCTCCGTCATATTCCCAGGCCACATGGTTCCAGAATCAAACCTCAGTCATGTTCCCAGAACACAGGGTTCCAGAATCAAACCTCAGTCATGTTCACTGGACACAAGTTTCAAAAATAAAACCCCAGTCATGTTACCAGGCCACAGGGTTCCAGAATCAAGCCTCACTCATATTCCCAGCCCACAGGGTTCCACAAATAAACCTCAGTCATATTCCCAGGCCAAAGGGTTCCACAATCAAACCTCAGTCCAGTTTCCAGGCCACGGTTCCACCATCAAGCCTCAGTCATGTTCCCAGGCCAGAGTGTTCCACAATCAAACCTAAGTCATCTTGCCAGGACACAGGGTTCAACCATCAAACCTCAGTCATGTTCCAGGAAACAGGGTTCCAGAATCCAACCAATGTCATGTTTCCAGGCCACGGGGTTCCAGTATCAGGCCTCAGTCATGTTCCCAGTGTACAGGGTTCCACCATCAAAGCTCAGTCATATTCCCAGACCACAGGTTTCCACCATCAAACCTCAGCCATGTTCCCAGGCCACAGGATTCCAGAATCAAACCGTTCTCATATTCCCAGGCCACAGGTTTCCAGAATCCACTGATGTCATGTTCCCAGTCCACAGGGTTCCAGAACCAAGCCTCAGTCAGGTTCCCAGGGCACAGGGATCAGGAATCAAAACTTAGTCATGTTACCAGGCCATAGGGTACCACCATCAAACCTCAGTCATATTCCCAGACCACAGGTTTCCAGAATCAAATCGACTACATGTTCCCAGGCAACAGGGTACCAGAATCCAAACCGATGTCATGTTCCCAGGCCACTGGATTCCACTATCAAACATCAGTCATGTTCCCAGGCCTATGGTTTCCAGATTCAAACCTCAGTCATATTCCCAGGCCACATGGTTCCAGAATCAAACCTCAGTCATGTTCCCAGAACACAGGGTTCCAGAATAAAACCTCAGTCATGTTCCCTGGACACAGGTTTCAAAAATAAAACCCCAGTCATGTTACCAGGCCACAGGGTTCCAAAATCAAGCCTCACTCATATTCCCAGCCCACAGGGTTCCACAATTAAACCTCAGTCATATTCCCAGGCCACAGGGTTCCACATTCAAACCTCAGTCATGTTTCCAGGACACAGGTGTCCAGAATCAAACCTCAGTCATGTTCCCAGGGAACAGGGTTCCAGAACCAAACCTCAGTCATGTTCCCAGTCCACAGGATTTCAGAATCAAACCACAGTCATGTTCCCAGGCCAGAGGGTTCCACAATCAAACCTCAGTCATGTTTCCATGCCACAGGGTTCCAGAATCCAACCGATGTCATGTTCCCAGGTCACAGTTTTCCAGAATCAATCCTCAGCTATGTTCCCAGGCTACAGGGTTCCAGAATAAAACCTCCGTCATGTTCCCAGTCCACAGGGGACCAGAACGAAGCCTCAGTCATGTTGCCAGGCCACACGGATCCAGAATCAAACCTCAGTCATGTTGCAAGGCCATAGGGCACCACCATCAAAGCTCAGTCATATTCCCAGCCCTCTGGTTTCCAGAATCATACCGATTTCATGTTCCCAGGCAACAGGGAACCAGAATCCAAACCGATGTCATGTTCTTGGGCACAGGGTTCCACTATCAAACCTCAGTCCTGTTGCCAGGCCACAGGGTTCCACCATCAAGCCTCACTCATGTTCCCAAGCCTGAGGGTTCCGCAATTAAACCTCAGTCATGTTGCCAGGCCACAGGGTTCAACCATCAAACCTCAGTCATGTTCCCAGGAAGCAGGTTTCCAGAATCCAACCAATGTCATGTTCCCAGGCCACGGGCTTCCAGTATCAGGCCTCAGTCATGTTCCCAGTGCACAGGGTTCCACCATCAAACCTCAGTCATGTTGCCAGTCCACAGGTTTCTGCCATCAAACCTCTGTCAAGTTCCCAGGCCACAGGGTTCAAGAATCAAGCCTCAGTCATTTTGCCAGGCCAGAGTGTTCCACCGTCAAACCTCACTCATAATCCCAGGCCACATATTTCCACAATGTAACCTCAGTCATTTTCCCAGGCCATAGGTGTCCAGAATCAAACCTCAGTCATATTCCCAGGACACATGTTTCCAGAATCCAACCTCAGTCATGTTCCCAGTCCACAGGGTTCCACATTCAAACCTCAGTCATGTTCCCAGGACACAGGTGTCCAGAATCAAACCTCAGTCATGTTCCCAGGGAACAGGGTTCCAGAACCAAACCTCAATCATGTTCCCAGACCGCAGGGTTTCAGAATCAAACCACAGTCATGTTCCCAGGCCAGAGGGTTCCACAATCAAACCTCAGTCATGTTTGCATGCCACAGGGTTCCAGAATCCAACCGATGTCATGTTCCCAGGACACAGGGTTCCAGAATCAATCCTCAGGTATGTTCACAGGCTACAGGGTTCCAGAATAAAACTTCAGTCATGTTCCCAGTCCACAGGGTTCCAGAACGAAGCCTCAGTCATGTTCCCAGGCCACAGGGATCCAGAATCAAACCTCAGTCATGTTGCAAGGCCATAGGGTACCACCATCAAAGCTCAGTCATATTCCCAGGCCTCCGGTTTCCAGAATCAAACCGATTTCATGTTCCCAGGCAACTCGGAAGCAGAATCCAAACCGATGTCATGTTTCTAGGTCACAGGGTTTCACCATCAAACCTCAGTCCTGTTGCCAGGCCACAGGGTTCCACCATCAAGCCTCAGTCTTGTTGCCAGGCCACAGGGTTCAACCATCAAACCTCAGTCATGTTCCCAGGAAGCAGGGTTCCAGAATCAAACCAACGTCATGTTCCCAGGCCACGGGGTTCCAGTATCAGGCCTCAGTCATGTTCCCAGTACACAGGGTTCCACCATCAAAGCTCAGTCATGTTGCCAGTCCACAGGTTTCTGCGATCAAACCACATTCAAGTTCCCAGGCCACAGGGTTCCAGAATCAAGCCTCAGTCATGTTGCCAGACCACAGGGTACCACCATTAAACCTCAGTCATGTTCCCAGGCAACAGGGTTCCTCAATCAAACCTCAATCTGGTTCCCAGGACACAGGGATCCAGAATCAAACCAATGTCAAAATCCCAGGGCATGGTTTTCCAGTACCAAGACTCAGTCATATTTCCAGGGCACAGGGTTCCACAATCAAGCCTCAGTCATGTTGCCAGTCCACAGGTTTCTGCCATCAAACCTCAGTCAAGTTCCCAGGCCACAGATTTCCAGAATCAAACCTCAGTCATGTTCCCAGGGAACAGGATTCCAGAAACAAACCTCAGTCATGTTGCCAGGCCACAGGTTTCCACCATCAAACCTCAGCCATGTTCCCAGGCCACAGGATTCCAGAATCAAACCGTTCTCATGTTCCCAGGCCACAGGTTTCCAGAATCCACTGATGTCATGTTCCCAGTCCACAGGGTTCCAGAACCAAGCCTCAGTCAGGTTCCCAGGGCACAGTATTCCACAATCTAAAGAGATGTCATGTTCCCAGGCCACAAGTTTCCAGAATCACGCCTCAGTCATGTTCCCAGACCACAGGGATCCAGAATCAAACCTCAGTCATGTTACCAGGCCATAGGGTACCACCATCAAACCTCAGTCATATTCCCAGACCACAGGTTTCCAGAATCAAACCGACTACATGTTCCCAGGCAACAGGGTACCAGAATCCAAACCGATGTCATGTTCCCAGGCCACTGGATTCCACAATCTAACATCAGTCAGTTCCCAGGCCAATGGTTTCCAAATTCAAACCTCCGTCATATTCCCAGGCCACATGGTTCCAGAATCAAACCTCAGTCATGTTCCCAGAACACAGGGTTCCAGAATCAAACCTCAGTCATGTTCACTGGACACAAGTTTCAAAAATAAAACCCCAGTCATGTTACCAGGCCACAGGGTTCCAGAATCAAGCCTCACTCATATTCCCAGCCAACAGGGTTCCACAAATAAACCTCAGTCATATTCCCAGGCCAAAGGGTTCCACAATCAAACCTCAGTCCAGTTTCCAGGCCACGGTTCCACCATCAAGCCTCAGTCATGTTCCCAGGCCAGAGTGTTCCACAATCAAACCTAAGTCATCTTGCCAGGACACAGGCTTCAACCATCAAACCTCAGTCATGTTCCAGGAAACAGGGTTCCAGAATCCAACCAATGTCATGTTTCCAGGCCACGGGGTTCCAGTATCAGGCCTCAGTCATGTTCCCAGTGCACAGGGTTCCACCATCAAACCTCAGTCATGTTGCCAGTCCACAGGTTTCTGCCATCAAACCTCTGTCAAGTTCCCAGGCCACAGGGTTCAAGAATCAAGCCTCAGTCATTTTGCCAGGCCAGAGTGTTCCACCGTCAAACCTCACTCATAATCCCAGGCCACATATTTCCACAATGAAACCTCAGTCATTTTCCCAGGCCATAGGTGTCCAGAATCAAACCTCAGTCATATTCCCAGTACACATGTTTCCAGAATCCAACCTCAGTCATGTTCCCAGGGAACAGGGTTCCACCATCAAAGCTCAGTCATGTTGCCAGTCCACAGGTTTCTGCGATCAAACCACATTCAAGTTCCCAGGCCACAGGGTTCCAGAATCAAGCCTCAGTCATGTTGCCAGACCACAGGGTACCACCATGAAACCTCAGTCATGTTCCCAGGCAACAGGGTTCCTCCATCAAACCTCAATCTGGTTCCCAGGACACAGGGATCCAGAATCAAACCAATGTCAAAATCCCAGGGCATGGTTCTCCAGTACCAAAACTCAGTCATATTTCCAGGGCACAGGGTTCCACAATCAAGCCTCAGTCATGTTGCCAGTCCACAGGTTTCTGCCATCAAACCTCAGTCAAGTTCCCAGGCCACAGATTTCCAGAATCAAACCTCAGTCATGTTCCCAGGGAACAGGATTCCAGAAACAAACCTCAGTCATGTTGCCAGGCCACAGGTTTCCACCATCAAACCTCAGCCATGGTCCCAGGCCACAGGATTCCAGAATCAAACCGTTCTCATATTCCCAGGCCACAGGTTTCCAGAATCCACTGATGTCATGTTCCCAGTCCACAGGGTTCCAGAACCAAGCCTCAGTCAGGTTCCCAGGGCACAGGGATCAGGAATCAAAACTTAGTCATGTTACCAGGCCATAGGGTACCACCATCAAACCTCAGTCATATTCCCAGACCACAGGTTTCCAGAATCAAATCGACTACATGTTCCCAGGCAACAGGGTACCAGAATCCAAACCGATGTCATGTTCCCAGGCCACTGGATTCCACTATCAAACATCAGTCATGTTCCCAAGCCTATGGTTTCCAGATTCAAACCTCAGTCATATTCCCAGGCCACATGGTTCCAGAATCAAACCTCAGTCATGTTCCCAGAACACAGGGTTCCAGAATAAAACCTCAGTCATGTTCCCTGGACACAGGTTTCAAAAATAAAACCCCAGTCATGTTACCAGGCCACAGGGTTCCAAAATCAAGCCTCACTCATATTCCCAGCCCACAGGGTTCCACAATTAAACCTCAGTCATATTCCCAGGCCACAGGGTTCCACATTCAAACCTCAGTCATGTTTCCAGGACACAGGTGTCCAGAATCAAACCTCAGTCATGTTCCCAGGGAACAGGGTTCCAGAACCAAACCTCAGTCATGTTCCCAGTCCACAGGATTTCAGAATCAAACCACAGTCATGTTCCCAGGCCAGAGGGTTCCACAATCAAACCTCAGTCATGTTTCCATGCCACAGGGTTCCAGAATCCAACCGATGTCATGTTCCCAGGTCACAGTTTTCCAGAATCAATCCTCAGGTATGTTCCCAGGCTACAGGGTTCCAGAATAAAACCTCCGTCATGTTCCCAGTCCACAGGGGACCAGAACGAAGCCTCAGTCATGTTGCCAGGCCACAGGGATCCAGAATCAAACCTCAGTCATGTTGCAAGGCCATAGGGCACCACCATCAAAGCTCAGTCATATTCCCAGCCCTCCGGTTTCCAGAATCATACCGATTTCATGTTCCCAGGCAACAGGGAACCAGAATCCAAACCGATGTCATGTTCTTGGGCACAGGGTTCCACTATCAAACCTCAGTCCTGTTGCCAGGCCACAGGGTTCCACCATCAAGCCTCACTCATGTTCCCAAGCCTGAGGGTTCCGCAATTAAACCTCAGTCATGTTGCCAGGCCACAGGGTTCAACCATCAAACCTCAGTCATGTTCCCAGGAAGCAGGTTTCCAGAATCCAACCAATGTCATGTTCCCAGGCCACGGGCTTCCAGTATCAGGCCTCAGTCATGTTCCCAGTGCACAGGGTTCCACCATCAAACCTCAGTCATGTTGCCAGTCCACAGGTTTCTGCCATCAAACCTCTGTCAAGTTCCCAGGCCACAGGGTTCAAGAATCAAGCCTCAGTCATTTTGCCAGGCCAGAGTGTTCCACCGTCAAACCTCACTCATAATCCCAGGCCACATATTTCCACAATGTAACCTCAGTCATTTTCCCAGGCCATAGGTGTCCAGAATCAAACCTCAGTCATATTCCCAGGACACATGTTTCCAGAATCCAACCTCAGTCATGTTCCCAGTCCACAGGGTTCCACATTCAAACCTCAGTCATGTTCCCAGGACACAGGTGTCCAGAATCAAACCTCAGTCATGTTCCCAGGGAACAGGGTTCCAGAACCAAACCTCAATCATGTTCCCAGACCGCAGGGTTTCAGAATCAAACCACAGTCATGTTCCCAGGCCAGAGGGTTCCACAATCAAACCTCAGTCATGTTTGCATGCCACAGGGTTCCAGAATCCAACCGATGTCATGTTCCCAGGACACAGGGTTCCAGAATCAATCCTCAGGTATGTTCACAGGCTACAGGGTTCCAGAATAAAACTTCAGTCATGTTCCCAGTCCACAGGGTTCCAGAACGAAGCCTCAGTCATGTTCCCAGGCCACAGGGATCCAGAATCAAACCTCAGTCATGTTGCAAGGACATAGGGTACCACCATCAAAGCTCAGTCATATTCCCAGGCCTCCGGTTTCCAGAATCAAACCGATTTCATGTTCCCAGGCAACTCGGAAGCAGAATCCAAACCGATGTCATGTTTCTAGGTCACAGGGTTTCACCATCAAACCTCAGTCCTGTTGCCAGGCCACAGGGTTCCACCATCAAGCCTCAGTCTTGTTGCCAGGCCACAGGGTTCAACCATCAAACCTCAGTCATGTTCCCAGGAAGCAGGGTTCCAGAATCAAACCAACGTCATGTTCCCAGGCCACGGGGTTCCAGTATCAGGCCTCAGTCATGTTCCCAGTACACAGGGTTCCACCATCAAAGCTCAGTCATGTTGCCAGTCCACAGGTTTCTGCGATCAAACCACATTCAAGTTCCCAGGCCACAGGGTTCCAGAATCAAGCCTCAGTCATGTTGCCAGACCACAGGGTACCACCATGAAACCTCAGTCATGTTCCCAGGCAACAGGGTTCCTCCATCAAACCTCAATCTGGTTCCCAGGACACAGGGATCCAGAATCAAACCAATGTCAAAATCCCAGGGCATGGTTTTCCAGTACCAAGACTCAGTCATATTTCCAGGGCACAGGCTTCCACAATCAAGCCTCAGTCATGTTGCCAGTCCACAGGTTTCTGCCATCAAACCTCAGTCAAGTTCCCAGGCCACAGATTTCCAGAATCAAACCTCAGTCATGTTCCCAGGGAACAGGATTCCAGAAACAAACCTCAGTCATGTTGCCAGGCCACAGGTTTCCACCATCAAACCTCAGCCATGGTCCCAGGCCACAGGATTCCAGAATCAAACCGTTCTCATGTTCCCAGGCCACAGGTTTCCAGAATCCACTGATGTCATGTTCCCAGTCCACAGGGTTCCAGAACCAAGCCTCAGTCAGGTTCCCAGGGCACAGGGATCAGGAATCAAACCTTAGTCATGTTACCAGGCCATAGGGTACCACCATCAAACCTCAGTCATATTCCCAGAGCACAGGTTTCCAGAATCAAATCGACTACATGTTTCCAGGCAACAGGGTACCAGAATCCAAACCGATGTCATGTTCCCAGGCCACTGTATTCCACTATCAAACATCAGTCATGTTCCCAGGCCAATGGTTTCCAGATTCAAACCTCAGTCATATTCCCAGGCCACATGGTTCCAGAATCAAACTTCAGTCATGTTCCCAGAACACAGGGTTCCAGAATAAAACCTCAGTCATGTTCCCTGGACACAGGTTTCAAAAATAAAACCCCAGTCATGTTACCAGGCCACAGGGTTCCAAAATCAAGCCTCACTCATATTCCCAGCCCACAGGGTTCCACAATTAAACCTCAGTCATATTCCCAGGCCACAGGGTTCCACATTCAAACCTCAGTCATGTTTCCAGGACACAGGTGTCCAGAATCAAACCTCAGTCATGTTCCCAAGGAACAGGGTTCCAGAACCAAACCTCAGTCATGTTCCCAGTCCACAGGATTTCAGACTCAAACCACAGTCATGTTCCCAGGCCAGAGGGTTCCACAATCAAACCTCAGTCATGTTTCCATGCCACAGGGTTCCAGAATCCAACCGATGTCATGTTCCCAGGTCACAGTTTTCCAGAATCAATCCTCAGCTATGTTCCCAGGCTACAGGGTTCCAGAATAAAACCTCCGTCATGTTCCCAGTCCACAGGGGACCAGAACGAAGCCTCAGTCATGTTGCCAGGCCACAGGGATCCAGAATCAAACCTCAGTCATGTTGCAAGGCCATAGGGCACCACCATCAAAGCTCAGTCATATTCCCAGCCCTCCGGTTTCCAGAATCATACCGATTTCATGTTCCCAGGCAACAGGGAACCAGAATCCAAACCGATGTCATGTTCTTGGGCACAGGGTTCCACTATCAAACCTCAGTCCTGTTGCCAGGCCACAGGGTTCCACCATCAAGCCTCACTCATGTTCCCAAGCCTGAGGGTTCCGCAATTAAACCTCAGTCATGTTGCCAGGCCACAGGGTTCAACCATCAAACCTCAGTCATGTTCCCAGGAAGCAGGTTTCCAGAATCAAACCAATGTCATGTTCCCAGGCCATGGGGTTCCAGTGTCAGGCCTCAGTCATGTTCCCAGTACACAGGGTTCCACCATCAAAGCTCAGTCATGTTGCCAGTCCACAGGTTTCTGCGATCAATCCACATTCAAGTTCCCAGGCCACAGGGATCCAGAATCAAGCCTCAGTCATGTTGCCAGGCCACAGGGTACCACCATCAAACCTCAGTCATGTTCCTAGGCAACAGGGTTCCTCCATCAAACCTCAATCTGGTTCCCAGGACACAGGGTTCCAGAATCAAAACAATGTCAAAATCCCAGGGCATGGTTTTCCAGTACCAAGACTCAGTCATATTTCCAGGGCACAGGGTTCCACAATCAAACCTCAGTCATGTTGCCAGTCCACAGGTTTCTGCCATCAAACCTCAGTCAAGTTCCCAGGCCACAGATTTCCAGAATCAAACCTCAGTCATGTTCCCAGGGAACAGGATTCCAGAAACAAACCTCAGTCATGTTGCCAGGCCACAGGTTTCCACCATCAAACCTCAGCCATGTTCCCAGGCCACAGGATTCCAGAATCAAACCGTTCTCATGTTCCCAGGCCACAGGTTTCCAGAATCCACTGATGTCATGTTCCCAGTCCACAGGGTTCCAGAACCAAGCCTCAGTCAGGTTCCCAGGGCACAGTATTCCACAATCTAAAGAGATGTCATGTTCCCAGGCCACAGGTTTCCAGAATCACGCCTCAGTCATGTTCCCAGACCACAGGGATCCAGAATCAAACCTCAGTCATGTTACCAGGCCATAGGGTACCACCATCAAACCTCAGTTATATTCCCAGACCACAGGTTTCCAGAATCAAACCGACTACATGTTCCCAGGCAACAGGGTACCAGAATCCAAACCGATGTCATGTTCCCAGGCCACTGGATTCCACAATCTAACATCAGTCAGTTCCCAGGCCAATGGTTTCCAGATTCAAACCTCAGTCATATTCCCAGGCCACATGGTTCCAGAATCAAACCTCAGTCATGTTCCCAGAACACAGGGTTCCAGAATCAAACCACAGTCATGTTCCCAGGCCAGAGGGTTCCACAATCAAACCTCAGTCATGTTTCCATGCCACAGGGTTCCAGAATCCAACCGATGTCATGTTCCCAGGTCACAGTTTTCCAGAATCAATCCTCAGCTATGTTCCCAGGCTACAGGGTTCCAGAATAAAACCTCCGTCATGTTCCCAGTCCACAGGGGACCAGAACGAAGCCTCAGTCATGTTGCCAGGCCACAGGGATCCAGAATCAAACCTCAGTCATGTTGCAAGGCCATAGGGCACCACCATCAAAGCTCAGTCATATTCCCAGCCCTCCGGTTTCCAGAATCATACCGATTTCATGTTCCCAGGCAACAGGGAACCAGAATCCAAACCGATGTCATGTTCTTGGGCACAGGGTTCCACTATCAAACCTCAGTCCTGTTGCCAGGCCACAGGGTTCCACCATCAAGCCTCACTCATGTTCCCAAGCCTGAGGGTTCCGCAATTAAACCTCAGTCATGTTGCCAGGCCACAGGGTTCAACCATCAAACCTCAGTCATGTTTGCATGCCACCGGGTTCCAGAATCCAACCGATGTCATGTTCCCAGGTCACAGGGTTCCAGAATCAATCCTCAGGTATGTTCCCAGGCTACAGGGTTCCAGAATAAAACTTCAGTCATGTTCCCAGTTCACAGGGTTCCAGTATCAAACCTCAGTCATGTTTCAAGGCCATAGGGAACCACCATCAAAGCTCAGTCATATTCCCAGGCCTCCGGTTTCCAGAATCAAACCGATTTCATGTTCCCAGGCAACTCGGAAGCAGAATCCAAACCGATGTCATGTTCCTAGGTCACAGGGTTTCACCATCAAACCTCAGTCCTGTTGCCAGGACACAGGGTTCCACCATCAAGCCTCAGTCATGTTGCCAGGCCACAGGGTTCCACATTCAAACCTCAGTCATGGTCCCAGGACACAGGTGTCCAGAATCAAACCTCAGTCATGTTCCCAGGCAACAGGGTTCCTCCATCAAACCTCAATCTGGTTCCCAGGACACAGGGATCCAGAATCAAACCAATGTCAAAATCCCAGGGCATGGTTTTCCAGTACCAAGACTCAGTCATATTTCCAGGGCACAGGCTTCCACAATCAAGCCTCAATCATGTTGCCAGTCCACAGGTTTCTGCCATCAAACCTCAGTCAAGTTCCCAGGCCACAGATTTCCAGAATCAAACCTCAGTCATGTTCCCAGGGAACAGGATTCCAGAAACAAACCTCAGTCATGTTGCCAGGCCACAGGTTTCCACCATCAAACCTCAGCCATGGTCCCAGGCCACAGGATTCCAGAATCAAACCGTTCTCATATTCCCAGGCCACAGGTTTCCAGAATCCACTGATGTCATGTTCCCAGTCCACAGGGTTCCAGAACCAAGCCTCAGTCAGGTTCCCAGGGCACAGGGATCAGGAATCAAACCTTAGTCATGTTACCAGGCCATAGGGTACCACCATCAAACCTCAGTCATATTCCCAGACTACAGGTTTCCAGAATTAAATCGACTACATGTTTCCAGGCAACAGGGTACCAGAATCCAAACCGATGTCATGTTCCCAGGCCACTGGATTCCACTATCAAACATCAGTCATGTTCCCAGGCCAATGGTTTCCAGATTCAAACCTCAGTCATATTCCCAGGCCACATGGTTCCAGAATCAAACTTCAGTCATGTTCCCAGAACACAGGATTCCAGAATAAAACCTCAGTCATGTTCCCTGGACACAGGTTTCAAAAATAAAACCCCAGTCATGTTACCAGGCCACAGGGTTCCAAAATCAAGCCTCACTCATATTCCCAGCCCACAGGGTTCCACAATTAAACCTCAGTCATATTCCCAGGCCACAGGGTTCCACATTCAAACCTCAGTCATGTTTCCAGGACACAGGTGTCCAGAATCAAACCTCAGTCATGTTCCCAAGGAACAGGGTTCCAGAACCAAACCTCAGTCATGTTCCCAGTCCACAGGATTTCAGAATCAAACCACAGTCATGTTCCCAGGCCAGAGGGTTCCACAACCAAACCTCAGTCATGTTTCCATGCCACAGGGTTCCAGAATCCAACCGATGTCATGTTCCCAGGTCACAGTTTTCCAGAATCAATCCTCAGCTATGTTCCCAGGCTACAGGGTTCCAGACTAAAACCTCCGTCATGTTCCCAGTCCACAGGGGACCAGAACGAAGCCTCAGTCATGTTGCCAGGCCACAGGGATCCAGAATCAAACCTCAGTCATGTTGCAAGGCCATAGGGCACCACCATCAAAGCTCAGTCATATTCCCAGCCCTCCGGTTTCCAGAATCATACCGATTTCATGTTCCCAGGCAACAGGGAACCAGAATCCAAACCGATGTCATGTTCTTGGGCACAGGGTTCCACTATCAAACCTCAGTCCTGTTGCCAGGCCACAGGGTTCCACCATCAAGCCTCACTCATGTTCCCAAGCCTGAGGGTTCCGCAATTAAACCTCAGTCATGTTGCCAGGCCACAGGGTTCAACCATCAAACCTCAGTCATGTTCCCAGGAAGCAGGTTTCCAGAATCAAACCAATGTCATGTTCCCAGGCCATGGGGTTCCAGTGTCAGGCCTCAGTCATGTTCCCAGTACACAGGGTTCCACCATCAAAGCTCAGTCATGTTGCCAGTCCACAGGTTTCTGCGATCAATCCACATTCAAGTTCCCAGGCCACAGGGTTCCAGAATCAAGCCTCAGTCATGTTGCCAGGCCACAGGGTACCACCATCAAACCTCAGTCATGTTCCTAGGCAACAGGGTTCCTCCATCAAACCTCAATCTGGTTCCCAGGACACAGGGTTCCAGAATCAAAACAATGTCAAAATCCCAGGGCATGGTTTTCCAGTACCAAGACTCAGTCATATTTCCAGGGCACAGGTTTCCACAATCAAACCTCAGTCATGTTGCCAGTCCACAGGTTTCTGCCATCAAACCTCAGTAAGTTCCCAGGCCACAGATTTCCAGAATCAAACCTCAGTCATGTTCCCAGGGAACAGGATTCCAGAAACAAACCTCAGTCATGTTGCCAGGCCACAGGTTTCCACCATCAAACCTCAGCCATGTTCCCAGGCCACAGGATTCCAGAATCAAAGGGTTCTCATGTTCCCAGGCCACAGGTTTCCAGAATCCACTGATGTCATGTTCCCAGTCCACATGGTGCCAGAACCAAGCCTCAGTCAGGTTCCCAGGGCACAGTATTCCACAATCTAAAGAGATGTCATGTTCCCAGGCCACAGGTTTCCAGAATCACGCCTCAGTCATGTTCCCAGACCACAGGGATCCAGAATCAAACCTCAGTCATGTTACCAGGCCATAGGGTACCACCATCAAACCTCAGTCATATTCCCAGACCACAGGTTTCCAGAATCAAACCGACTACATGTTCCCAGGCAACAGGGTACCAGAATCCAAACCGATGTCATGTTCCCAGGCCACTGGATTCCACAATCTAACATCAGTCAGTTCCCAGGCCAATGGTTTCCAGATTCAAACCTCAGTCATATTCCCAGGCCACATGGTTCCAGAATCAAACCTCAGTCATGTTCCCAGAACACAGGGTTCCAGAATCAAACCACAGTCATGTTCCCAGGCCAGAGGGTTCCACAATCAAACCTCAGTCATGTTTCCATGCCACAGGGTTCCAGAATCCAACCGATGTCATGTTCCCAGGTCACAGTTTTCCAGAATCAATCCTCAGCTATGTTCCCAGGCTACAGGGTTCCAGACTAAAACCTCCGTCATGTTCCCAGTCCACAGGGGACCAGAACGAAGCCTCAGTCATGTTGCCAGGCCACAGGGATCCAGAATCAAACCTCAGTCATGTTGCAAGGCCATAGGGCACCACCATCAAAGCTCAGTCATATTCCCAGCCCTCCGGTTTCCAGAATCATACCGATTTCATGTTCCCAGGCAACAGGGAACCAGAATCCAAACCGATGTCATGTTCTTGGGCACAGGGTTCCACTATCAAACCTCAGTCCTGTTGCCAGGCCACAGGGTTCCACCATCAAGCCTCACTCATGTTCCCAAGCCTGAGGGTTCCGCAATTAAACCTCAGTCATGTTGCCAGGCCACAGGTTTCAACCATCAAACCTCAGTCATGTTCCCAGGAAGCAGGTTTCCAGAATCCAACCAATGTCATGTTCCCAGGCCACGGGGTTCCAGTATCAGGCCTCAGTCATGTTCCCAGTGCACAGGGTTCCACCATCAAACCTCAGTCATGTTGCCAGTCCACAGGTTTCTGCCATCAAACCTCTGTCAAGTTCCCAGGCCACAGGGTTCAAGAATCAAGCCTCAGTCATTTTGCCAGGCCAGAGTGTTCCACCTTCAAACCTCACTCATAATCCCAGGCCACATATTTCCACAATGTAACCTCAGTCATTTTCCCAGGCCATAGGTGTCCAGAATCAAACCTCAGTCATATTCCCAGGACACATGTTTCCAGAATCCAACCTCAGTCATGTTCCCAGTCCACAGGGTTCCACATTCAAACCTCAGTCATGTTCCCAGGACACAGGTGTCCAGAATCAAACCTCAGTCATGTTCCCAGGGAACAGGGTTCCAGAACCAAACCTCAATCATGTTCCCAGACCGCAGGGTTTCAGAATCAAACCACAGTCATGTTCCCAGGCCAGAGGGTTCCACAATCAAACCTCAGTCATGTTTGCATGCCACAGGGTTCCAGAATCCAACCGATGTCATGTTCCCAGGACACAGGGTTCCAGAATCAATCCTCAGGTATGTTCCCAGGCAACAGGGTTCCAGAATAAAACTTCAGTCATGTTCCCAGTCCACAGGGTTCCAGAACGAAGCCTCAGTCATGTTCCCAGGCCACAGGGATCCAGAATCAAACCTCAGTCATGTTGCAAGGCCATAGGGTACCACCATCAAAGCTCAGTCATATTCCCAGGCCTCCGGTTTCCAGAATCAAACCGATTTCATGTTCCCAGGCAACTCGGAAGCAGAATCCAAACCGATGTCATGTTTCTAGGTCACAGGGTTTCACCATCAAACCTCAGTCCTGTTGCCAGGCCACAGGGTTCCACCATCAAGCCTCAGTCTTGTTGCCAGGCCACAGGGTTCAACCATCAAACCTCAGTCATGTTCCCAGGAAGCAGGGTTCCAGAATCAAACCAACGTCAGGTTCCCAGGCCACGGGGTTCCAGTATCAGGCCTCAGTCATGTTCCCAGTACACAGGGTTCCACCATCAAAGCTCAGTCATGTTGCCAGTCCACAGGTTTCTGCGATCAAACCACATTCAAGTTCCCAGGCCACAGGGTTCCAGAATCAAGCCTCAGTCATGTTGCCAGACCACAGGGTACCACCATGAAACCTCAGTCATGTTCCCAGGCAACAGGGTTCCTCAATCAAACCTCAATCTGGTTCCCAGGACACAGGGATCCAGAATCAAACCAATGTCAAAATCCCAGGGCATGGTTTTCCAGTACCAAGACTCAGTCATATTTCCAGGGCACAGGCTTCCACAATCAAGCCTCAGTCATGTTGCCAGTCCACAGGTTTCTGCCATCAAACCTCAGTCAAGTTCCCAGGCCACAGATTTCCAGAATCAAACCTCAGTCATGTTCCCAGGGAACAGGATTCCAGAAACAAACCTCAGTCATGTTGCCAGGCCACAGGTTTCCACCATCAAACCTCAGCCATGTTCCCAGGCCACAGGATTCCAGAATCAAACCGTTCTCATGTTCCCAGGCCACAGGTTTCCAGAATCCACTGATGTCATGTTCCCAGTCCACAGGGTTCCAGAACCAAGCCTCAGTCAGGTTCCCAGGGCACAGTATTCCACAATCTAAAGAGATGTCATGTTCTCAGGCCACAGGTTTCCAGAATCACGCCTCAGTCATTTTCCCAGACCACAGGGATCCAGAATCAAACCTCAGTCATGTTACCAGGCCATAGGGTACCACCATCAAACCTCAGTCATATTCCCAGACCACAGGTTTCCAGAATCAAACCGACTACATGTTCCCAGGCAACAGGGTACCAGAATCCAAACCGATGTCATGTTCCCAGGCCACTGGATTCCACAATCTAACATCAGTCAGTTCCCAGGCCAATGGTTTCCAGATTCAAACCTCAGTCATATTCCCAGGCCACATGGTTCCAGAATCAAACCTCAGTCATGTTCCCAGAACACAGGGTTCCAGAATCAAACCACAGTCATGTTCCCAGGCCAGAGGGTTCCACAATCAAACCTCAGTCATGTTTCCATGCCACAGGTTTCCAGAATCCAACCGATGTCATGTTCCCAGGTCACAGTTTTCCAGAATCAATCCTCAGCTATGTTCCCAGGCTACAGGGTTCCAGAATAAAACCTCCGTCATGTTCCCAGTCCACAGGGGACCAGAACGAAGCCTCAGTCATGTTGCCAGGCCACAGGGATCCAGAATCAAACCTCAGTCATGTTGCAAGGCCATAGGGCACCACCATCAAAGCTCAGTCATATTCCCAGCCCTCCGGTTTCCAGAATCATACTGATTTCATGTTCCCAGGCAACAGGGAACCAGAATCCAAACCGATGTCATGTTCTTGGGCACAGGGTTCCACTATCAAACCTCAGTCCTGTTGCCAGGCCACAGGGTTCCACCATCAAGCCTCACTCATGTTCCCAAGCCTGAGGGTTCCGCAATTAAACCTCAGTCATGTTGCCAGGCCACAGGGTTCAACCATCAAACCTCAGTCATGTTTGCATGCCACAGGGTTCCAGAATCCAACCGATGTCATGTTCCCAGGTCACAGGGTTCCAGAATCAATCCTCAGGTATGTTCCCAGGCTACAGGGTTCCAGAATAAAACTTCAGTCATGTTCCCAGTTCACAGGGTTCCAGTATCAAACCTCAGTCATGTTTCAAGGCCATAGGGAACCACCATCAAAGCTCAGTCATATTCCCAGGCCTCCGGTTTCCAGAATCAAACCGATTTCATGTTCCCAGGCAACTCGGAAGCAGAATCCAAACCGATGTCATGTTCCTAGGTCACAGGGTTTCACCATCAAACCTCAGTCCTGTTGCCAGGACACAGGGTTCCACCATCAAGCCTCAGTCATGTTGCCAGGCCACAGGGTTCCACATTCAAACCTCAGTCATGGTCCCAGGACACAGTTGTCCAGACTCAAACCTCAGTCATGTTCCCAGGGAACAGGGTTCCAGAACCAAACCTCAATCATGTTCCCAGACCGCAGGGTTTCAGAATCAAACCACAGTCATGTTCCCAGGCCAGAGGGTTCCACAATCAAACCTCAGTCATGTTTGCATGCCACAGGGTTCCAGAATCCAACCGATGTCATGTTCCCAGGACACAGGGTTCCAGAATCAATCCTCAGGTATGTTCCCAGGCTACAGGGTTCCAGAATAAAACTTCAGTCATGTTCCCCGTCCACAGGGTTCCAGAACGAAGCCTCAGTCATGTTCCCAGGCCACAGGGATCCAGAATCAAACCTCAGTCATGTTGCAAGGCCATAGGGTACCACCATCAAAGCTCAGTCATATTCCCAGGCCTCCGGTTTCCAGAATCAAACCGATTTCATGTTCCCAGGCAACTCGGAAGCAGAATCCAAACCGATGTCATGTTCCTAGGTCACAGGGTTTCACCATCAAACCTCAGTCCTGTTGCCAGGCCACAGGGTTCCACCATCAAGCCTCAGTCTTGTTGCCAGGCCACAGGGTTCAACCATCAAACCTCAGTCATGTTCCCAGGAAGCAGGGTTCCAGAATCAAACCAACGTCATGTTCCCAGGCCACGGGGTTCCAGTATCAGGCCTCAGTCATGTTCCCAGTACACAGGGTTCCACCATCAAAGCTCAGTCATGTTGCCAGTCCACAGGTTTCTGCGATCAAACCACATTCAAGTTCCCAGGCCACAGGGTTCCAGAATCAAGCCTCAGTCATGTTGCCAGACCACAGGGTACCACCATGAAACCTCAGTCATGTTCCCAGGCAACAGGGTTCCTCCATCAAACCTCAATCTGGTTCCCAGGACACAGGGATCCAGAATCAAACCAATGTCAAAATCCCAGGGCATGGTTTTCCAGTACCAAGACTCAGTCATATTTCCAGGGCACAGGCTTCCACAATCAAGCCTCAGTCATGTTGCCAGTCCACAGGTTTCTGCCATCAAACCTCAGTCAAGTTCCCAGGCCACAGATTTCCAGAATCAAACCTCAGTCATGTTCCCAGGGAACAGGATTCCAGAAACAAACCTCAGTCATGTTGCCAGGCCACAGGTTTCCACCATCAAACCTCAGCCATGGTCCCAGGCCACAGGATTCCAGAATCAAACCGTTCTCATATTCCCAGGCCACAGGTTTCCAGAATCCACTGATGTCATGTTCCCAGTCCACAGGGTTCCAGAACCAAGCCTCAGTCAGGTTCCCAGGGCACAGGGATCAGGAATCAAACCTTAGTCATGTTACCAGGCCATAGGGTACCACCATCAAACCTCAGTCATATTCCCAGACCACAGGTTTCCAGAATTAAATCGACTACATGTTTCCAGGCAACAGGGTACCAGAATCCAAACCGATGTCATGTTCCCAGGCCACTGGATTCCACTATCAAACATCAGTCATGTTCCCAGGCCAATGGTTTCCAGATTCAAACCTCAGTCATATTCCCAGGCCACATGGTTCCAGAATCAAACTTCAGTCATGTTCCCAGAACACAGGATTCCAGAATCAAACCTCAGTCATGTTCCCTGGACACAGGTTTCAAAAATAAAACCCCAGTCATGTTACCAGGCCACAGGGTTCCAAAATCAAGCCTCACTCATATTCCCAGCCCACAGGGTTCCACAATTAAACCTCAGTCATATTCCCAGGCCACAGGGTTCCACATTCAAACCTCAGTCATGTTTCCAGGACACAGGTGTCCAGAATCAAACCTCAGTCATGTTCCCAAGGAACAGGGTTCCAGAACCAAACCTCAGTCATGTTCCCAGTCCACAGGATTTCAGAATCAAACCACAGTCATGTTCCCAGGCCAGAGGGTTCCACAACCAAACCTCAGTCATGTTTCCATGCCACAGGGTTCCAGAATCCAACCGATGTCATGTTCCCAGGTCACAGTTTTCCAGAATCAATCCTCAGCTATGTTCCCAGGCTACAGGGTTCCAGACTAAAACCTCCGTCATGTTCCCAGTCCACAGGGGACCAGAACGAAGCCTCAGTCATGTTGCCAGGCCACAGGGATCCAGAATCAAACCTCAGTCATGTTGCAAGGCCATAGGGCACCACCATCAAAGCTCAGTCATATTCCCAGCCCTCCGGTTTCCAGAATCATACCGATTTCATGTTCCCAGGCAACAGGGAACCAGAATCCAAACCGATGTCATGTTCTTGGGCACAGGGTTCCACTATCAAACCTCAGTCCTGTTGCCAGGCCACAGGGTTCCACCATCAAGCCTCACTCATGTTCCCAAGCCTGAGGGTTCCGCAATTAAACCTCAGTCATGTTGCCAGGCCACAGGGTTCAACCATCAAACCTCAGTCATGTTCCCAGGAAGCAGGTTTCCAGAATCAAACCAATGTCATGTTCCCAGGCCATGGGGTTCCAGTGTCAGGCCTCAGTCATGTTCCCAGTACACAGGGTTCCACCATCAAAGCTCAGTCATGTTGCCAGTCCACAGGTTTCTGCGATCAATCCACATTCAAGTTCCCAGGCCACAGGGTTCCAGAATCAAGCCTCAGTCATGTTGCCAGGCCACAGGGTACCACCATCAAACCTCAGTCATGTTCCTAGGCAACAGGGTTCTTCCATCAAACCTCAATCTGGTTCCCAGGACACAGGGTTCCAGAATCAAAACAATGTCAAAATCCCAGGGCATGGTTTTCCAGTACCAAGACTCAGTCATATTTCCAGGGCACAGGGTTCCACAATCAAACCTCAGTCATGTTGCCAGTCCACAGGTTTCTGCCATCAAACCTCAGTAAGTTCCCAGGCCACAGATTTCCAGAATCAAACCTCAGTCATGTTCCCAGGGAACAGGATTCCAGAAACAAACCTCAGTCATGTTGCCAGGCCACAGGTTTCCACCATCAAACCTCAGCCATGTTCCCAGGCCACAGGATTCCAGAATCAAACCGTTCTCATGTTCCCAGGCCACAGGTTTCCAGAATCCACTGATGTCATGTTCCCAGTCCACAGGGTTCCAGAACCAAGCCTCAGTCAGGTTCCCAGGGCACAGTATTCCACAATCTAAAGAGATGTCATGTTCCCAGGCCACAGGTTTCCAGAATCACGCCTCAGTCATGTTCCCAGACCACAGGGATCCAGAATCAAACCTCAGTCATGTTACCAGGCCAAAGGGTACCACCATCAAACCTCAGTCATATTCCCAGACCACAGGTTTCCAGAATCAAACCGACTACATGTTCCCAGGCAACAGGGTACCAGAATCCAAACCGATGTCATGTTCCCAGGCCACTGGATTCCACTATCAAACATCAGTCATGTTCCCAGGCCTATGGTTTCCAGATTCAAACCTCAGTCATATTCCCAGGCCACATGGTTCCAGAATCAAACCTCAGTCATGTTCCCAGAACACAGGGTTCCAGAATAAAACCTCAGTCATGTTCCCTGGACACAGGTTTCAAAAATAAAACCCCAGTCATGTTACCAGGCCACAGGGTTCCAAAATCAAGCCTCACTCATATTCCCAGCCCACAGGGTTCCACAATTAAACCTCAGTCATATTCCCAGGCCACAGGGTTCCACATTCAAACCTCAGTCATGTTTCCAGGACACAGGTGTCCAGAATCAAACCTCAGTCATGTTCCCAGGGAACAGGGTTCCAGAACCAAACCTCAGTCATGTTCCCAGTCCACAGGATTTCAGAATCAAACCACAGTCATGTTCCCAGGCCAGAGGGTTCCACAATCAAACCTCAGTCATGTTTCCATGCCACAGGGTTCCAGAATCCAACCGATGTCATGTTCCCAGGTCACAGTTTTCCAGAATCAATCCTCAGCTATGTTCCCAGGCTACAGGGTTCCAGAATAAAACCTCCGTCATGTTCCCAGTCCACAGGGGACCAGAACGAAGCCTCAGTCATGTTGCCAGGCCACACGGATCCAGAATCAAACCTCAGTCATGTTGCAAGGCCATAGGGCACCACCATCAAAGCTCAGTCATATTCCCAGCCCTCTGGTTTCCAGAATCATACCGATTTCATGTTCCCAGGCAACAGGGAACCAGAATCCAAACCGATGTCATGTTCTTGGGCACAGGGTTCCACTATCAAACCTCAGTCCTGTTGCCAGGCCACAGGGTTCCACCATCAAGCCTCACTCATGTTCCCAAGCCTGAGGGTTCCGCAATTAAACCTCAGTCATGTTGCCAGGCCACAGGGTTCAACCATCAAACCTCAGTCATGTTCCCAGGAAGCAGGTTTCCAGAATCCAACCAATGTCATGTTCCCAGGCCACGGGCTTCCAGTATCAGGCCTCAGTCATGTTCCCAGTGCACAGGGTTCCACCATCAAACCTCAGTCATGTTGCCAGTCCACAGGTTTCTGCCATCAAACCTCTGTCAAGTTCCCAGGCCACAGGGTTCAAGAATCAAGCCTCAGTCATTTTGCCAGGCCAGAGTGTTCCACCGTCAAACCTCACTCATAATCCCAGGCCACATATTTCCACAATGTAACCTCAGTCATTTTCCCAGGCCATAGGTGTCCAGAATCAAACTTCAGTCATATTCCCAGGACACATGTTTCCAGAATCCAACCTCAGTCATGTTCCCAGTCCACAGGGTTCCACATTCAAACCTCAGTCATGTTCCCAGGACACAGGTGTCCAGAATCAAACCTCAGTCATGTTCCCAGGGAACAGGGTTCCAGAACCAAACCTCAATCATGTTCCCAGACCGCAGGGTTTCAGAATCAAACCACAGTCATGTTCCCAGGCCAGAGGGTTCCACAATCAAACCTCAGTCATGTTTGCATGCCACAGGGTTCCAGAATCCAACCGATGTCATGTTCCCAGGACACAGGGTTCCAGAATCAATCCTCAGGTATGTTCACAGGCTACAGGGTTCCAGAATAAAACTTCAGTCATGTTCCCAGTCCACAGGGTTCCAGAACGAAGCCTCAGTCATGTTCCCAGGCCACAGGGATCCAGAATCAAACCTCAGTCATGTTGCAAGGCCATAGGGTACCACCATCAAAGCTCAGTCATATTCCCAGGCCTCCGGTTTCCAGAATCAAACCGATTTCATGTTCCCAGGCAACTCGGAAGCAGAATCCAAACCGATGTCATGTTTCTAGGTCACAGGGTTTCACCATCAAACCTCAGTCCTGTTGCCAGGCCACAGGGTTCCACCATCAAGCCTCAGTCTTGTTGCCAGGCCACAGGGTTCAACCATCAAACCTCAGTCATGTTCCCAGGAAGCAGGGTTCCAGAATCAAACCAACGTCATGTTCCCAGGCCACGGGGTTCCAGTATCAGGCCTCAGTCATGTTCCCAGTACACAGGGTTCCACCATCAAAGCTCAGTCATGTTGCCAGTCCACAGGTTTCTGCGATCAAACCACATTCAAGTTCCCAGGCCACAGGGTTCCAGAATCAAGCCTCAGTCATGTTGCCAGACCACAGGGTACCACCATTAAACCTCAGTCATGTTCCCAGGCAACAGGGTTCCTCAATCAAACCTCAATCTGGTTCCCAGGACACAGGGATCCAGAATCAAACCAATGTCAAAATCCCAGGGCATGGTTTTCCAGTACCAAGACTCAGTCATATTTCCAGGGCACAGGGTTCCACAATCAAGCCTCAGTCATGTTGCCAGTCCACAGGTTTCTGCCATCAAACCTCAGTCAAGTTCCCAGGCCACAGATTTCCAGAATCAAACCTCAGTCATGTTCCCAGGGAACAGGATTCCAGAAACAAACCTCAGTCATGTTGCCAGGCCACAGGTTTCCACCATCAAACCTCAGCCATGTTCCCAGGCCACAGGATTCCAGAATCAAACCGTTCTCATGTTCCCAGGCCACAGGTTTCCAGAATCCACTGATGTCATGTTCCCAGTCCACAGGGTTCCAGAACCAAGCCTCAGTCAGGTTCCCAGGGCACAGTATTCCACAATCTAAAGAGATGTCATGTTCCCAGGCCACAAGTTTCCAGAATCACGCCTCAGTCATGTTCCCAGACCACAGGGATCCAGAATCAAACCTCAGTCATGTTACCAGGCCATAGGGTACCACCATCAAACCTCAGTCATATTCCCAGACCACAGGTTTCCAGAATCAAACCGACTACATGTTCCCAGGCAACAGGGTACCAGAATCCAAACCGATGTCATGTTCCCAGGCCACTGGATTCCACAATCTAACATCAGTCAGTTCCCAGGCCAATGGTTTCCAGATTCAAACCTCCGTCATATTCCCAGGCCACATGGTTCCAGAATCAAACCTCAGTCATGTTCCCAGAACACAGGGTTCCAGAATCAAACCACAGTCATGTTCCCAGGCCAGAGGGTTCCACAATCAAACCTCAGTCATGTTTCCATGCCACAGGGTTCCAGAATCCAACCGATGTCATGTTCCCAGGTCACAGTTTTCCAGAATCAATCCTCAGCTATGTTCCCAGGCTACAGGGTTCCAGAATAAAACCTCCGTCATGTTCCCAGTCCACAGGGGACCAGAACGAAGCCTCAGTCATGTTGCCAGGCCACAGGGATCCAGAATCAAACCTCAGTCATGTTGCAAGGCCATAGGGCACCACCATCAAAGCTCAGTCATATTCCCAGCCCTCCGGTTTCCAGAATCATACTGATTTCATGTTCCCAGGCAACAGGGAACCAGAATCCAAACCGATGTCATGTTCTTGGGCACAGGGTTCCACTATCAAACCTCAGTCCTGTTGCCAGGCCACAGGGTTCCACCATCAAGCCTCACTCATGTTCCCAAGCCTGAGGGTTCCGCAATTAAACCTCAGTCATGTTGCCAGGCCACAGGGTTCAACCATCAAACCTCAGTCATGTTTGCATGCCACAGGGTTCCAGAATCCAACCGATGTCATGTTCCCAGGTCACAGGGTTCCAGAATCAATCCTCAGGTATGTTCCCAGGCTACAGGGTTCCAGAATAAAACTTCAGTCATGTTCCCCGTCCACAGGGTTCCAGAACGAAGCCTCAGTCATGTTCCCAGGCCACAGGGATCCAGAATCAAACCTCAGTCATGTTGCAAGGCCATAGGGTACCACCATCAAAGCTCAGTCATATTCCCAGGCCTCCGGTTTCCAGAATCAAACCGATTTCATGTTCCCAGGCAACTCGGAAGCAGAATCCAAACCGATGTCATGTTCCTAGGTCACAGGGTTTCACCATCAAACCTCAGTCCTGTTGCCAGGCCACAGGGTTCCACCATCAAGCCTCAGTCTTGTTGCCAGGCCACAGGGTTCAACCATCAAACCTCAGTCATGTTCCCAGGAAGCAGGGTTCCAGAATCAAACCAACGTCATGTTCCCAGGCCACGGGGTTCCAGTATCAGGCCTCAGTCATGTTCCCAGTACACAGGGTTCCACCATCAAAGCTCAGTCATGTTGCCAGTCCACAGGTTTCTGCGATCAAACCACATTCAAGTTCCCAGGCCACAGGGTTCCAGAATCAAGCCTCAGTCATGTTGCCAGACCACAGGGTACCACCATGAAACCTCAGTCATGTTCCCAGGCAACAGGGTTCCTCCATCAAACCTCAATCTGGTTCCCAGGACACAGGGATCCAGAATCAAACCAATGTCAAAATCCCAGGGCATGGTTTTCCAGTACCAAGACTCAGTCATATTTCCAGGGCACAGGCTTCCACAATCAAGCCTCAGTCATGTTGCCAGTCCACAGGTTTCTGCCATCAAACCTCAGTCAAGTTCCCAGGCCACAGATTTCCAGAATCAAACCTCAGTCATGTTCCCAGGGAACAGGATTCCAGAAACAAACCTCAGTCATGTTGCCAGGCCACAGGTTTCCACCATCAAACCTCAGCCATGGTCCCAGGCCACAGGATTCCAGAATCAAACCGTTCTCATATTCCCAGGCCACAGGTTTCCAGAATCCACTGATGTCATGTTCCCAGTCCACAGGGTTCCAGAACCAAGCCTCAGTCAGGTTCCCAGGGCACAGGGATCAGGAATCAAACCTTAGTCATGTTACCAGGCCATAGGGTACCACCATCAAACCTCAGTCATATTCCCAGACCACAGGTTTCCAGAATTAAATCGACTACATGTTTCCAGGCAACAGGGTACCAGAATCCAAACCGATGTCATGTTCCCAGGCCACTGGATTCCACTATCAAACATCAGTCATGTTCCCAGGCCAATGGTTTCCAGATTCAAACCTCAGTCATATTCCCAGGCCACATGGTTCCAGAATCAAACTTCAGTCATGTTCCCAGAACACAGGATTCCAGAATCAAACCTCAGTCATGTTCCCTGGACACAGGTTTCAAAAATAAAACCCCAGTCATGTTACCAGGCCACAGGGTTCCAAAATCAAGCCTCACTCATATTCCCAGCCCACAGGGTTCCACAAATAAACCTCAGTCATATTCCCAGGCCACAGGGTTCCACATTCAAACCTCAGTCATGTTTCCAGGACACAGGTGTCCAGAATCAAACCTCAGTCATGTTCCCAAGGAACAGGGTTCCAGAACCAAACCTCAGTCATGTTCCCAGTCCACAGGATTTCAGAATCAAACCACAGTCATGTTCCCAGGCCAGAGGGTTCCACAACCAAACCTCAGTCATGTTTCCATGCCACAGGGTTCCAGAATCCAACCGATGTCATGTTCCCAGGTCACAGTTTTCCAGAATCAATCCTCAGCTATGTTCCCAGGCTACAGGGTTCCAGACTAAAACCTCCGTCATGTTCCCAGTCCACAGGGGACCAGAACGAAGCCTCAGTCATGTTGCCAGGCCACAGGGATCCAGAATCAAACCTCAGTCATGTTGCAAGGCCATAGGGCACCACCATCAAAGCTCAGTCATATTCCCAGCCCTCCGGTTTCCAGAATCATACCGATTTCATGTTCCCAGGCAACAGGGAACCAGAATCCAAACCGATGTCATGTTCTTGGGCACAGGGTTCCACTATCAAACCTCAGTCCTGTTGCCAGGCCACAGGGTTCCACCATCAAGCCTCACTCATGTTCCCAAGCCTGAGGGTTCCGCAATTAAACCTCAGTCATGTTGCCAGGCCACAGGGTTCAACCATCAAACCTCAGTCATGTTCCCAGGAAGCAGGTTTCCAGAATCAAACCAATGTCATGTTCCCAGGCCATGGGGTTCCAGTGTCAGGCCTCAGTCATGTTCCCAGTACACAGGGTTCCACCATCAAAGCTCAGTCATGTTGCCAGTCCACAGGTTTCTGCGATCAATCCACATTCAAGTTCCCAGGCCACAGGGTTCCAGAATCAAGCCTCAGTCATGTTGCCAGGCCACAGGGTACCACCATCAAACCTCAGTCATGTTCCTAGGCAACAGGGTTCTTCCATCAAACCTCAATCTGGTTCCCAGGACACAGGGTTCCAGAATCAAAACAATGTCAAAATCCCAGGGCATGGTTTTCCAGTACCAAGACTCAGTCATATTTCCAGGGCACAGGGTTCCACAATCAAACCTCAGTCATGTTGCCAGTCCACAGGTTTCTGCCATCAAACCTCAGTAAGTTCCCAGGCCACAGATTTCCAGAATCAAACCTCAGTCATGTTCCCAGGGAACAGGATTCCAGAAACAAACCTCAGTCATGTTGCCAGGCCACAGGTTTCCACCATCAAACCTCAGCCATGTTCCCAGGCCACAGGATTCCAGAATCAAACCGTTCTCATGTTCCCAGGCCACAGGTTTCCAGAATCCACTGATGTCATGTTCCCAGTCCACAGGGTTCCAGAACCAAGCCTCAGTCAGGTTCCCAGGGCACAGTATTCCACAATCTAAAGAGATGTCATGTTCCCAGGCCACAGGTTTCCAGAATCACGCCTCAGTCATGTTCCCAGACCACAGGGATCCAGAATCAAACCTCAGTCATGTTACCAGGCCAAAGGGTACCACCATCAAACCTCAGTCATATTCCCAGACCACAGGTTTCCAGAATCAAACCGACTACATGTTCCCAGGCAACAGGGTACCAGAATCCAAACCGATGTCATGTTCCCAGGCCACTGGATTCCACTATCAAACATCAGTCATGTTCCCAGGCCTATGGTTTCCAGATTCAAACCTCAGTCATATTCCCAGGCCACATGGTTCCAGAATCAAACCTCAGTCATGTTCCCAGAACACAGGGTTCCAGAATAAAACCTCAGTCATGTTCCCTGGACACAGGTTTCAAAAATAAAACCCCAGTCATGTTACCAGGCCACAGGGTTCCAAAATCAAGCCTCACTCATATTCCCAGCCCACAGGGTTCCACAATTAAACCTCAGTCATATTCCCAGGCCACAGGGTTCCACATTCAAACCTCAGTCATGTTTCCAGGACACAGGTGTCCAGAATCAAACCTCAGTCATGTTCCCAGGGAACAGGGTTCCAGAACCAAACCTCAGTCATGTTCCCAGTCCACAGGATTTCAGAATCAAACCACAGTCATGTTCCCAGGCCAGAGGGTTCCACAATCAAACCTCAGTCATGTTTCCATGCCACAGGGTTCCAGAATCCAACCGATGTCATGTTCCCAGGTCACAGTTTTCCAGAATCAATCCTCAGCTATGTTCCCAGGCTACAGGGTTCCAGAATAAAACCTCCGTCATGTTCCCAGTCCACAGGGGACCAGAACGAAGGCTCAGTCATGTTGCCAGGCCACACGGATCCAGAATCAAACCTCAGTCATGTTGCAAGGCCATAGGGCACCACCATCAAAGCTCAGTCATATTCCCAGCCCTCTGGTTTCCAGAATCATACCGATTTCATGTTCCCAGGCAACAGGGAACCAGAATCCAAACCGATGTCATGTTCTTGGGCACAGGGTTCCACTATCAAACCTCAGTCCTGTTGCCAGGCCACAGGGTTCCACCATCAAGCCTCACTCATGTTCCCAAGCCTGAGGGTTCCGCAATTAAACCTCAGTCATGTTGCCAGGCCACAGGGTTCAACCATCAAACCTCAGTCATGTTCCCAGGAAGCAGGTTTCCAGAATCCAACCAATGTCATGTTCCCAGGCCACGGGCTTCCAGTATCAGGCCTCAGTCATGTTCCCAGTGCACAGGGTTCCACCATCAAACCTCAGTCATGTTGCCAGTCCACAGGTTTCTGCCATCAAACCTCTGTCAAGTTCCCAGGCCACAGGGTTCAAGAATCAAGCCTCAGTCATTTTGCCAGGCCAGAGTGTTCCACCGTCAAACCTCACTCATAATCCCAGGCCACATATTTCCACAATGTAACCTCAGTCATTTTCCCAGGCCATAGGTGTCCAGAATCAAACCTCAGTCATATTCCCAGGACACATGTTTCCAGAATCCAACCTCAGTCATGTTCCCAGTCCACAGGGTTCCACATTCAAACCTCAGTCATGTTCCCAGGACACAGGTGTCCAGAATCAAACCTCAGTCATGTTCCCAGGGAACAGGGTTCCAGAACCAAACCTCAATCATGTTCCCAGACCGCAGGGTTTCAGAATCAAACCACAGTCATGTTCCCAGGCCAGAGGGTTCCACAATCAAACCTCAGTCATGTTTGCATGCCACAGGGTTCCAGAATCCAACCGATGTCATGTTCCCAGGACACAGGGTTCCAGAATCAATCCTCAGGTATGTTCACAGGCTACAGGGTTCCAGAATAAAACTTCAGTCATGTTCCCAGTCCACAGGGTTCCAGAACGAAGCCTCAGTCATGTTCCCAGGCCACAGGGATCCAGAATCAAACCTCAGTCATGTTGCAAGGCCATAGGGTACCACCATCAAAGCTCAGTCATATTCCCAGGCCTCCGGTTTCCAGAATCAAACCGATTTCATGTTCCCAGGCAACTCGGAAGCAGAATCCAAACCGATGTCATGTTTCTAGGTCACAGGGTTTCACCATCAAACCTCAGTCCTGTTGCCAGGCCACAGGGTTCCACCATCAAGCCTCAGTCTTGTTGCCAGGCCACAGGGTTCAACCATCAAACCTCAGTCATGTTCCCAGGAAGCAGGGTTCCAGAATCAAACCAACGTCATGTTCCCAGGCCACGGGGTTCCAGTATCAGGCCTCAGTCATGTTCCCAGTACACAGGGTTCCACCATCAAAGCTCAGTCATGTTGCCAGTCCACAGGTTTCTGCGATCAAACCACATTCAAGTTCCCAGGCCACAGGGTTCCAGAATCAAGCCTCAGTCATGTTGCCAGACCACAGGGTACCACCATTAAACCTCAGTCATGTTCCCAGGCAACAGGGTTCCTCAATCAAACCTCAATCTGGTTCCCAGGACACAGGGATCCAGAATCAAACCAATGTCAAAATCCCAGGGCATGGTTTTCCAGTACCAAGACTCAGTCATATTTCCAGGGCACAGGGTTCCACAATCAAGCCTCAGTCATGTTGCCAGTCCACAGGTTTCTGCCATCAAACCTCAGTCAAGTTCCCAGGCCACAGATTTCCAGAATCAAACCTCAGTCATGTTCCCAGGGAACAGGATTCCAGAAACAAACCTCAGTCATGTTGCCAGGCCACAGGTTTCCACCATCAAACCTCAGCCATGTTCCCAGGCCACAGGATTCCAGAATCAAACCGTTCTCATGTTCCCAGGCCACAGGTTTCCAGAATCCACTGATGTCATGTTCCCAGTCCACAGGGTTCCAGAACCAAGCCTCAGTCAGGTTCCCAGGGCACAGTATTCCACAATCTAAAGAGATGTCATGTTCCCAGGCCACAAGTTTCCAGAATCACGCCTCAGTCATGTTCCCAGACCACAGGGATCCAGAATCAAACCTCAGTCATGTTACCAGGCCATAGGGTACCACCATCAAACCTCAGTCATATTCCCAGACCACAGGTTTCCAGAATCAAACCGACTACATGTTCCCAGGCAACAGGGTACCAGAATCCAAACCGATGTCATGTTCCCAGGCCACTGGATTCCACAATCTAACATCAGTCAGTTCCCAGGCCAATGGTTTCCAGATTCAAACCTCCGTCATATTCCCAGGCCACATGGTTCCAGAATCAAACCTCAGTCATGTTCCCAGAACACAGGGTTCCAGAATCAAACCTCAGTCATGTTCACTGGACACAAGTTTCAAAAATAAAACCCCAGTCATGTTACCAGGCCACAGGGTTCCAGAATCAAGCCTCACTCATATTCCCAGCCCACAGGGTTCCACAAATAAACCTCAGTCATATTCCCAGGCCAAAGGGTTCCACAATCAAACCTCAGTCCAGTTTCCAGGCCACGGTTCCACCATCAAGCCTCAGTCATGTTCCCAGGCCAGAGTGTTCCACAATCAAACCTAAGTCATCTTGCCAGGACACAGGCTTCAACCATCAAACCTCAGTCATGTTCCAGGAAACAGGGTTCCAGAATCCAACCAATGTCATGTTTCCAGGCCACGGGGTTCCAGTATCAGGCCTCAGTCATGTTCCCAGTGTACAGGGTTCCACCATCAAAGCTCAGTCATATTCCCAGACCACAGGTTTCCACCATCAAACCTCAGCCATGTTCCCAGGCCACAGGATTCCAGAATCAAACCGTTCTCATATTCCCAGGCCACAGGTTTCCAGAATCCACTGATGTCATGTTCCCAGTCCACAGGGTTCCAGAACCAAGCCTCAGTCAGGTTCCCAGGGCACAGGGATCAGGAATCAAAACTTAGTCATGTTACCAGGCCATAGGGTACCACCATCAAACCTCAGTCATATTCCCAGACCACAGGTTTCCAGAATCAAATCGACTACATGTTCCCAGGCAACAGGGTACCAGAATCCAAACCGATGTCATGTTCCCAGGCCACTGGATTCCACTATCAAACATCAGTCATGTTCCCAGGCCTATGGTTTCCAAATTCAAACCTCAGTCATATTCCCAGGCCACATGGTTCCAGAATCAAACCTCAGTCATGTTCCCAGAACACAGGGTTCCAGAATAAAACCTCAGTCATGTTCCCTGGACACAGGTTTCAAAAATAAAACCCCAGTCATGTTACCAGGCCACAGGGTTCCAAAATCAAGCCTCACTCATATTCCCAGCCCACAGGGTTCCACAATTAAACCTCAGTCATATTCCCAGGCCACAGGGTTCCACATTCAAACCTCAGTCATGTTTCCAGGACACAGGTGTCCAGAATCAAACCTCAGTCATGTTCCCAGGGAACAGGGTTCCAGAACCAAACCTCAGTCATGTTCCCAGTCCACAGGATTTCAGAATCAAACCACAGTCATGTTCCCAGGCCAGAGGGTTCCACAATCAAACCTCAGTCATGTTTCCATGCCACAGGGTTCCAGAATCCAACCGATGTCATGTTCCCAGGTCACAGTTTTCCAGAATCAATCCTCAGGTATGTTCCCAGGCTACAGGGTTCCAGAATAAAACCTCCGTCATGTTCCCAGTCCACAGGGGACCAGAACGAAGCCTCAGTCATGTTGCCAGGCCACACGGATCCAGAATCAAACCTCAGTCATGTTGCAAGGCCATAGGGCACCACCATCAAAGCTCAGTCATATTCCCAGCCCTCCGGTTTCCAGAATCATACCGATTTCATGTTCCCAGGCAACAGGGAACCAGAATCCAAACCGATGTCATGTTCTTGGGCACAGGGTTCCACTATCAAACCTCAGTCCTGTTGCCAGGCCACAGGGTTCCACCATCAAGCCTCACTCATGTTCCCAAGCCTGAGGGTTCCGCAATTAAACCTCAGTCATGTTGCCAGGCCACAGGGTTCAACCATCAAACCTCAGTCATGTTCCCAGGAAGCAGGTTTCCAGAATCCAACCAATGTCATGTTCCCAGGCCACGGGCTTCCAGTATCAGGCCTCAGTCATGTTCCCAGTGCACAGGGTTCCACCATCAAACCTCAGTCATGTTGCCAGTCCACAGGTTTCTGCCATCAAACCTCTGTCAAGTTCCCAGGCCACAGGGTTCAAGAATCAAGCCTCAGTCATTTTGCCAGGCCAGAGTGTTCCACCGTCAAACCTCACTCATAATCCCAGGCCACATATTTCCACAATGTAACCTCAGTCATTTTCCCAGGCCATAGGTGTCCAGAATCAAACCTCAGTCATATTCCCAGGACACATGTTTCCAGAATCCAACCTCAGTCATGTTCCCAGTCCACAGGGTTCCACATTCAAACCTCAGTCATGTTCCCAGGACACAGGTGTCCAGAATCAAACCTCAGTCATGTTCCCAGGGAACAGGGTTCCAGAACCAAACCTCAATCATGTTCCCAGACCGCAGGGTTTCAGAATCAAACCACAGTCATGTTCCCAGGCCAGAGGGTTCCACAATCAAACCTCAGTCATGTTTGCATGCCACAGGGTTCCAGAATCCAACCGATGTCATGTTCCCAGGACACAGGGTTCCAGAATCAATCCTCAGGTATGTTCACAGGCTACAGGGTTCCAGAATAAAACTTCAGTCATGTTCCCAGTCCACAGGGTTCCAGAACGAAGCCTCAGTCATGTTCCCAGGCCACAGGGATCCAGAATCAAACCTCAGTCATGTTGCAAGGCCATAGGGTACCACCATCAAAGCTCAGTCATATTCCCAGGCCTCCGGTTTCCAGAATCAAACCGATTTCATGTTCCCAGGCAACTCGGAAGCAGAATCCAAACCGATGTCATGTTTCTAGGTCACAGGGTTTCACCATCAAACCTCAGTCCTGTTGCCAGGCCACAGGGTTCCACCATCAAGCCTCAGTCTTGTTGCCAGGCCACAGGGTTCAACCATCAAACCTCAGTCATGTTCCCAGGAAGCAGGGTTCCAGAATCAAACCAACGTCATGTTCCCAGGCCACGGGGTTCCAGTATCAGGCCTCAGTCATGTTCCCAGTACACAGGGTTCCACCATCAAAGCTCAGTCATGTTGCCAGTCCACAGGTTTCTGCGATCAAACCACATTCAAGTTCCCAGGCCACAGGGTTCCAGAATCAAGCCTCAGTCATGTTGCCAGACCACAGGGTACCACCATTAAACCTCAGTCATGTTCCCAGGCAACAGGGTTCCTCAATCAAACCTCAATCTGGTTCCCAGGACACAGGGATCCAGAATCAAACCAATGTCAAAATCCCAGGGCATGGTTTTCCAGTACCAAGACTCAGTCATATTTCCAGGGCACAGGGTTCCACAATCAAGCCTCAGTCATGTTGCCAGTCCACAGGTTTCTGCCATCAAACCTCAGTCAAGTTCCCAGGCCACAGATTTCCAGAATCAAACCTCAGTCATGTTCCCAGGGAACAGGATTCCAGAAACAAACCTCAGTCATGTTGCCAGGCCACAGGTTTCCACCATCAAACCTCAGCCATGTTCCCAGGCCACAGGATTCCAGAATCAAACCGTTCTCATGTTCCCAGGCCACAGGTTTCCAGAATCCACTGATGTCATGTTCCCAGTCCACAGGGTTCCAGAACCAAGCCTCAGTCAGGTTCCCAGGGCACAGTATTCCACAATCTAAAGAGATGTCATGTTCCCAGGCCACAAGTTTCCAGAATCACGCCTCAGTCATGTTCCCAGACCACAGGGATCCAGAATCAAACCTCAGTCATGTTACCAGGCCATAGGGTACCACCATCAAACCTCAGTCATATTCCCAGACCACAGGTTTCCAGAATCAAACCGACTACATGTTCCCAGGCAACAGGGTACCAGAATCCAAACCGATGTCATGTTCCCAGGCCACTGGATTCCACAATCTAACATCAGTCAGTTCCCAGGCCAATGGTTTCCAGATTCAAACCTCCGTCATATTCCCAGGCCACATGGTTCCAGAATCAAACCTCAGTCATGTTCCCAGAACACAGGGTTCCAGAATCAAACCTCAGTCATGTTCACTGGACACAAGTTTCAAAAATAAAACCCCAGTCATGTTACCAGGCCACAGGGTTCCAGAATCAAGCCTCACTCATATTCCCAGCCCACAGGGTTCCACAAATAAACCTCAGTCATATTCCCAGGCCAAAGGGTTCCACAATCAAACCTCAGTCCAGTTTCCAGGCCACGGTTCCACCATCAAGCCTCAGTCATGTTCCCAGGCCAGAGTGTTCCACAATCAAACCTAAGTCATCTTGCCAGGACACAGGCTTCAACCATCAAACCTCAGTCATGTTCCAGGAAACAGGGTTCCAGAATCCAACCAATGTCATGTTTCCAGGCCACGGGGTGCCAGTATCAGGCCTCAGTCATGTTCCCAGTGCACAGGGTTCCACCATCAAACCTCAGTCATGTTGCCAGTCCACAGGTTTCTGCCATCAAACCTCTGTCAAGTTCCCAGGCCACAGGGTTCAAGAATCAAGCCTCAGTCATTTTGCCAGGCCAGAGTGTTCCACCGTCAAACCTCACTCATAATCCCAGGCCACATATTTCCACAATGAAACCTCAGTCATTTTCCCAGGCCATAGGTGTCCAGAATCAAACCTCAGTCATATTCCCAGTACACATGTTTCCAGAATCCAACCTCAGTCATGTTCCCAGGGAACAGGGTTCCACCATCAAAGCTCAGTCATGTTGCCAGTCCACAGGTTTCTGCGATCAAACCACATTCAAGTTCCCAGGCCACAGGGTTCCAGAATCAAGCCTCAGTCATGTTGCCAGACCACAGGGTACCACCATGAAACCTCAGTCATGTTCCCAGGCAACAGGGTTCCTCCATCAAACCTCAATCTGGTTCCCAGGACACAGGGATCCAGAATCAAACCAATGTCAAAATCCCAGGGCATGGTTCTCCAGTACCAAAACTCAGTCATATTTCCAGGGCACAGGGTTCCACAATCAAGCCTCAGTCATGTTGCCAGTCCACAGGTTTCTGCCATCAAACCTCAGTCAAGTTCCCAGGCCACAGATTTCCAGAATCAAACCTCAGTCATGTTCCCAGGGAACAGGATTCCAGAAACAAACCTCAGTCATGTTGCCAGGCCACAGGTTTCCACCATCAAACCTCAGCCATGGTCCCAGGCCACAGGATTCCAGAATCAAACCGTTCTCATATTCCCAGGCCACAGGTTTCCAGAATCCACTGATGTCATGTTCCCAGTCCACAGGGTTCCAGAACCAAGCCTCAGTCAGGTTCCCAGGGCACAGGGATCAGGAATCAAAACTTAGTCATGTTACCAGGCCATAGGGTACCACCATCAAACCTCAGTCATATTCCCAGACCACAGGTTTCCAGAATCAAATCGACTACATGTTCCCAGGCAACAGGGTACCAGAATCCAAACCGATGTCATGTTCCCAGGCCACTGGATTCCACTATCAAACATCAGTCATGTTCCCAAGCCTATGGTTTCCAGATTCAAACCTCAGTCATATTCCCAGGCCACATGGTTCCAGAATCAAACCTCAGTCATGTTCCCAGAACACAGGGTTCCAGAATAAAACCTCAGTCATGTTCCCTGGACACAGGTTTCAAAAATAAAACCCCAGTCATGTTACCAGGCCACAGGGTTCCAAAATCAAGCCTCACTCATATTCCCAGCCCACAGGGTTCCACAATTAAACCTCAGTCATATTCCCAGGCCACAGGGTTCCACATTCAAACCTCAGTCATGTTTCCAGGACACAGGTGTCCAGAATCAAACCTCAGTCATGTTCCCAGGGAACAGGGTTCCAGAACCAAACCTCAGTCATGTTCCCAGTCCACAGGATTTCAGAATCAAACCACAGTCATGTTCCCAGGCCAGAGGGTTCCACAATCAAACCTCAGTCATGTTTCCATGACACAGGGTTCCAGAATCCAACCGATGTCATGTTCCCAGGTCACAGTTTTCCAGAATCAATCCTCAGGTATGTTCCCAGGCTACAGGGTTCCAGAATAAAACCTCCGTCATGTTCCCAGTCCACAGGGGACCAGAACGAAGCCTCAGTCATGTTGCCAGGCCACAGGGATCCAGAATCAAACCTCAGTCATGTTGCAAGGCCATAGGGCACCACCATCAAAGCTCAGTCATATTCCCAGCCCTCCGGTTTCCAGAATCATACCGATTTCATGTTCCCAGGCAACAGGGAACCAGAATCCAAACCGATGTCATGTTCTTGGGCACAGGGTTCCACTATCAAACCTCAGTCCTGTTGCCAGGCCACAGGGTTCCACCATCAAGCCTCACTCATGTTCCCAAGCCTGAGGGTTCCGCAATTAAACCTCAGTCATGTTGCCAGGCCACAGGGTTCAACCATCAAACCTCAGTCATGTTCCCAGGAAGCAGGTTTCCAGAATCCAACCAATGTCATGTTCCCAGGCCACGGGCTTCCAGTATCAGGCCTCAGTCATGTTCCCAGTGCACAGGGTTCCACCATCAAACGTCAGTCATGTTGCCAGTCCACAGGTTTCTGCCATCAAACCTCTGTCAAGTTCCCAGGCCACAGGGTTCAAGAATCAAGCCTCAGTCATTTTGCCAGGCCAGAGTGTTCCACCGTCAAACCTCACTCACAATCCCAGGCCACATATTTCCACAATGTAACCTCAGTCATTTTCCCAGGCCATAGGTGTCCAGAATCAAACCTCAGTCATATTCCCAGGACACATGTTTCCAGAATCCAACCTCAGTCATGTTCCCAGTCCACAGGGTTCCACATTCAAACCTCAGTCATGTTCCCAGGACACAGGTGTCCAGAATCAAACCTCAGTCATGTTCCCAGGGAACAGGGTTCCAGAACCAAACCTCAATCATGTTCCCAGACCGCAGGGTTTCAGAATCAAACCACAGTCATGTTCCCAGGCCAGAGGGTTCCACAATCAAACCTCAGTCATGTTTGCATGCCACAGGGTTCCAGAATCCAACCGATGTCATGTTCCCAGGACACAGGGTTCCAGAATCAATCCTCAGGTATGTTCACAGGCTACAGGGTTCCAGAATAAAACTTCAGTCATGTTCCCAGTCCACAGGGTTCCAGAACGAAGCCTCAGTCATGTTCCCAGGCCACAGGGATCCAGAATCAAACCTCAGTCATGTTGCAAGGCCATAGGGTACCACCATCAAAGCTCAGTCATATTCCCAGGCCTCCGGTTTCCAGAATCAAACCGATTTCATGTTCCCAGGCAACTCGGAAGCAGAATCCAAACCGATGTCATGTTTCTAGGTCACAGGGTTTCACCATCAAACCTCAGTCCTGTTGCCAGGCCACAGGGTTCCACCATCAAGCCTCAGTCTTGTTGCCAGGCCACAGGGTTCAACCATCAAACCTCAGTCATGTTCCCAGGAAGCAGGGTTCCAGAATCAAACCAACGTCATGTTCCCAGGCCACGGGGTTCCAGTGTCAGGCCTCAGTCATGTTCCCAGTACACAGGGTTCCACCATCAAAGCTCAGTCATGTTGCCAGTCCACAGGTTTCTGCGATCAATCCACATTCAAGTTCCCAGGCCACAGGGATCCAGAATCAAGCCTCAGTCATGTTGCCAGGCCACAGGGTACCACCATCAAACCTCAGTCATGTTCCTAGGCAACAGGGTTCCTCCATCAAACCTCAATCTGGTTCCCAGGACACAGGGTTCCAGAATCAAAACAATGTCAAAATCCCAGGGCATGGTTTTCCAGTACCAAGACTCAGTCATATTTCCAGGGCACAGGGTTCCACAATCAAACCTCAGTCATGTTGCCAGTCCACAGGTTTCTGCCATCAAACCTCAGTCAAGTTCCCAGGCCACAGATTTCCAGAATCAAACCTCAGTCATGTTCCCAGGGAAAAGGATTCCAGAAACAAACCTCAGTCATGTTGCCAGGCCACAGGTTTCCACCATCAAACCTCAGCCATGTTCCCAGGCCACAGGATTCCAGAATCAAACCGTTCTCATGTTCCCAGGCCACAGGTTTCCAGAATCCACTGATGTCATGTTCCCAGTCCACAGGGTTCCAGAACCAAGCCTCAGTCAGGTTCCCAGGGCACAGTATTCCACAATCTAAAGAGATGTCATGTTCCCAGGCCACAGGTTTCCAGAATCACGCCTCAGTCATGTTCCCAGACCACAGGGATCCAGAATCAAACCTCAGTCATGTTACCAGGCCATAGGGTACCACCATCAAACCTCAGTTATATTCCCAGACCACAGGTTTCCAGAATCAAATCGACTACATGTTCCCAGGCAACAGGGTACCAGAATCCAAACCGATGTCATGTTCCCAGGCCACTGGATTCCACAATCTAACATCAGTCAGTTCCCAGGCCAATGGTTTCCAGATTCAAACCTCAGTCATATTCCCAGGCCACATGGTTCCAGAATCAAACCTCAGTCATGTTCCCAGAACACAGGGTTCCAGAATCAAACCACAGTCATGTTCCCAGGCCAGAGGGTTCCACAATCAAACCTCAGTCATGTTTCCATGCCACAGGGTTCCAGAATCCAACCGATGTCATGTTCCCAGGTCACAGTTTTCCAGAATCAATCCTCAGCTATGTTCCCAGGCTACAGGGTTCCAGAATAAAACCTCCGTCATGTTCCCAGTCCACAGGGGACCAGAACGAAGCCTCAGTCATGTTGCCAGGCCACAGGGATCCAGAATCAAACCTCAGTCATGTTGCAAGGCCATAGGGCACCACCATCAAAGCTCAGTCATATTCCCAGCCCTCCGGTTTCCAGAATCATACCGATTTCATGTTCCCAGGCAACAGGGAACCAGAATCCAAACCGATGTCATGTTCTTGGGCACAGGGTTCCACTATCAAACCTCAGTCCTGTTGCCAGGCCACAGGGTTCCACCATCAAGCCTCACTCATGTTCCCAAGCCTGAGGGTTCCGCAATTAAACCTCAGTCATGTTGCCAGGCCACAGGGTTCAACCATCAAACCTCAGTCATGTTTGCATGCCACCGGGTTCCAGAATCCAACCGATGTCATGTTCCCAGGTCACAGGGTTCCAGAATCAATCCTCAGGTATGTTCCCAGGCTACAGGGTTCCAGAATAAAACTTCAGTCATGTTCCCAGTTCACAGGGTTCCAGTATCAAACCTCAGTCATGTTTCAAGGCCATAGGGAACCACCATCAAAGCTCAGTCATATTCCCAGGCCTCCGGTTTCCAGAATCAAACCGATTTCATGTTCCCAGGCAACTCGGAAGCAGAATCCAAACCGATGTCATGTTCCTAGGTCACAGGGTTTCACCATCAAACCTCAGTCCTGTTGCCAGGACACAGGGTTCCACCATCAAGCCTCAGTCATGTTGCCAGGCCACAGGGTTCCACATTCAAACCTCAGTCATGGTCCCAGGACACAGTTGTCCAGACTCAAACCTCAGTCATGTTCCCAGGGAACAGGGTTCCAGAACCAAACCTCAATCATGTTCCCAGACCGCAGGGTTTCAGAATCAAACCACAGTCATGTTCCCAGGCCAGAGGGTTCCACAATCAAACCTCAGTCATGTTTGCATGCCACAGGGTTCCAGAATCCAACCGATGTCATGTTCCCAGGACACAGGGTTCCAGAATCAATCCTCAGGTATGTTCCCAGGCTACAGGGTTCCAGAATAAAACTTCAGTCATGTTCCCAGTCCACAGGGTTCCAGAACGAAGCCTCAGTCATGTTCCCAGGCCACAGGGATCCAGAATCAAACCTCAGTCATGTTGCAAGGCCATAGGGTACCACCATCAAAGCTCAGTCATATTCCCAGGCCTCCGGTTTCCAGAATCAAACCGATTTCATGTTCCCAGGCAACTCGGAAGCAGAATCCAAACCGATGTCATGTTCCTAGGTCACAGGGTTTCACCATCAAACCTCAGTCCTGTTGCCAGGCCACAGGGTTCCACCATCAAGCCTCAGTCTTGTTGCCAGGCCACAGGGTTCAACCATCAAACCTCAGTCATGTTCCCAGGAAGCAGGGTTCCAGAATCAAACCAACGTCAGGTTCCCAGGCCACGGGGTTCCAGTATCAGGCCTCAGTCATGTTCCCAGTACACAGGGTTCCACCATCAAAGCTCAGTCATGTTGCCAGTCCACAGGTTTCTGCGATCAAACCACATTCAAGTTCCCAGGCCACAGGGTTCCAGAATCAAGCCTCAGTCATGTTGCCAGACCACAGGGTACCACCATGAAACCTCAGTCATGTTCCCAGGCAACAGGGTTCCTCCATCAAACCTCAATCTGGTTCCCAGGACACAGGGATCCAGAATCAAACCAATGTCAAAATCCCAGGGCATGGTTTTCCAGTACCAAGACTCAGTCATATTTCCAGGGCACAGGCTTCCACAATCAAGCCTCAGTCATGTTGCCAGTCCACAGGTTTCTGCCATCAAACCTCAGTCAAGTTCCCAGGCCACAGATTTCCAGAATCAAACCTCAGTCATGTTCCCAGGGAACAGGATTCCAGAAACAAACCTCAGTCATGTTGCCAGGCCACAGGTTTCCACCATCAAACCTCAGCCATGGTCCCAGGCCACAGGATTCCAGAATCAAACCGTTCTCATATTCCCAGGCCACAGGTTTCCAGAATCCACTGATGTCATGTTCCCAGTCCACAGGGTTCCAGAACCAAGCCTCAGTCAGGTTCCCAGGGCACAGGGATCAGGAATCAAACCTTAGTCATGTTACCAGGCCATAGGGTACCACCATCAAACCTCAGTCATATTCCCAGACCACAGGTTTCCAGAATTAAATCGACTACATGTTTCCAGGCAACAGGGTACCAGAATCCAAACCGATGTCATGTTCCCAGGCCACTGGATTCCACTATCAAACATCAGTCATGTTCCCAGGCCAATGGTTTCCAGATTCAAACCTCAGTCATATTCCCAGGCCACATGGTTCCAGAATCAAACTTCAGTCATGTTCCCAGAACACAGGATTCCAGAATAAAACCTCAGTCATGTTCCCTGGACACAGGTTTCAAAAATAAAACCCCAGTCATGTTACCAGGCCACAGGGTTCCAAAATCAAGCCTCACTCATATTCCCAGCCCACAGGGTTCCACAATTAAACCTCAGTCATATTCCCAGGCCACAGGGTTCCACATTCAAACCTCAGTCATGTTTCCAGGACACAGGTGTCCAGAATCAAACCTCAGTCATGTTCCCAAGGAACAGGGTTCCAGAACCAAACCTCAGTCATGTTCCCAGTCCACAGGATTTCAGAATCAAACCACAGTCATGTTCCCAGGCCAGAGGGTTCCACAACCAAACCTCAGTCATGTTTCCATGCCACAGGGTTCCAGAATCCAACCGATGTCATGTTCCCAGGTCACAGTTTTCCAGAATCAATCCTCAGCTATGTTCCCAGGCTACAGGGTTCCAGACTAAAACCTCCGTCATGTTCCCAGTCCACAGGGGACCAGAACGAAGCCTCAGTCATGTTGCCAGGCCACAGGGATCCAGAATCAAACCTCAGTCATGTTGCAAGGCCATAGGGCACCACCATCAAAGCTCAGTCATATTCCCAGCCCTCCGGTTTCCAGAATCATACCGATTTCATGTTCCCAGGCAACAGGGAACCAGAATCCAAACCGATGTCATGTTCTTGGGCACAGGGTTCCACTATCAAACCTCAGTCCTGTTGCCAGGCCACAGGGTTCCACCATCAAGCCTCACTCATGTTCCCAAGCCTGAGGGTTCCGCAATTAAACCTCAGTCATGTTGCCAGGCCACAGGGTTCAACCATCAAACCTCAGTCATGTTCCCAGGAAGCAGGTTTCCAGAATCAAACCAATGTCATGTTCCCAGGCCATGGGGTTCCAGTGTCAGGCCTCAGTCATGTTCCCAGTACACAGGGTTCCACCATCAAAGCTCAGTCATGTTGCCAGTCCACAGGTTTCTGCGATCAATCCACATTCAAGTTCCCAGGCCACAGGGTTCCAGAATCAAGCCTCAGTCATGTTGCCAGGCCACAGGGTACCACCATCAAACCTCAGTCATGTTCCTAGGCAACAGGGTTCCTCCATCAAACCTCAATCTGGTTCCCAGGACACAGGGTTCCAGAATCAAAACAATGTCAAAATCCCAGGGCATGGTTTTCCAGTACCAAGACTCAGTCATATTTCCAGGGCACAGGGTTCCACAATCAAACCTCAGTCATGTTGCCAGTCCACAGGTTTCTGCCATCAAACCTCAGTAAGTTCCCAGGCCACAGATTTCCAGAATCAAACCTCAATCATGTTCCCAGGGAACAGGATTCCAGAAACAAACCTCAGTCATGTTGCCAGGCCACAGGTTTCCACCATCAAACCTCAGCCATGTTCCCAGGCCACAGGATTCCAGAATCAAACCGTTCTCATGTTCCCAGGCCACAGGTTTCCAGAATCCACTGATGTCATGTTCCCAGTCCACATGGTGCCAGAACCAAGCCTCAGTCAGGTTCCCAGGGCACAGTATTCCACAATCTAAAGAGATGTCATGTTCCCAGGCCACAGGTTTCCAGAATCACGCCTCAGTCATGTTCCCAGACCACAGGGATCCAGAATCAAACCTCAGTCATGTTACCAGGCCATAGGGTACCACCATCAAACCTCAGTCATATTCCCAGACCACAGGTTTCCAGAATCAAACCGACTACATGTTCCCAGGCAACAGGGTACCAGAATCCAAACCGATGTCATGTTCCCAGGCCACTGGATTCCACAATCTAACATCAGTCAGTTCCCAGGCCAATGGTTTCCAGATTCAAACCTCAGTCATATTCCCAGGCCACATGGTTCCAGAATCAAACCTCAGTCATGTTCCCAGAACACAGGGTTCCAGAATCAAACCACAGTCATGTTCCCAGGCCAGAGGGTTCCACAATCAAACCTCAGTCATGTTTCCATGCCACAGGGTTCCAGAATCCAACCGATGTCATGTTCCCAGGTCACAGTTTTCCAGAATCAATCCTCAGCTATGTTCCCAGGCTACAGGGTTCCAGACTAAAACCTCCGTCATGTTCCCAGTCCACAGGGGACCAGAACGAAGCCTCAGTCATGTTGCCAGGCCACAGGGATCCAGAATCAAACCTCAGTCATGTTGCAAGGCCATAGGGCACCACCATCAAAGCTCAGTCATATTCCCAGCCCTCCGGTTTCCAGAATCATACCGATTTCATGTTCCCAGGCAACAGGGAACCAGAATCCAAACCGATGTCATGTTCTTGGGCACAGGGTTCCACTATCAAACCTCAGTCCTGTTGCCAGGCCACAGGGTTCCACCATCAAGCCTCACTCATGTTCCCAAGCCTGAGGGTTCCGCAATTAAACCTCAGTCATGTTGCCAGGCCACAGGGTTCAACCATCAAACCTCAGTCATGTTCCCAGGAAGCAGGTTTCCAGAATCCAACCAATGTCATGTTCCCAGGCCACGGGGTTCCAGTATCAGGCCTCAGTCATGTTCCCAGTGCACAGGGTTCCACCATCAAACCTCAGTCATGTTGCCAGTCCACAGGTTTCTGCCATCAAACCTCTGTCAAGTTCCCAGGCCACAGGGTTCAAGAATCAAGCCTCAGTCATTTTGCCAGGCCAGAGTGTTCCACCGTCAAACCTCACTCATAATCCCAGGCCACATATTTCCACAATGTAACCTCAGTCATTTTCCCAGGCCATAGGTGTCCAGAATCAAACCTCAGTCATATTCCCAGGACACATGTTTCCAGAATCCAACCTCAGTCATGTTCCCAGTCCACAGGGTTCCACATTCAAACCTCAGTCATGTTCCCAGGACACAGGTGTCCAGAATCAAACCTCAGTCATGTTCCCAGGGAACAGGGTTCCAGAACCAAACCTCAATCATGTTCCCAGACCGCAGGGTTTCAGAATCAAACCACAGTCATGTTCCCAGGCCAGAGGGTTCCACAATCAAACCTCAGTCATGTTTGCATGCCACAGGGTTCCAGAATCCAACCGATGTCATGTTCCCAGGACACAGGGTTCCAGAATCAATCCTCAGGTATGTTCCCAGGCTACAGGGTTCCAGAATAAAACTTCAGTCATGTTCCCAGTCCACAGGGTTCCAGAACGAAGCCTCAGTCATGTTCCCAGGCCACAGGGATCCAGAATCAAACCTCAGTCATGTTGCAAGGCCATAGGGTACCACCATCAAAGCTCAGTCATATTCCCAGGCCTCCGGTTTCCAGAATCAAACCGATTTCATGTTCCCAGGCAACTCGGAAGCAGAATCCAAACCGATGTCATGTTTCTAGGTCACAGGGTTTCACCATCAAACCTCAGTCCTGTTGCCAGGCCACAGGGTTCCACCATCAAGCCTCAGTCTTGTTGCCAGGCCACAGGGTTCAACCATCAAACCTCAGTCATGTTCCCAGGAAGCAGGGTTCCAGAATCAAACCAACGTCAGGTTCCCAGGCCACGGGGTTCCAGTATCAGGCCTCAGTCATGTTCCCAGTACACAGGGTTCCACCATCAAAGCTCAGTCATGTTGCCAGTCCACAGGTTTCTGCGATCAAACCACATTCAAGTTCCCAGGCCACAGGGTTCCAGAATCAAGCCTCAGTCATGTTGCCAGACCACAGGGTACCACCATGAAACCTCAGTCATGTTCCCAGGCAACAGGGTTCCTCAATCAAACCTCAATCTGGTTCCCAGGACACAGGGATCCAGAATCAAACCAATGTCAAAATCCCAGGGCATGGTTTTCCAGTACCAAGACTCAGTCATATTTCCAGGGCACAGGCTTCCACAATCAAGCCTCAGTCATGTTGCCAGTCCACAGGTTTCTGCCATCAAACCTCAGTCAAGTTCCCAGGCCACAGATTTCCAGAATCAAACCTCAGTCATGTTCCCAGGGAACAGGATTCCAGAAACAAACCTCAGTCATGTTGCCAGGCCACAGGTTTCCACCATCAAACCTCAGCCATGTTCCCAGGCCACAGGATTCCAGAATCAAACCGTTCTCATGTTCCCAGGCCACAGGTTTCCAGAATCCACTGATGTCATGTTCCCAGTCCACAGGGTTCCAGAACCAAGCCTCAGTCAGGTTCCCAGGGCACAGTATTCCACAATCTAAAGAGATGTCATGTTCTCAGGCCACAGGTTTCCAGAATCACGCCTCAGTCATTTTCCCAGACCACAGGGATCCAGAATCAAACCTCAGTCATGTTACCAGGCCATAGGGTACCACCATCAAACCTCAGTCATATTCCCAGACCACAGGTTTCCAGAATCAAACCGACTACATGTTCCCAGGCAACAGGGTACCAGAATCCAAACCGATGTCATGTTCCCAGGCCACTGGATTCCACAATCTAACATCAGTCAGTTCCCAGGCCAATGGTTTCCAGATTCAAACCTCAGTCATATTCCCAGGCCACATGGTTCCAGAATCAAACCTCAGTCATGTTCCCAGAACACAGGGTTCCAGAATCAAACCACAGTCATGTTCCCAGGCCAGAGGGTTCCACAATCAAACCTCAGTCATGTTTCCATGCCACAGGGTTCCAGAATCCAACCGATGTCATGTTCCCAGGTCACAGTTTTCCAGAATCAATCCTCAGCTATGTTCCCAGGCTACAGGGTTCCAGAATAAAACCTCCGTCATGTTCCCAGTCCACAGGGGACCAGAACGAAGCCTCAGTCATGTTGCCAGGCCACAGGGATCCAGAATCAAACCTCAGTCATGTTGCAAGGCCATAGGGCACCACCATCAAAGCTCAGTCATATTCCCAGCCCTCCGGTTTCCAGAATCATACTGATTTCATGTTCCCAGGCAACAGGGAACCAGAATCCAAACCGATGTCATGTTCTTGGGCACAGGGTTCCACTATCAAACCTCAGTCCTGTTGCCAGGCCACAGGGTTCCACCATCAAGCCTCACTCATGTTCCCAAGCCTGAGGGTTCCTCAATTAAACCTCAGTCATGTTGCCAGGCCACAGGGTTCAACCATCAAACCTCAGTCATGTTTGCATGCCACAGGGTTCCAGAATCCAACCGATGTCATGTTCCCAGGTCACAGGGTTCCAGAATCAATCCTCAGGTATGTTCCCAGGCTACAGGGTTCCAGAATAAAACTTCAGTCATGTTCCCAGTTCACAGGGTTCCAGTATCAAACCTCAGTCATGTTTCAAGGCCATAGGGAACCACCATCAAAGCTCAGTCATATTCCCAGGCCTCCGGTTTCCAGAATCAAACCGATTTCATGTTCCCAGGCAACTCGGAAGCAGAATCCAAACCGATGTCATGTTCCTAGGTCACAGGGTTTCACCATCAAACCTCAGTCCTGTTGCCAGGACACAGGGTTCCACCATCAAGCCTCAGTCATGTTGCCAGGCCACAGGGTTCCACATTCAAACCTCAGTCATGGTCCCAGGACACAGTTGTCCAGACTCAAACCTCAGTCATGTTCCCAGGGAACAGGGTTCCAGAACCAAACCTCAATCATGTTCCCAGACCGCAGGGTTTCAGAATCAAACCACAGTCATGTTCCCAGGCCAGAGGGTTCCACAATCAAACCTCAGTCATGTTTGCATGCCACAGGGTTCCAGAATCCAACCGATGTCATGTTCCCAGGACACAGGGTTCCAGAATCAATCCTCAGGTATGTTCCCAGGCTACAGGGTTCCAGAATAAAACTTCAGTCATGTTCCCAGTCCACAGGGTTCCAGAACGAAGCCTCAGTCATGTTCCCAGGCCACAGGGATCCAGAATCAAACCTCAGTCATGTTGCAAGGCCATAGGGTACCACCATCAAAGCTCAGTCATATTCCCAGGCCTCCGGTTTCCAGAATCAAACCGATTTCATGTTCCCAGGCAACTCGGAAGCAGAATCCAAACCGATGTCATGTTCCTAGGTCACAGGGTTTCACCATCAAACCTCAGTCCTGTTGCCAGGCCACAGGGTTCCACCATCAAGCCTCAGTCTTGTTGCCAGGCCACAGGGTTCAACCATCAAACCTCAGTCATGTTCCCAGGAAGCAGGGTTCCAGAATCAAACCAACGTCATGTTCCCAGGCCACGGGGTTCCAGTATCAGGCCTCAGTCATGTTCCCAGTACACAGGGTTCCACCATCAAAGCTCAGTCATGTTGCCAGTCCACAGGTTTCTGCGATCAAACCACATTCAAGTTCCCAGGCCACAGGGTTCCAGAATCAAGCCTCAGTCATGTTGCCAGACCACAGGGTACCACCATGAAACCTCAGTCATGTTCCCAGGCAACAGGGTTCCTCCATCAAACCTCAATCTGGTTCCCAGGACACAGGGATCCAGAATCAAACCAATGTCAAAATCCCAGGGCATGGTTTTCCAGTACCAAGACTCAGTCATATTTCCAGGGCACAGGCTTCCACAATCAAGCCTCAGTCATGTTGCCAGTCCACAGGTTTCTGCCATCAAACCTCAGTCAAGTTCCCAGGCCACAGATTTCCAGAATCAAACCTCAGTCATGTTCCCAGGGAACAGGATTCCAGAAACAAACCTCAGTCATGTTGCCAGGCCACAGGTTTCCACCATCAAACCTCAGCCATGGTCCCAGGCCACAGGATTCCAGAATCAAACCGTTCTCATATTCCCAGGCCACATGTTTCCAGAATCCACTGATGTCATGTTCCCAGTCCACAGGGTTCCAGAACCAAGCCTCAGTCAGGTTCCCAGGGCACAGGGATCAGGAATCAAACCTTAGTCATGTTACCAGGCCATAGGGTACCACCATCAAACCTCAGTCATATTCCCAGACCACAGGTTTCCAGAATTAAATCGACTACATGTTTCCAGGCAACAGGGTACCAGAATCCAAACCGATGTCATGTTCCCAGGCCACTGGATTCCACTATCAAACATCAGTCATGTTCCCAGGCCAATGGTTTCCAGATTCAAACCTCAGTCATATTCCCAGGCCACATGGTTCCAGAATCAAACTTCAGTCATGTTCCCAGAACACAGGATTCCAGAATAAAACCTCAGTCATGTTCCCTGGACACAGGTTTCAAAAATAAAACCCCAGTCATGTTACCAGGCCACAGGGTTCCAAAATCAAGCCTCACTCATATTCCCAGCCCACAGGGTTCCACAATTAAACCTCAGTCATATTCCCAGGCCACAGGGTTCCACATTCAAACCTCAGTCATGTTTCCAGGACACAGGTGTCCAGAATCAAACCTCAGTCATGTTCCCAAGGAACAGGGTTCCAGAACCAAACCTCAGTCATGTTCCCAGTCCACAGGATTTCAGAATCAAACCACAGTCATGTTCCCAGGCCAGAGGGTTCCACAACCAAACCTCAGTCATGTTTCCATGCCACAGGGTTCCAGAATCCAACCGATGTCATGTTCCCAGGTCACAGTTTTCCAGAATCAATCCTCAGCTATGTTCCCAGGCTACAGGGTTCCAGAATAAAACCTCCGTCATGTTCCCAGTCCACAGGGGACCAGAACGAAGCCTCAGTCATGTTGCCAGGCCACAGGGATCCAGAATCAAACCTCAGTCATGTTGCAAGGCCATAGGGCACCACCATCAAAGCTCAGTCATATTCCCAGCCCTCCGGTTTCCAGAATCATACCGATTTCATGTTCCCAGGCAACAGGGAACCAGAATCCAAACCGATGTCATGTTCTTGGGCACAGGGTTCCACTATCAAACCTCAGTCCTGTTGCCAGGCCACAGGGTTCCACCATCAAGCCTCACTCATGTTCCCAAGCCTGAGGGTTCCGCAATTAAACCTCAGTCATGTTGCCAGGCCACAGGGTTCAACCATCAAACCTCAGTCATGTTCCCAGGAAGCAGGTTTCCAGAATCAAACCAATGTCATGTTCCCAGGCCATGGGGTTCCAGTGTCAGGCCTCAGTCATGTTCCCAGTACACAGGGTTCCACCATCAAAGCTCAGTCATGTTGCCAGTCCACAGGTTTCTGCGATCAATCCACATTCAAGTTCCCAGGCCACAGGGTTCCAGAATCAAGCCTCAGTCATGTTGCCAGGCCACAGGGTACCACCATCAAACCTCAGTCATGTTCCTAGGCAACAGGGTTCTTCCATCAAACCTCAATCTGGTTCCCAGGACACAGGGTTCCAGAATCAAAACAATGTCAAAATCCCAGGGCATGGTTTTCCAGTACCAAGACTCAGTCATATTTCCAGGGCACAGGGTTCCACAATCAAACCTCAGTCATGTTGCCAGTCCACAGGTTTCTGCCATCAAACCTCAGTAAGTTCCCAGGCCACAGATTTCCAGAATCAAACCTCAGTCACGTTCCCAGGGAACAGGATTCCAGAAACAAACCTCAGTCATGTTGCCAGGCCACAGGTTTCCACCATCAAACCTCAGCCATGTTCCCAGGCCACAGGATTCCAGAATCAAACCGTTCTCATGTTCCCAGGCCACAGGTTTCCAGAATCCACTGATGTCATGTTCCCAGTCCACAGGGTTCCAGAACCAAGCCTCAGTCAGGTTCCCAGGGCACAGTATTCCACAATCTAAAGAGATGTCATGTTCCCAGGCCACAGGTTTCCAGAATCACGCCTCAGTCATGTTCCCAGACCACAGGGATCCAGAATCAAACCTCAGTCATGTTACCAGGCCAAAGGGTACCACCATCAAACCTCAGTCATATTCCCAGACCACAGGTTTCCAGAATCAAACCGACTACATGTTCCCAGGCAACAGGGTACCAGAATCCAAACCGATGTCATGTTCCCAGGCCACTGGATTCCACTATCAAACATCAGTCATGTTCCCAGGCCTATGGTTTCCAGATTCAAACCTCAGTCATATTCCCAGGCCACATGGTTCCAGAATCAAACCTCAGTCATGTTCCCAGAACACAGGGTTCCAGAATAAAACCTCAGTCATGTTCCCTGGACACAGGTTTCAAAAATAAAACCCCAGTCATGTTACCAGGCCACAGGGTTCCAAAATCAAGCCTCACTCATATTCCCAGCCCACAGGGTTCCACAATTAAACCTCAGTCATATTCCCAGGCCACAGGGTTCCACATTCAAACCTCAGTCATGTTTCCAGGACACAGGTGTCCAGAATCAAACCTCAGTCATGTTCCCAGGGAACAGGGTTCCAGAACCAAACCTCAGTCATGTTCCCAGTCCACAGGATTTCAGAATCAAACCACAGTCATGTTCCCAGGCCAGAGGGTTCCACAATCAAACCTCAGTCATGTTTCCATGCCACAGGGTTCCAGAATCCAACCGATGTCATGTTCCCAGGTCACAGTTTTCCAGAATCAATCCTCAGCTATGTTCCCAGGCTACAGGGTTCCAGAATAAAACCTCCGTCATGTTCCCAGTCCACAGGGGACCAGAACGAAGCCTCAGTCATGTTGCCAGGCCACACGGATCCAGAATCAAACCTCAGTCATTTTGCAAGGCCATAGGGCACCACCATCAAATCTCAGTCATATTCCCAGCCCTCTGGTTTCCAGAATCATACCGATTTCATGTTCCCAGGCAACAGGGAACCAGAATCCAAACCGATGTCATGTTCTTGGGCACAGGGTTCCACTATCAAACCTCAGTCCTGTTGCCAGGCCACAGGGTTCCACCATCAAGCCTCACTCATGTTCCCAAGCCTGAGGGTTCCGCAATTAAACCTCAGTCATGTTGCCAGGCCACAGGGTTCAACCATCAAACCTCAGTCATGTTCCCAGGAAGCAGGTTTCCAGAATCCAACCAATGTCATGTTCCCAGGCCACGGGCTTCCAGTATCAGGCCTCAGTCATGTTCCCAGTGCACAGGGTTCCACCATCAAACCTCAGTCATGTTGCCAGTCCACAGGTTTCTGCCATCAAACCTCTGTCAAGTTCCCAGGCCACAGGGTTCAAGAATCAATCCTCAGTCATTTTGCCAGGCCAGAGTGTTCCACCGTCAAACCTCACTCATAATCCCAGGCCACATATTTCCACAATGTAACCTCAGTCATTTTCCCAGGCCATAGGTGTCCAGAATCAAACCTCAGTCATATTCCCAGGACACATGTTTCCTGAATCCAACCTCAGTCATGTTCCCAGTCCACAGGGTTCCACATTCAAACCTCAGTCATGTTCCCAGGACACAGGTGTCCAGAATCAAACCTCAGTCATGTTCCCAGGGAACAGGGTTCCAGAACCAAACCTCAATCATGTTCCCAGACCGCAGGGTTTCAGAATCAAACCACAGTCATGTTCCCAGGCCAGAGGGTTCCACAATCAAACCTCAGTCATGTTTGCATGCCACAGGGTTCCAGAATCCAACCGATGTCATGTTCCCAGGACACAGGGTTCCAGAATCAATCCTCAGGTATGTTCACAGGCTACAGGGTTCCAGAATAAAACTTCAGTCATGTTCCCAGTCCACAGGGTTCCAGAACGAAGCCTCAGTCATGTTCCCAGGCCACAGGGATCCAGAATCAAACCTCAGTCATGTTGCAAGGCCATAGGGTACCACCATCAAAGCTCAGTCATATTCCCAGGCCTCCGGTTTCCAGAATCAAACCGATTTCATGTTCCCAGGCAACTCGGAAGCAGAATCCAAACCGATGTCATGTTTCTAGGTCACAGGGTTTCACCATCAAACCTCAGTCCTGTTGCCAGGCCACAGGGTTCCACCATCAAGCCTCAGTCTTGTTGCCAGGCCACAGGGTTCAACCATCAAACCTCAGTCATGTTCCCAGGAAGCAGGGTTCCAGAATCAAACCAACGTCATGTTCCCAGGCCACGGGGTTCCAGTATCAGGCCTCAGTCATGTTCCCAGTACACAGGGTTCCACCATCAAAGCTCAGTCATGTTGCCAGTCCACAGGTTTCTGCGATCAAACCACATTCAAGTTCCCAGGCCACAGGGTTCCAGAATCAAGCCTCAGTCATGTTGCCAGACCACAGGGTACCACCATTAAACCTCAGTCATGTTCCCAGGCAACAGGGTTCCTCAATCAAACCTCAATCTGGTTCCCAGGACACAGGGATCCAGAATCAAACCAATGTCAAAATCCCAGGGCATGGTTTTCCAGTACCAAGACTCAGTCATATTTCCAGGGCACAGGGTTCCACAATCAAGCCTCAGTCATGTTGCCAGTCCACAGGTTTCTGCCATCAAACCTCAGTCAAGTTCCCAGGCCACAGATTTCCAGAATCAAACCTCAGTCATGTTCCCAGGGAACAGGATTCCAGAAACAAACCTCAGTCATGTTGCCAGGCCACAGGTTTCCACCATCAAACCTCAGCCATGTTCCCAGGCCACAGGATTCCAGAATCAAACCGTTCTCATGTTCCCAGGCCACAGGTTTCCAGAATCCACTGATGTCATGTTCCCAGTCCACAGGGTTCCAGAACCAAGCCTCAGTCAGGTTCCCAGGGCACAGTATTCCACAATCTAAAGAGATGTCATGTTCCCAGGCCACAAGTTTCCAGAATCACGCCTCAGTCATGTTCCCAGACCACAGGGATCCAGAATCAAACCTCAGTCATGTTACCAGGCCATAGGGTACCACCATCAAACCTCAGTCATATTCCCAGACCACAGGTTTCCAGAATCAAACCGACTACATGTTCCCAGGCAACAGGGTACCAGAATCCAAACCGATGTCATGTTCCCAGGCCACTGGATTCCACAATCTAACATCAGTCAGTTCCCAGGCCAATGGTTTCCAGATTCAAACCTCCGTCATATTCCCAGGCCACATGGTTCCATAATCAAACCTCAGTCATGTTCCCAGAACACAGGGTTCCAGAATCAAACCTCAGTCATGTTCACTGGACACAAGTTTCAAAAATAAAACCCCAGTCATGTTACCAGGCCACAGGGTTCCAGAATCAAGCCTCACTCATATTCCCAGCCCACAGGGTTCCACAAATAAACCTCAGTCATATTCCCAGGCCAAAGGGTTCCACAATCAAACCTCAGTCCAGTTTCCAGGCCACGGTTCCACCATCAAGCCTCAGTCATGTTCCCAGGCCAGAGTGTTCCACAATCAAACCTAAGTCATCTTGCCAGGACACAGGGTTCAACCATCAAACCTCAGTCATGTTCCAGGAAACAGGGTTCCAGAATCCAACCAATGTCATGTTTCCAGGCCACGGGGTTCCAGTATCAGGCCTCAGTCATGTTCCCAGTGTACAGGGTTCCACCATCAAAGCTCAGTCATATTCCCAGACCACAGGTTTCCACCATCAAACCTCAGCCATGTTCCCAGGCCACAGGATTCCAGAATCAAACCGTTCTCATATTCCCAGGCCACAGGTTTCCAGAATCCACTGATGTCATGTTCCCAGTCCACAGGGTTCCAGAACCAAGCCTCAGTCAGGTTCCCAGGGCACAGGGATCAGGAATCAAAACTTAGTCATGTTACCAGGCCATAGGGTACCACCATCAAACCTCAGTCATATTCCCAGACCACAGGTTTCCAGAATCAAATCGACTACATGTTCCCAGGCAACAGGGTACCAGAATCCAAACCGATGTCATGTTCCCAGGCCACTGGATTCCACTATCAAACATCAGTCATGTTCCCAGGCCTATGGTTTCCAGATTCAAACCTCAGTCATATTCCCAGGCCACATGGTTCCAGAATCAAACCTCAGTCATGTTCCCAGAACACAGGGTTCCAGAATAAAACCTCAGTCATGTTCCCTGGACACAGGTTTCAAAAATAAAACCCCAGTCATGTTACCAGGCCACAGGGTTCCAAAATCAAGCCTCACTCATATTCCCAGCCCACAGGGTTCCACAATTAAACCTCAGTCATATTCCCAGGCCACAGGGTTCCACATTCAAACCTCAGTCATGTTTCCAGGACACAGGTGTCCAGAATCAAACCTCAGTCATGTTCCCAGGGAACAGGGTTCCAGAACCAAACCTCAGTCATGTTCCCAGTCCACAGGATTTCAGAATCAAACCACAGTCATGTTCCCAGGCCAGAGGGTTCCACAATCAAACCTCAGTCATGTTTCCATGCCACAGGGTTCCAGAATCCAACCGATGTCATGTTCCCAGGTCACAGTTTTCCAGAATCAATCCTCAGGTATGTTCCCAGGCTACAGGGTTCCAGAATAAAACCTCCGTCATGTTCCCAGTCCACAGGGGACCAGAACGAAGCCTCAGTCATGTTGCCAGGCCACACGGATCCAGAATCAAACCTCAGTCATGTTGCAAGTCCATAGGGCACCACCATCAAAGCTCAGTCATATTCCCAGCCCTCCGGTTTCCAGAATCATACCGATTTCATGTTCCCAGGCAACAGGGAACCAGAATCCAAACCGATGTCATGTTCTTGGGCACAGGGTTCCACTATCAAACCTCAGTCCTGTTGCCAGGCCACAGGGTTCCACCATCAAGCCTCACTCATGTTCCCAAGCCTGAGGGTTCCGCAATTAAACCTCAGTCATGTTGCCAGGCCACAGGGTTCAACCATCAAACCTCAGTCATGTTCCCAGGAAGCAGGTTTCCAGAATCCAACCAATGTCATGTTCCCAGGCCACGGGCTTCCAGTATCAGGCCTCAGTCATGTTCCCAGTGCACAGGGTTCCACCATCAAACCTCAGTCATGTTGCCAGTCCACAGGTTTCTGCCATCAAACCTCTGTCAAGTTCCCAGGCCACAGGGTTCAAGAATCAAGCCTCAGTCATTTTGCCAGGCCAGAGTGTTCCACCGTCAAACCTCACTCATAATCCCAGGCCACATATTTCCACAATGTAACCTCAGTCATTTTCCCAGGCCATAGGTGTCCAGAATCAAACCTCAGTCATATTCCCAGGACACATGTTTCCAGAATCCAACCTCAGTCATGTTCCCAGTCCACAGGGTTCCACATTCAAACCTCAGTCATGTTCCCAGGACACAGGTGTCCAGAATCAAACCTCAGTCATGTTCCCAGGGAACAGGGTTCCAGAACCAAACCTCAATCATGTTCCCAGACCGCAGGGTTTCAGAATCAAACCACAGTCATGTTCCCAGGCCAGAGGGTTCCACAATCAAACCTCAGTCATGTTTGCATGCCACAGGGTTCCAGAATCCAACCGATGTCATGTTCCCAGGACACAGGGTTCCAGAATCAATCCTCAGGTATGTTCACAGGCTACAGGGTTCCAGAATAAAACTTCAGTCATGTTCCCAGTCCACAGGGTTCCAGAACGAAGCCTCAGTCATGTTCCCAGGCCACAGGGATCCAGAATCAAACCTCAGTCATGTTGCAAGGCCATAGGGTACCACCATCAAAGCTCAGTCATATTCCCAGGCCTCCGGTTTCCAGAATCAAACCGATTTCATGTTCCCAGGCAACTCGGAAGCAGAATCCAAACCGATGTCATGTTTCTAGGTCACAGGGTTTCACCATCAAACCTCAGTCCTGTTGCCAGGCCACAGGGTTCCACCATCAAGCCTCAGTCTTGTTGCCAGGCCACAGGGTTCAACCATCAAACCTCAGTCATGTTCCCAGGAAGCAGGGTTCCAGAATCAAACCAACGTCAGGTTCCCAGGCCACGGGGTTCCAGTATCAGGCCTCAGTCATGTTCCCAGTACACAGGGTTCCACCATCAAACCTCAGTCATGTTGCCAGTCCACAGGTTTCTGCGATCAAACCACATTCAAGTTCCCAGGCCACAGGGTTCCAGAATCAAGCCTCAGTCATGTTGCCAGACCACAGGGTACCACCATGAAACCTCAGTCATGTTCCCAGGCAACAGGGTTCCTCAATCAAACCTCAATCTGGTTCCCAGGACACAGGGATCCAGAATCAAACCAATGTCAAAATCCCAGGGCATGGTTTTCCAGTACCAAGACTCAGTCATATTTCCAGGGCACAGGGTTCCACAATCAAGCCTCAGTCATGTTGCCAGTCCACAGGTTTCTGCCATCAAACCTCAGTCAAGTTCCCAGGCCACAGATTTCCAGAATCAAACCTCAGTCATGTTCCCAGGGAACAGGATTCCAGAAACAAACCTCAGTCATGTTGCCAGGCCACAGGTTTCCACCATCAAACCTCAGCCATGTTCCCAGGCCACAGGATTCCAGAATCAAACCGTTCTCATGTTCCCAGGCCACAGGTTTCCAGAATCCACTGATGTCATGTTCCCAGTCCACAGGGTTCCAGAACCAAGCCTCAGTCAGGTTCCCAGGGCACAGTATTCCACAATCTAAAGAGATGTCATGTTCCCAGGCCACAAGTTTCCAGAATCACGCCTCAGTCATGTTCCCAGACCACAGGGATCCAGAATCAAACCTCAGTCATGTTACCAGGCCATAGGGTACCACCATCAAACCTCAGTCATATTCCCAGACCACAGGTTTCCAGAATCAAACCGACTACATGTTCCCAGGCAACAGGGTACCAGAATCCAAACCGATGTCATGTTCCCAGGCCACTGGATTCCACAATCTAACATCAGTCAGTTCCCAGGCCAATGGTTTCCAGATTCAAACCTCCGTCATATTCCCAGGCCACATGGTTCCAGAATCAAACCTCAGTCATGTTCCCAGAACACAGGGTTCCAGAATCAAACCTCAGTCATGTTCACTGGACACAAGTTTCAAAAATAAAACCCCAGTCATGTTACCAGGCCACAGGGTTCCAGAATCAAGCCTCACTCATATTCCCAGCCCACAGGGTTCCACAAATAAACCTCAGTCATATTCCCAGGCCAAAGGGTTCCACAATCAAACCTCAGTCCAGTTTCCAGGCCACGGTTCCACCATCAAGCCTCAGTCATGTTCCCAGGCCAGAGTGTTCCACAATCAAACCTAAGTCATCTTGCCAGGACACAGGCTTCAACCATCAAACCTCAGTCATGTTCCAGGAAACAGGGTTCCAGAATCCAACCAATGTCATGTTTCCAGGCCACGGGGTTCCAGTATCAGGCCTCAGTCATGTTCCCAGTGCACAGGGTTCCACCATCAAACCTCAGTCATGTTGCCAGTCCACAGGTTTCTGCCATCAAACCTCTGTCAAGTTCCCAGGCCACAGGGTTCAAGAATCAAGCCTCAGTCATTTTGCCAGGCCAGAGTGTTCCACCGTCAAACCTCACTCATAATCCCAGGCCACATATTTCCACAATGAAACCTCAGTCATTTTCCCAGGCCATAGGTGTCCAGAATCAAACCTCAGTCATATTCCCAGTACACATGTTTCCAGAATCCAACCTCAGTCATGTTCCCAGGGAACAGGGTTCCACCATCAAAGCTCAGTCATGTTGCCAGTCCACAGGTTTCTGCGATCAAACCACATTCAAGTTCCCAGGCCACAGGGTTCCAGAATCAAGCCTCAGTCATGTTGCCAGACCACAGGGTACCACCATGAAACCTCAGTCATGTTCCCAGGCAACAGGGTTCCTCCATCAAACCTCAATCTGGTTCCCAGGACACAGGGATCCAGAATCAAACCAATGTCAAAATCCCAGGGCATGGTTCTCCAGTACCAAAACTCAGTCATATTTCCAGGGCACAGGGTTCCACAATCAAGCCTCAGTCATGTTGCCAGTCCACAGGTTTCTGCCATCAAACCTCAGTCAAGTTCCCAGGCCACAGATTTCCAGAATCAAACCTCAGTCATGTTCCCAGGGAACAGGATTCCAGAAACAAACCTCAGTCATGTTGCCAGGCCACAGGTTTCCACCATCAAACCTCAGCCATGGTCCCAGGCCACAGGATTCCAGAATCAAACCGTTCTCATATTCCCAGGCCACAGGTTTCCAGAATCCACTGATGTCATGTTCCCAGTCCACAGGGTTCCAGAACCAAGCCTCAGTCAGGTTCCCAGGGCACAGGGATCAGGAATCAAAACTTAGTCATGTTACCAGGCCATAGGGTACCACCATCAAACCTCAGTCATATTCCCAGACCACAGGTTTCCAGAATCAAATCGACTACATGTTCCCAGGCAACAGGGTACCAGAATCCAAACCGATGTCATGTTCCCAGGCCACTGGATTCCACTATCAAACATCAGTCATGTTCCCAAGCCTATGGTTTCCAGATTCAAACCTCAGTCATATTCCCAGGCCACATGGTTCCAGAATCAAACCTCAGTCATGTTCCCAGAACACAGGGTTCCAGAATAAAACCTCAGTCATGTTCCCTGGACACAGGTTTCAAAAATAAAACCCCAGTCATGTTACCAGGCCACAGGGTTCCAAAATCAAGCCTCACTCATATTCCCAGCCCACAGGGTTCCACAATTAAACCTCAGTCATATTCCCAGGCCACAGGGTTCCACATTCAAACCTCAGTCATGTTTCCAGGACACAGGTGTCCAGAATCAAACCTCAGTCATGTTCCCAGGGAACAGGGTTCCAGAACCAAACCTCAGTCATGTTCCCAGTCCACAGGATTTCAGAATCAAACCACAGTCATGTTCCCAGGCCAGAGGGTTCCACAATCAAACCTCAGTCATGTTTCCATGCCACAGGGTTCCAGAATCCAACCGATGTCATGTTCCCAGGTCACAGTTTTCCAGAATCAATCCTCAGGTATGTTCCCAGGCTACAGGGTTCCAGAATAAAACCTCCGTCATGTTCCCAGTCCACAGGGGACCAGAACGAAGCCTCAGTCATGTTGCCAGGCCACAGGGATCCAGAATCAAACCTCAGTCATGTTGCAAGGCCATAGGGCACCACCATCAAAGCTCAGTCATATTCCCAGCCCTCCGGTTTCCAGAATCATACCGATTTCATGTTCCCAGGCAACAGGGAACCAGAATCCAAACCGATGTCATGTTCTTGGGCACAGGGTTCCACTATCAAACCTCAGTCCTGTTGCCAGGCCACAGGGTTCCACCATCAAGCCTCACTCATGTTCCCAAGCCTGAGGGTTCCGCAATTAAACCTCAGTCATGTTGCCAGGCCACAGGGTTCAACCATCAAACCTCAGTCATGTTCCCAGGAAGCAGGTTTCCAGAATCCAACCAATGTCATGTTCCCAGGGCACGGGCTTCCAGTATCAGGCCTCAGTCATGTTCCCAGTGCACAGGGTTCCACCATCAAACCTCAGTCATGTTGCCAGTCCACAGGTTTCTGCCATCAAACCTCTGTCAAGTTCCCAGGCCACAGGGTTCAAGAATCAAGCCTCAGTCATTTTGCCAGGCCAGAGTGTTCCACCGTCAAACCTCACTCATAATCCCAGGCCACATATTTCCACAATGTAACCTCAGTCATTTTCCCAGGCCATAGGTGTCCAGAATCAAACCTCAGTCATATTCCCAGGACACATGTTTCCAGAATCCAACCTCAGTCATGTTCCCAGTCCACAGGGTTCCACATTCAAACCTCAGTCATGTTCCCAGGACACAGGTGTCCAGAATCAAACCTCAGTCATGTTCCCAGGGAACAGGGTTCCAGAACCAAACCTCAATCATGTTCCCAGACCGCAGGGTTTCAGAATCAAACCACAGTCATGTTCCCAGGCCAGAGGGTTCCACAATCAAACCTCAGTCATGTTTGCATGCCACAGGGTTCCAGAATCCAACCGATGTCATGTTCCCAGGACACAGGGTTCCAGAATCAATCCTCAGGTATGTTCACAGGCTACAGGGTTCCAGAATAAAACTTCAGTCATGTTCCCAGTCCACAGGGTTCCAGAACGAAGCCTCAGTCATGTTCCCAGGCCACAGGGATCCAGAATAAAACCTCAGTCATGTTGCAAGGCCATAGGGTACCACCATCAAAGCTCAGTCATATTCCCAGGCCTCCGGTTTCCAGAATCAAACCGATTTCATGTTCCCAGGCAACTCGGAAGCAGAATCCAAACCGATGTCATGTTTCTAGGTCACAGGGTTTCACCATCAAACCTCAGTCCTGTTGCCAGGCCACAGGGTTCCACCATCAAGCCTCAGTCTTGTTGCCAGGCCACAGGGTTCAACCATCAAACCTCAGTCATGTTCCCAGGAAGCAGGGTTCCAGAATCAAACCAACGTCATGTTCCCAGGCCACGGGGTTCCAGTATCAGGCCTCAGTCATGTTCCCAGTACACAGGGTTCCACCATCAAAGCTCAGTCATGTTGCCAGTCCACAGGTTTCTGCGATCAAACCACATTCAAGTTCCCAGGCCACAGGGTTCCAGAATCAAGCCTCAGTCATGTTGCCAGACCACAGGGTACCACCATGAAACCTCAGTCATGTTCCCAGGCAACAGGGTTCCTCAATCAAACCTCAATCTGGTTCCCAGGACACAGGGATCCAGAATCAAACCAATGTCAAAATCCCAGGGCATGGTTTTCCAGTACCAAGACTCAGTCATATTTCCAGGGCACAGGGTTCCACAATCAAGCCTCAGTCATGTTGCCAGTCCACAGGTTTCTGCCATCAAACCTCAGTCAAGTTCCCAGGCCACAGATTTCCAGAATCAAACCTCAGTCATGTTCCCAGGGAACAGGATTCCAGAAACAAACCTCAGTCATGTTGCCAGGCCACAGGTTTCCACCATCAAACCTCAGCCATGTTCCCAGGCCACAGGATTCCAGAATCAAACCGTTCTCATGTTCCCAGGCCACAGGTTTCCAGAATCCACTGATGTCATGTTCCCAGTCCACAGGGTTCCAGAACCAAGCCTCAGTCAGGTTCCCAGGGCACAGTATTCCACAATCTAAAGAGATGTCATGTTCCCAGGCCACAAGTTTCCAGAATCACGCCTCAGTCATGTTCCCAGACCACAGGGATCCAGAATCAAACCTCAGTCATGTTACCAGGCCATAGGGTACCACCATCAAACCTCAGTCATATTCCCAGACCACAGGTTTCCAGAATCAAACCGACTACATGTTCCCAGGCAACAGGGTACCAGAATCCAAACCGATGTCATGTTCCCAGGCCACTGGATTCCACAATCTAACATCAGTCAGTTCCCAGGCCAATGGTTTCCAGATTCAAACCTCCGTCATATTCCCAGGCCACATGGTTCCAGAATCAAACCTCAGTCATGTTCCCAGAGCACAGGGTTCCAGAATCAAACCTCAGTCATGTTCACTGGACACAAGTTTCAAAAATAAAACCCCAGTCATGTTACCAGGCCACAGGGTTCCAGAATCAAGCCTCACTCATATTCCCAGCCCACAGGGTTCCACAAATAAACCTCAGTCATATTCCCAGGCCAAAGGGTTCCACAATCAAACCTCAGTCCAGTTTCCAGGCCACGGTTCCACCATCAAGCCTCAGTCATGTTCCCAGGCCAGAGTGTTCCACAATCAAACCTAAGTCATCTTGCCAGGACACAGGCTTCAACCATCAAACCTCAGTCATGTTCCAGGAAACAGGGTTCCAGAATCCAACCAATGTCATGTTTCCAGGCCACGGGGTTCCAGTATCAGGCCTCAGTCATGTTCCCAGTGCACAGGGTTCCACCATCAAACCTCAGTCATGTTGCCAGTCCACAGGTTTCTGCCATCAAACCTCTGTCAAGTTCCCAGGCCACAGGGTTCAAGAATCAAGCCTCAGTCATTTTGCCAGGCCAGAGTGTTCCACCGTCAAACCTCACTCATAATCCCAGGCCACATATTTCCACAATGAAACCTCAGTCATTTTCCCAGGCCATAGGTGTCCAGAATCAAACCTCAGTCATATTCCCAGTACACATGTTTCCAGAATCCAACCTCAGTCATGTTCCCAGGGAACAGGGTTCCACCATCAAAGCTCAGTCATGTTGCCAGTCCACAGGTTTCTGCGATCAAACCACATTCAAGTTCCCAGGCCACAGGGTTCCAGAATCAAGCCTCAGTCATGTTGCCAGACCACAGGGTACCACCATGAAACCTCAGTCATGTTCCCAGGCAACAGGGTTCCTCCATCAAACCTCAATCTGGTTCCCAGGACACAGGGATCCAGAATCAAACCAATGTCAAAATCCCAGGGCATGGTTCTCCAGTACCAAAACTCAGTCATATTTCCAGGGCACAGGGTTCCACAATCAAGCCTCAGTCATGTTGCCAGTCCACAGGTTTCTGCCATCAAACCTCAGTCAAGTTCCCAGGCCACAGATTTCCAGAATCAAACCTCAGTCATGTTCCCAGGGAACAGGATTCCAGAAACAAACCTCAGTCATGTTGCCAGGCCACAGGTTTCCACCATCAAACCTCAGCCATGGTCCCAGGCCACAGGATTCCAGAATCAAACCGTTCTCATATTCCCAGGCCACAGGTTTCCAGAATCCACTGATGTCATGTTCCCAGTCCACAGGGTTCCAGAACCAAGCCTCAGTCAGGTTCCCAGGGCACAGGGATCAGGAATCAAAACTTAGTCATGTTACCAGGCCATAGGGTACCACCATCAAACCTCAGTCATATTCCCAGACCACAGGTTTCCAGAATCAAATCGACTACATGTTCCCAGGCAACAGGGTACCAGAATCCAAACCGATGTCATGTTCCCAGGCCACTGGATTCCACTATCAAACATCAGTCATGTTCCCAAGCCTATGGTTTCCAGATTCAAACCTCAGTCATATTCCCAGGCCACATGGTTCCAGAATCAAACCTCAGTCATGTTCCCAGAACACAGGGTTCCAGAATAAAACCTCAGTCATGTTCCCTGGACACAGGTTTCAAAAATAAAACCCCAGTCATGTTACCAGGCCACAGGGTTCCAAAATCAAGCCTCACTCATATTCCCAGCCCACAGGGTTCCACAATTAAACCTCAGTCATATTCCCAGGCCACAGGGTTCCACATTCAAACCTCAGTCATGTTTCCAGGACACAGGTGTCCAGAATCAAACCTCAGTCATGTTCCCAGGGAACAGGGTTCCAGAACCAAACCTCAGTCATGTTCCCAGTCCACAGGATTTCAGAATCAAACCACAGTCATGTTCCCAGGCCAGAGGGTTCCACAATCAAACCTCAGTCATGTTTCCATGCCACAGGGTTCCAGAATCCAACCGATGTCATGTTCCCAGGTCACAGTTTTCCAGAATCAATCCTCAGGTATGTTCCCAGGCTACAGGGTTCCAGAATAAAACCTCCGTCATGTTCCCAGTCCACAGGGGACCAGAACGAAGCCTCAGTCATGTTGCCAGGCCACAGGGATCCAGAATCAAACCTCAGTCATGTTGCAAGGCCATAGGGCACCACCATCAAAGCTCAGTCATATTCCCAGCCCTCCGGTTTCCAGAATCATACCGATTTCATGTTCCCAGGCAACAGGGAACCAGAATCCAAACCGATGTCATGTTCTTGGGCACAGGGTTCCACTATCAAACCTCAGTCCTGTTGCCAGGCCACAGGGTTCCACCATCAAGCCTCACTCATGTTCCCAAGCCTGAGGGTTCCGCAATTAAACCTCAGTCATGTTGCCAGGCCACAGGGTTCAACCATCAAACCTCAGTCATGTTCCCAGGAAGCAGGTTTCCAGAATCCAACCAATGTCATGTTCCCAGGCCACGGGCTTCCAGTATCAGGCCTCAGTCATGTTCCCAGTGCACAGGGTTCCACCATCAAACCTCAGTCATGTTGCCAGTCCACAGGTTTCTGCCATCAAACCTCTGTCAAGTTCCCAGGCCACAGGGTTCAAGAATCAAGCCTCAGTCATTTTGCCAGGCCAGAGTGTTCCACCGTCAAACCTCACTCATAATCCCAGGCCACATATTTCCACAATGTAACCTCAGTCATTTTCCCAGGCCATAGGTGTCCAGAATCAAACCTCAGTCATATTCCCAGAACACATGTTTCCAGAATCCAACCTCAGTCATGTTCCCAGTCCACAGGGTTCCACATTCAAACCTCAGTCATGTTCCCAGGACACAGGTGTCCAGAATCAAACCTCAGTCATGTTCCCAGGGAACAGGGTTCCAGAACCAAACCTCAATCATGTTCCCAGACCGCAGGGTTTCAGAATCAAACCACAGTCATGTTCCCAGGCCAGAGGGTTCCACAATCAAACCTCAGTCATGTTTGCATGCCACAGGGTTCCAGAATCCAACCGATGTCATGTTCCCAGGACACAGGGTTCCAGAATCAATCCTCAGGTATGTTCACAGGCTACAGGGTTCCAGAATAAAACTTCAGTCATGTTCCCAGTCCACAGGGTTCCAGAACGAAGCCTCAGTCATGTTCCCAGGCCACAGGGATCCAGAATCAAACCTCAGTCATGTTGCAAGGACATAGGGTACCACCATCAAAGCTCAGTCATATTCCCAGGCCTCCGGTTTCCAGAATCAAACCGATTTCATGTTCCCAGGCAACTCGGAAGCAGAATCCAAACCGATGTCATGTTTCTAGGTCACAGGGTTTCACCATCAAACCTCAGTCCTGTTGCCAGGCCACAGGGTTCCACCATCAAGCCTCAGTCTTGTTGCCAGGCCACAGGGTTCAACCATCAAACCTCAGTCATGTTCCCAGGAAGCAGGGTTCCAGAATCAAACCAACGTCATGTTCCCAGGCCACGGGGTTCCAGTATCAGGCCTCAGTCATGTTCCCAGTACACAGGGTTCCACCATCAAAGCTCAGTCATGTTGCCAGTCCACAGGTTTCTGCGATCAAACCACATTCAAGTTCCCAGGCCACAGGGTTCCAGAATCAAGCCTCAGTCATCTTGCCAGACCACAGGGTACCACCATGAAACCTCAGTCATGTTCCCAGGCAACAGGGTTCCTCCATCAAACCTCAATCTGGTTCCCAGGACACAGGGATCCAGAATCAAACCAATGTCAAAATACCAGGGCATGGTTTTCCAGTACCAAGACTCAGTCATATTTCCAGGGCACAGGCTTCCACAATCAAGCCTCAGTCATGTTGCCAGTCCACAGGTTTCTGCCATCAAACCTCAGTCAAGTTCCCAGGCCACAGATTTCCAGAATCAAACCTCAGTCATGTTCCCAGGGAACAGGATTCCAGAAACAAACCTCAGTCATGTTGCCAGGCCACAGGTTTCCACCATCAAACCTCAGCCATGGTCCCAGGCCACAGGATTCCAGAATCAAACCGTTCTCATGTTCCCAGGCCACAGGTTTCCAGAATCCTCTGATGTCATGTTCCCAGTCCACAGGGTTCCAGAACCAAGCCTCAGTCAGGTTCCCAGGGCACAGGGATCAGGAATCAAACCTTAGTCATGTTACCAGGCCATAGGGTACCACCATCAAACCTCAGTCATATTCCCAGAGCACAGGTTTCCAGAATCAAATCGACTACATGTTTCCAGGCAACAGGGTACCAGAATCCAAACCGATGTCATGTTCCCAGGCCACTGTATTCCACTATCAAACATCAGTCATGTTCCCAGGCCAATGGTTTCCAGATTCAAACCTCAGTCATATTCCCAGGCCACATGGTTCCAGAATCAAACTTCAGTCATGTTCCCAGAACACAGGGTTCCAGAATAAAACCTCAGTCATGTTCCCTGGACACAGGTTTCAAAAATAAAACCCCAGTCATGTTACCAGGCCACAGGGTTCCAAAATCAAGCCTCACTCATATTCCCAGCCCACAGGGTTCCACAATTAAACCTCAGTCATATTCCCAGGCCACAGGGTTCCACATTCAAACCTCAGTCATGTTTCCAGGACACAGGTGTCCAGAATCAAACCTCAGTCATGTTCCCAAGGAACAGGGTTCCAGAACCAAACCTCAGTCATGTTCCCAGTCCACAGGATTTCAGACTCAAACCACAGTCATGTTCCCAGGCCAGAGGGTTCCACAATCAAACCTCAGTCATGTTTCCATGCCACAGGGTTCCAGAATCCAACCGATGTCATGTTCCCAGGTCACAGTTTTCCAGAATCAATCCTCAGCTATGTTCCCAGGCTACAGGGTTCCAGAATAAAACCTCCGTCATGTTCCCAGTCCACAGGGGACCAGAACGAAGCCTCAGTCATGTTGCCAGGCCACAGGGATCCAGAATCAAACCTCAGTCATGTTGCAAGGCCATAGGGCACCACCATCAAAGCTCAGTCATATTCCCAGCCCTCCGGTTTCCAGAATCATACCGATTTCATGTTCCCAGGCAACAGGGAACCAGAATCCAAACCGATGTCATGTTCTTGGGCACAGGGTTCCACTATCAAACCTCAGTCCTGTTGCCAGGCCACAGGGTTCCACCATCAAGCCTCACTCATGTTCCCAAGCCTGAGGGTTCCGCAATTAAACCTCAGTCATGTTGCCAGGCCACAGGGTTCAACCATCAAACCTCAGTCATGTTCCCAGGAAGCAGGTTTCCAGAATCAAACCAATGTCATGTTCCCAGGCCATGGGGTTCCAGTGTCAGGCCTCAGTCATGTTCCCAGTACACAGGGTTCCACCATCAAAGCTCAGTCATGTTGCCAGTCCACAGGTTTCTGCGATCAATCCACATTCAAGTTCCCAGGCCACAGGGATCCAGAATCAAGCCTCAGTCATGTTGCCAGGCCACAGGGTACCACCATCAAACCTCAGTCATGTTCCTAGGCAACAGGGTTCCTCCATCAAACCTCAATCTGGTTCCCAGGACACAGGGTTCCAGAATCAAAACAATGTCAAAATCCCAGGGCATGGTTTTCCAGTACCAAGACTCAGTCATATTTCCAGGGCACAGGGTTCCACAATCAAACCTCAGTCATGTTGCCAGTCCACAGGTTTCTGCCATCAAACCTCAGTCAAGTTCCCAGGCCACAGATTTCCAGAATCAAACCTCAGTCATGTTCCCAGGGAACAGGATTCCAGAAACAAACCTCAGTCATGTTGCCAGGCCACAGGTTTCCACCATCAAACCTCAGCCATGTTCCCAGGCCACAGGATTCCAGAATCAAACCGTTCTCATGTTCCCAGGCCACAGGTTTCCAGAATCCACTGATGTCATGTTCCCAGTCCACAGGGTTCCAGAACCAAGCCTCAGTCAGGTTCCCAGGGCACAGTATTCCACAATCTAAAGAGATGTCATGTTCCCAGGCCACAGGTTTCCAGAATCACGCCTCAGTCATGTTCCCAGACCACAGGGATCCAGAATCAAACCTCAGTCATGTTACCAGGCCATAGGGTACCACCATCAAACCTCAGTTATATTCCCAGACCACAGGTTTCCAGAATCAAACCGACTACATGTTCCCAGGCAACAGGGTACCAGAATCCAAACCGATGTCATGTTCCCAGGCCACTGGATTCCACAATCTAACATCAGTCAGTTCCCAGGCCAATGGTTTCCAGATTCACACCTCAGTCATATTCCCAGGCCACATGGTTCCAGAATCAAACCTCAGTCATGTTCCCAGAACACAGGGTTCCAGAATCAAACCACAGTCATGTTCCCAGGCCAGAGGGTTCCACAATCAAACCTCAGTCATGTTTCCATGCCACAGGGTTCCAGAATCCAACCGATGTCATGTTCCCAGGTCACAGTTTTCCAGAATCAATCCTCAGCTATGTTCCCAGGCTACAGGGTTCCAGAATAAAACCTCCGTCATGTTCCCAGTCCACAGGGGACCAGAACGAAGCCTCAGTCATGTTGCCAGGCCACAGGGATCCAGAATCAAACCTCAGTCATGTTGCAAGGCCATAGGGCACCACCATCAAAGCTCAGTCATATTCCCAGCCCTCCGGTTTCCAGAATCATACCGATTTCATGTTCCCAGGCAACAGGGAACCAGAATCCAAACCGATGTCATGTTCTTGGGCACAGGGTTCCACTATCAAACCTCAGTCCTGTTGCCAGGCCACAGGGTTCCACCATCAAGCCTCACTCATGTTCCCAAGCCTGAGGGTTCCGCAATTAAACCTCAGTCATGTTGCCAGGCCACAGGGTTCAACCATCAAACCTCAGTCATGTTTGCATGCCACCGGGTTCCAGAATCCAACCGATGTCATGTTCCCAGGTCACAGGGTTCCAGAATCAATCCTCAGGTATGTTCCCAGGCTACAGGGTTCCAGAATAAAACTTCAGTCATGTTCCCAGTTCACAGGGTTCCAGTATCAAACCTCAGTCATGTTTCAAGGCCATAGGGAACCACCATCAAAGCTCAGTCATATTCCCAGGCCTCCGGTTTCCAGAATCAAACCGATTTCATGTTCCCAGGCAACTCGGAAGCAGAATCCAAACCGATGTCATGTTCCTAGGTCACAGGGTTTCACCATCAAACCTCAGTCCTGTTGCCAGGACACAGGGTTCCACCATCAAGCCTCAGTCATGTTGCCAGGCCACAGGGTTCCACATTCAAACCTCAGTCATGGTCCCAGGACACAGTTGTCCAGACTCAAACCTCAGTCATGTTCCCAGGGAACAGGGTTCCAGAACCAAACCTCAATCATGTTCCCAGACCGCAGGGTTTCAGAATCAAACCACAGTCATGTTCCCAGGCCAGAGGGTTCCACAATCAAACCTCAGTCATGTTTGCATGCCACAGGGTTCCAGAATCCAACCGATGTCATGTTCCCAGGACACAGGGTTCCAGAATCAATCCTCAGGTATGTTCCCAGGCTACAGGGTTCCAGAATAAAACTTCAGTCATGTTCCCAGTCCACAGGGTTCCAGAACGAAGCCTCAGTCATGTTCCCAGGCCACAGGGATCCAGAATCAAACCTCAGTCATGTTGCAAGGCCATAGGGTACCACCATCAAAGCTCAGTCATATTCCCAGGCCTCCGGTTTCCAGAATCAAACCGATTTCATGTTCCCAGGCAACACGGAAGCAGAATCCAAACCGATGTCATGTTCCTAGGTCACAGGGTTTCACCATCAAACCTCAGTCCTGTTGCCAGGCCACAGGGTTCCACCATCAAGCCTCAGTCTTGTTGCCAGGCCACAGGGTTCAACCATCAAACCTCAGTCATGTTCCCAGGAAGCAGGGTTCCAGAATCAAACCAACGTCATGTTCCCAGGCCACGGGGTTCCAGTATCAGGCCTCAGTCATGTTCCCAGTACACAGGGTTCCACCATCAAAGCTCAGTCATGTTGCCAGTCCACAGGTTTCTGCGATCAAACCACATTCAAGTTCCCAGGCCACAGGGTTCCAGAATCAAGCCTCAGTCATGTTGCCAGACCACAGGGTACCACCATGAAACCTCAGTCATGTTCCCAGGCAACAGGGTTCCTCCATCAAACCTCAATCTGGTTCCCAGGACACAGGGATCCAGAATCAAACCAATGTCAAAATCCCAGGGCATGGTTTTCCAGTACCAAGACTCAGTCATATTTCCAGGGCACAGGCTTCCACAATCAAGCCTCAGTCATGTTGCCAGTCCACAGGTTTCTGCCATCAAACCTCAGTCAAGTTCCCAGGCCACAGATTTCCAGAATCAAACCTCAGTCATGTTCCCAGGGAACAGGATTCCAGAAACAAACCTCAGTCATGTTGCCAGGCCACAGGTTTCCACCATCAAACCTCAGCCATGGTCCCAGGCCACAGGATTCCAGAATCAAACCGTTCTCATATTCCCAGGCCACAGGTTTCCAGAATCCACTGATGTCATGTTCCCAGTCCACAGGGTTCCAGAACCAAGCCTCAGTCAGGTTCCCAGGGCACAGGGATCAGGAATCAAACCTTAGTCATGTTACCAGGCCATAGGGTACCACCATCAAACCTCAGTCATATTCCCAGACCACAGGTTTCCAGAATTAAATCGACTACATGTTTCCAGGCAACAGGGTACCAGAATCCAAACCGATGTCATGTTCCCAGGCCACTGGATTCCACTATCAAACATCAGTCATGTTCCCAGGCCAATGGTTTCCAGATTCAAACCTCAGTCATATTCCCAGGCCACATGGTTCCAGAATCAAACTTCAGTCATGTTCCCAGAACACAGGATTCCAGAATAAAACCTCAGTCATGTTCCCTGGACACAGGTTTCAAAAATAAAACCCCAGTCATGTTACCAGGCCACAGGGTTCCAAAATCAAGCCTCACTCATATTCCCAGCCCACAGGGTTCCACAATTAAACCTCAGTCATATTCCCAGGCCACAGGGTTCCACATTCAAACCTCAGTCATGTTTCCAGGACACAGGTGTCCAGAATCAAACCTCAGTCATGTTCCCAAGGAACAGGGTTCCAGAACCAAACCTCAGTCATGTTCCCAGTCCACAGGATTTCAGAATCAAACCACAGTCATGTTCCCAGGCCAGAGGGTTCCACAACCAAACCTCAGTCATGTTTCCATGCCACAGGGTTCCAGAATCCAACCGATGTCATGTTCCCAGGTCACAGTTTTCCAGAATCAATCCTCAGCTATGTTCCCAGGCTACAGGGTTCCAGACTAAAACCTCCGTCATGTTCCCAGTCCACAGGGGACCAGAACGAAGCCTCAGTCATGTTGCCAGGCCACAGGGATCCAGAATCAAACCTCAGTCATGTTGCAAGGCCATAGGGCACCACCATCAAAGCTCAGTCATATTCCCAGCCCTCCGGTTTCCAGAATCATACCGATTTCATGTTCCCAGGCAACAGGGAACCAGAATCCAAACCGATGTCATGTTCTTGGGCACAGGGTTCCACTATCAAACCTCAGTCCTGTTGCCAGGCCACAGGGTTCCACCATCAAGCCTCACTCATGTTCCCAAGCCTGAGGGTTCCGCAATTAAACCTCAGTCATGTTGCCAGGCCACAGGGTTCAACCATCAAACCTCAGTCATGTTCCCAGGAAGCAGGTTTCCAGAATCAAACCAATGTCATGTTCCCAGGCCATGGGGTTCCAGTGTCAGGCCTCAGTCATGTTCCCAGTACACAGGGTTCCACCATCAAAGCTCAGTCATGTTGCCAGTCCACAGGTTTCTGCGATCAATCCACATTCAAGTTCCCAGGCCACAGGGTTCCAGAATCAAGCCTCAGTCATGTTGCCAGGCCACAGGGTACCACCATCAAACCTCAGTCATGTTCCTAGGCAACAGGGTTCCTCCATCAAACCTCATTCTGGTTCCCAGGACACAGGGTTCCAGAATCAAAACAATGTCAAAATCCCAGGGCATGGTTTTCCAGTACCAAGACTCAGTCATATTTCCAGGGCACAGGGTTCCACAATCAAACCTCAGTCATGTTGCCAGTCCACAGGTTTCTGCCATCAAACCTCAGTAAGTTCCCAGGCCACAGATTTCCAGAATCAAACCTCAGTCATGTTCCCAGGGAACAGGATTCCAGAAACAAACCTCAGTCATGTTGCCAGGCCACAGGTTTCCACCATCAAACCTCAGCCATGTTCCCAGGCCACAGGATTCCAGAATCAAACCGTTCTCATGTTCCCAGGCCACAGGTTTCCAGAATCCACTGATGTCATGTTCCCAGTCCACATGGTGCCAGAACCAAGCCTCAGTCAGGTTCCCAGGGCACAGTATTCCACAATCTAAAGAGATGTCATGTTCCCAGGCCACAGGTTTCCAGAATCACGCCTCAGTCATGTTCCCAGACCACAGGGATCCAGAATCAAACCTCAGTCATGTTACCAGGCCATAGGGTACCACCATCAAACCTCAGTCATATTCCCAGACCACAGGTTTCCAGAATCAAACCGACTACATGTTCCCAGGCAACAGGGTACCAGAATCCAAACCGATGTCATGTTCCCAGGCCACTGGATTCCACAATCTAACATCAGTCAGTTCCCAGGCCAATGGTTTCCAGATTCAAACCTCAGTCATATTCCCAGGCCACATGGTTCCAGAATCAAACCTCAGTCATGTTCCCAGAACACAGGGTTCCAGAATCAAACCACAGTCATGTTCCCAGGCCAGAGGGTTCCACAATCAAACCTCAGTCATGTTTCCATGCCACAGGGTTCCAGAATCCAACCGATGTCATGTTCCCAGGTCACAGTTTTCCAGAATCAATCCTCAGCTATGTTCCCAGGCTACAGGGTTCCAGACTAAAACCTCCGTCATGTTCCCAGTCCACAGGGGACCAGAACGAAGCCTCAGTCATGTTGCCAGGCCACAGGGATCCAGAATCAAACCTCAGTCATGTTGCAAGGCCATAGGGCACCACCATCAAAGCTCAGTCATATTCCCAGCCCTCCGGTTTCCAGAATCATACCGATTTCATGTTCCCAGGCAACAGGGAACCAGAATCCAAACCGATGTCATGTTCTTGGGCACAGGGTTCCACTATCAAACCTCAGTCCTGTTGCCAGGCCACAGGGTTCCACCATCAAGCCTCACTCATGTTCCCAAGCCTGAGGGTTCCGCAATTAAACCTCAGTCATGTTGCCAGGCCACAGGGTTCAACCATCAAACCTCAGTCATGTTCCCAGGAAGCAGGTTTCCAGAATCCAACCAATGTCATGTTCCCAGGCCACGGGGTTCCAGTATCAGGCCTCAGTCATGTTCCCAGTGCACAGGGTTCCACCATCAAACCTCAGTCATGTTGCCAGTCCACAGGTTTCTGCCATCAAACCTCTGTCAAGTTCCCAGGCCACAGGGTTCAAGAATCAAGCCTCAGTCATTTTGCCAGGCCAGAGTGTTCCACCGTCAAACCTCACTCATAATCCCAGGCCACATATTTCCACAATGTAACCTCAGTCATTTTCCCAGGCCATAGGTGTCCAGAATCAAACCTCAGTCATATTCCCAGGACACATGTTTCCAGAATCCAACCTCAGTCATGTTCCCAGTCCACAGGGTTCCACATTCAAACCTCAGTCATGTTCCCAGGACACAGGTGTCCAGAATCAAACCTCAGTCATGTTCCCAGGGAACAGGGTTCCAGAACCAAACCTCAATCATGTTCCCAGACCGCAGGGTTTCAGAATCAAACCACAGTCATGTTCCCAGGCCAGAGGGTTCCACAATCAAACCTCAGTCATGTTTGCATGCCACAGGGTTCCAGAATCCAACCGATGTCATGTTCCCAGGACACAGGGTTCCAGAATCAATCCTCAGGTATGTTCCCAGGCTACAGGGTTCCAGAATAAAACTTCAGTCATGTTCCCAGTCCACAGGGTTCCAGAACGAAGCCTCAGTCATGTTCCCAGGCCACAGGGATCCAGAATCAAACCTCAGTCATGTTGCAAGGCCATAGGGTACCACCATCAAAGCTCAGTCATATTCCCAGGCCTCCGGTTTCCAGAATCAAACCGATTTCATGTTCCCAGGCAACTCGGAAGCAGAATCCAAACCGATGTCATGTTTCTAGGTCACAGGGTTTCACCATCAAACCTCAGTCCTGTTGCCAGGCCACAGGGTTCCACCATCAAGCCTCAGTCTTGTTGCCAGGCCACAGGGTTCAACCATCAAACCTCAGTCATGTTCCCAGGAAGCAGGGTTCCAGAATCAAACCAACGTCAGGTTCCCAGGCCACGGGGTTCCAGTATCAGGCCTCAGTCATGTTCCCAGTACACAGGGTTCCACCATCAAAGCTCAGTCATGTTGCCAGTCCACAGGTTTCTGCGATCAAACCACATTCAAGTTCCCAGGCCACAGGGTTCCAGAATCAAGCCTCAGTCATGTTGCCAGACCACAGGGTACCACCATGAAACCTCAGTCATGTTCCCAGGCAACAGGGTTCCTCAATCAAACCTCAATCTGGTTCCCAGGACACAGGGATCCAGAATCAAACCAATGTCAAAATCCCAGGGCATGGTTTTCCAGTACCAAGACTCAGTCATATTTCCAGGGCACAGGCTTCCACAATCAAGCCTCAGTCATGTTGCCAGTCCACAGGTTTCTGCCATCAAACCTCAGTCAAGTTCCCAGGCCACAGATTTCCAGAATCAAACCTCAGTCATGTTCCCAGGGAACAGGATTCCAGAAACAAACCTCAGTCATGTTGCCAGGCCACAGGTTTCCACCATCAAACCTCAGCCATGTTCCCAGGCCACAGGATTCCAGAATCAAACCGTTCTCATGTTCCCAGGGCACAGGTTTCCAGAATCCACTGATGTCATGTTCCCAGTCCACAGGGTTCCAGAACCAAGCCTCAGTCAGGTTCCCAGGGCACAGTATTCCACAATCTAAAGAGATGTCATGTTCTCAGGCCACAGGTTTCCAGAATCACGCCTCAGTCATTTTCCCAGACCACAGGGATCCAGAATCAAACCTCAGTCATGTTACCAGGCCATAGGGTACCACCATCAAACCTCAGTCATATTCCCAGACCACAGGTTTCCAGAATCAAACCGACTACATGTTCCCAGGCAACAGGGTACCAGAATCCAAACCGATGTCATGTTCCCAGGCCACTGGATTCCACAATCTAACATCAGTCAGTTCCCAGGCCAATGGTTTCCAGATTCAAACCTCAGTCATATTCCCAGGCCACATGGTTCCAGAATCAAACCTCAGTCATGTTCCCAGAACACAGGGTTCCAGAATCAAACCACAGTCATGTTCCCAGGCCAGAGGGTTCCACAATCAAACCTCAGTCATGTTTCCATGCCACAGGGTTCCAGAATCCAACCGATGTCATGTTCCCAGGTCACAGTTTTCCAGAATCAATCCTCAGCTATGTTCCCAGGCTACAGGGTTCCAGAATAAAACCTCCGTCATGTTCCCAGTCCACAGGGGACCAGAACGAAGCCTCAGTCATGTTGCCAGGCCACAGGGATCCAGAATCAAACCTCAGTCATGTTGCAAGGCCATAGGGCACCACCATCAAAGCTCAGTCATATTCCCAGCCCTCCGGTTTCCAGAATCATACTGATTTCATGTTCCCAGGCAACAGGGAACCAGAATCCAAACCGATGTCATGTTCTTGGGCACAGGGTTCCACTATCAAACCTCAGTCCTGTTGCCAGGCCACAGGGTTCCACCATCAAGCCTCACTCATGTTCCCAAGCCTGAGGGTTCCGCAATTAAACCTCAGTCATGTTGCCAGGCCACAGGGTTCAACCATCAAACCTCAGTCATGTTTGCATGCCACAGGGTTCCAGAATCCAACCGATGTCATGTTCCCAGGTCACAGGGTTCCAGAATCAATCCTCAGGTATGTTCCCAGGCTACAGGGTTCCAGAATAAAACTTCAGTCATGTTCCCAGTTCACAGGGTTCCAGTATCAAACCTCAGTCATGTTTCAAGGCCATAGGGAACCACCATCAAAGCTCAGTCATATTCCCAGGCCTCCGGTTTCCAGAATCAAACCGATTTCATGTTCCCAGGCAACTCGGAAGCAGAATCCAAACCGATGTCATGTTCCTAGGTCACAGGGTTTCACCATCAAACCTCAGTCCTGTTGCCAGGACACAGGGTTCCACCATCAAGCCTCAGTCATGTTGCCAGGCCACAGGGTTCCACATTCAAACCTCAGTCATGGTCCCAGGACACAGTTGTCCAGACTCAAACCTCAGTCATGTTCCCAGGGAACAGGGTTCCAGAACCAAACCTCAATCATGTTCCCAGACCGCAGGGTTTCAGAATCAAACCACAGTCATGTTCCCAGGCCAGAGGGTTCCACAATCAAACCTCAGTCATGTTTGCATGCCACAGGGTTCCAGAATCCAACCGATGTCATGTTCCCAGGACACAGGGTTCCAGAATCAATCCTCAGGTATGTTCCCAGGCTACAGGGTTCCAGAATAAAACTTCAGTCATGTTCCCAGTCCACAGGGTTCCAGAACGAAGCCTCAGTCATGTTCCCAGGCCACAGGGATCCAGAATCAAACCTCAGTCATGTTGCAAGGCCATAGGGTACCACCATCAAAGCTCAGTCATATTCCCAGGCCTCCGGTTTCCAGAATCAAACCGATTTCATGTTCCCAGGCAACTCGGAAGCAGAATCCAAACCGATGTCATGTTTCTAGGTCACAGGGTTTCACCATCAAACCTCAGTCCTGTTGCCAGGCCACAGGGTTCCACCATCAAGCCTCAGTCTTGTTGCCAGGCCACAGGGTTCAACCATCAAACCTCAGTCATGTTCCCAGGAAGCAGGGTTCCAGAATCAAACCAACGTCAGGTTCCCAGGCCACGGGGTTCCAGTATCAGGCCTCAGTCATGTTCCCAGTACACAGGGTTCCACCATCAAAGCTCAGTCATGTTGCCAGTCCACAGGTTTCTGCGATCAAACCACATTCAAGTTCCCAGGCCACAGGGTTCCAGAATCAAGCCTCAGTCATGTTGCCAGACCACAGGGTACCACCATGAAACCTCAGTCATGTTCCCAGGCAACAGGGTTCCTCAATCAAACCTCAATCTGGTTCCCAGGACACAGGGATCCAGAATCAAACCAATGTCAAAATCCCAGGGCATGGTTTTCCAGTACCAAGACTCAGTCATATTTCCAGGGCACAGGCTTCCACAATCAAGCCTCAGTCATGTTGCCAGTCCACAGGTTTCTGCCATCAAACCTCAGTCAAGTTCCCAGGCCACAGATTTCCAGAATCAAACCTCAGTCATGTTCCCAGGGAACAGGATTCCAGAAACAAACCTCAGTCATGTTGCCAGGCCACAGGTTTCCACCATCAAACCTCAGCCATGTTCCCAGGCCACAGGATTCCAGAATCAAACCGTTCTCATGTTCCCAGGCCACAGGTTTCCAGAATCCACTGATGTCATGTTCCCAGTCCACAGGGTTCCAGAACCAAGCCTCAGTCAGGTTCCCAGGGCACAGTATTCCACAATCTAAAGAGATGTCATGTTCCCCGGCCACAGGTTTCCAGAATCACGCCTCAGTCATGTTCCCAGACCACAGGGATCCAGAATCAAACCTCAGTCATGTTACCAGGCCATAGGGTACCACCATCAAACCTCAGTCATATTCCCAGACCACAGGTTTCCAGAATCAAACCGACTACATGTTCCCAGGCAACAGGGTACCAGAATCCAAACCGATGTCATGTTCCCAGGCCACTGGATTCCACAATCTAACATCAGTCAGTTCCCAGGCCAATGGTTTCCAGATTCAAACCTCAGTCATATTCCCAGGCCACATGGTTCCAGAATCAAACCTCAGTCATGTTCCCAGAACACAGGGTTCCAGAATCAAACCACAGTCATGTTCCCAGGCCAGAGGGTTCCACAATCAAACCTCAGTCATGTTTCCATGCCACAGGGTTCCAGAATCCAACCGATGTCATGTTCCCAGGTCACAGTTTTCCAGAATCAATCCTCAGCTATGTTCCCAGGCTACAGGGTTCCAGAATAAAACCTCCGTCATGTTCCCAGTCCACAGGGGACCAGAACGAAGCCTCAGTCATGTTGCCAGGCCACACGGATCCAGAATCAAACCTCAGTCATGTTGCAAGGCCATAGGGCACCACCATCAAAGCTCAGTCATATTCCCAGCCCTCCGGTTTCCAGAATCATACCGATTTCATGTTCCCAGGCAACAGGGAACCAGAATCCAAACCGATGTCATGTTCTTCGGCACAGGGTTCCACTATCAAACCTCAGTCCTGTTGCCAGGCCACAGGGTTCCACCATCAAGCCTCACTCATGTTCCCAAGCCTGAGGGTTCCGCAATTAAACCTCAGTCATGTTGCCAGGCCACAGGGTTCAACCATCAAACCTCAGTCATGTTTGCATGCCACAGGGTTCCAGAATCCAACCGATGTCATGTTCCCAGGTCACAGGGTTCCAGAATCAATCCTCAGGTATGTTCCCAGGCTACAGGGTTCCAGAATAAAACTTCAGTCATGTTCCCAGTCCACAGGGTTCCAGTATCAAACCTCAGTCATGTTTCAAGGCCATAGGGAACCACCATCAAATCTCAGTCATATTCCCAGGCCTCCGGTTTCCAGAATCAAACCGATTTCATGTTCCCAGGCAACTCGGAAGCAGAATCCAAACCGATGTCATGTTCCTAGGTCACAGGGTTTCACCATCAAACCTCAGTCCTGTTGCCAGGACACAGGGTTCCACCATCAAGCCTCAGTCATGTTGCCAGGCCACAGGGTTCCACATTCAAACCTCAGTCATGGTCCCAGGACACAGTTGTCCAGACTCAAACCTCAGTCATGTTCCCAGGGAACAGGGTTCCAGAACCAAACCTCAATCATGTTCCCAGACCGCAGGGTTTCAAAATCAAACCACAGTCATGTTCCCAGGCCAGAGGGTTCCACAATCAAACCTCAGTCATGTTTGCATGCCACAGGGTTCCAGAATCCAACCGATGTCATGTTCCCAGGACACAGGGTTCCAGAATCAATCCACAGGTATGTTCCCAGGCTACAGGGTTCCAGAATAAAACTTCAGTCATGTTCCCAGTCCACAGGGTTCCAGAACGAAGCCTCAGTCATGTTCCCAGGCCACAGGGATCCAGAATCAAACCTCAGTCATGTTGCAAGGCCATAGGGTACCACCATCAAAGCTCAGTCATATTCCCAGGCCTCCGGTTTCCAGAATCAAACCGATTTCATGTTCCCAGGCAACTCGGAAGCAGAATCCAAACCGATGTCATGTTCCTAGGTCACAGGGTTTCACCATCAAACCTCAGTCCTGTTGCCAGGCCACAGGGTTCCACCATCAAGCCTCAGTCTTGTTGCCAGGCCACAGGGTTCAACCATCAAACCTCAGTCATGTTCCCAGGAAGCAGGGTTCCAGAATCAAACCAACGTCATGTTCCCAGGCCACGGGGTTCCAGTATCAGGCCTCAGTCATGTTCCCAGTACACAGGGTTCCACCATCAAAGCTCAGTCATGTTGCCAGTCCACAGGTTTCTGCGATCAAACCACATTCAAGTTCCCAGGCCACAGGGTTCCAGAATCAAGCCTCAGTCATGTTGCCAGACCACAGGGTACCACCATGAAACCTCAGTCATGTTCCCAGGCAACAGGGTTCCTCCATCAAACCTCAATCTGGTTCCCAGGACACAGGGATCCAGAATCAAACCAATGTCAAAATCCCAGGGCATGGTTTTCCAGTACCAAGACTCAGTCATATTTCCAGGGCACAGGCTTCCACAATCAAGCCTCAGTCATGTTGCCAGTCCACAGGTTTCTGCCATCAAACCTCAGTCAAGTTCCCAGGCCACAGATTTCCAGAATCAAACCTCAGTCATGTTCCCAGGGAACAGGATTCCAGAAACAAACCTCAGTCATGTTGCCAGGCCACAGGTTTCCACCATCAAACCTCAGCCATGGTCCCAGGCCACAGGATTCCAGAATCAAACCGTTCTCATATTCCCAGGCCACAGGTTTCCAGAATCCACTGATGTCATGTTCCCAGTCCACAGGGTTCCAGAACCAAGCCTCAGTCAGGTTCCCAGGGCACAGGGATCAGGAATCAAACCTTAGTCATGTTACCAGGCCATAGGGTACCACCATCAAACCTCAGTCATATTCCCAGACCACAGGTTTCCAGAATTAAATCGACTACATGTTTCCAGGCAACAGGGTACCAGAATCCAAACCGATGTCATGTTCCCAGGCCACTGGATTCCACTATCAAACATCAGTCATGTTCCCAGGCCAATGGTTTCCAGATTCAAACCTCAGTCATATTCCCAGGCCACATGGTTCCAGAATCAAAGTTCAGTCATGTTCCCAGAAAACAGGATTCCAGAATAAAACCTCAGTCATGTTCCCTGGACACAGGTTTCAAAAATAAAACCCCAGTCATGTTACCAGGCCACAGGGTTCCAAAATCAAGCCTCACTCATATTCCCAGCCCACAGGGTTCCACAATTAAACCTCAGTCATATTCCCAGGCCACAGGGTTCCACATTCAAACCTCAGTCATGTTTCCAGGACACAGGTGTCCAGAATCAAACCTCAGTCATGTTCCCAAGGAACAGGGTTCCAGAACCAAACCTCAGTCATGTTCCCAGTCCACAGGATTTCAGAATCAAACCACAGTCATGTTCCCAGACCACAGGGATCCAGAATCAAACCTCAGTCATGTTACCAGGCCATAGGGTACCACCATCAAACCTCAGTCATATTCCCAGACCACAGGTTTCCAGAATCAAACCGACTACATGTTCCCAGGCAACAGGGTACCAGAATCCAAACCGATGTCATGTTCCCAGGCCACTGGATTCCACAATCTAACATCAGTCAGTTCCCAGGCCAATGGTTTCCAGATTCAAACCTCAGTCATATTCCCAGGCCACATGGTTCCAGAATCAAACCTCAGTCATGTTCCCAGAACACAGGGTTCCAGAATCAAACCACAGTCATGTTCCCAGGCCAGAGGGTTCCACAATCAAACCTCAGTCATGTTTCCATGCCACAGGGTTCCAGAATCCAACCGATGTCATGTTCCCAGGTCACAGTTTTCCAGAATCAATCCTCAGCTATGTTCCCAGGCTACAGGGTTCCAGAATAAAACCTCCGTCATGTTCCCAGTCCACAGGGGACCAGAACGAAGCCTCAGTCATGTTGCCAGGCCACAGGGATCCAGAATCAAACCTCAGTCATGTTGCAAGGCCATAGGGCACCACCATCAAAGCTCAGTCATATTCCCAGCCCTCCGGTTTCCAGAATCATACCGATTTCATGTTCCCAGGCAACAGGGAACCAGAATCCAAACCGATGTCATGTTCTTCGGCACAGGGTTCCACTATCAAACCTCAGTCCTGTTGCCAGGCCACAGGGTTCCACCATCAAGCCTCACTCATGTTCCCAAGCCTGAGGGTTCCGCAATTAAACCTCAGTCATGTTGCCAGGCCACAGGGTTCAACCATCAAACCTCAGTCATGTTTGCATGCCACAGGGTTCCAGAATCCAACCGATGTCATGTTCCCAGGTCACAGGGTTCCAGAATCAATCCTCAGGTATGTTCCCAGGCTACAGGGTTCCAGAATAAAACTTCAGTCATGTTCCCAGTCCACAGGGTTCCAGTATCAAACCTCAGTCATGTTTCAAGGCCATAGGGAACCACCATCAAAGCTCAGTCATATTCCCAGGCCTCCGGTTTCCAGAATCAAACCGATTTCATGTTCCCAGGCAACTCGGAAGCAGAATCCAAACCGATGTCATGTTCCTAGGTCACAGGGTTTCACCATCAAACCTCAGTCCTGTTGCCAGGACACAGGGTTCCACCATCAAGCCTCAGTCATGTTGCCAGGCCACAGGGTTCCACATTCAAACCTCAGTCATGGTCCCAGGACACAGTTGTCCAGACTCAAACCTCAGTCATGTTCCCAGGGAACAGGGTTCCAGAACCAAACCTCAATCATGTTCCCAGACCGCAGGGTTTCAGAATCAAACCACAGTCATGTTCCCAGGCCAGAGGGTTCCACAATCAAACCTCAGTCATGTTTGCATGCCACAGGGTTCCAGAATCCAACCGATGTCATGTTCCCAGGACACAGGGTTCCAGAATCAATCCTCAGGTATGTTCCCAGGCTACAGGGTTCCAGAATAAAACTTCAGTCATGTTCCCAGTCCACAGGGTTCCAGAACGAAGCCTCAGTCATGTTCCCAGGCCACAGGGATCCAGAATCAAACCTCAGTCATGTTGCAAGGCCATAGGGTACCACCATCAAAGCTCAGTCATATTCCCAGGCCTCCGGTTTCCAGAATCAAACCGATTTCATGTTCCCAGGCAACTCGGAAGCAGAATCCAAACCGATGTCATGTTCCTAGGTCACAGGGTTTCACCATCAAACCTCAGTCCTGTTGCCAGGGCACAGGGTTCCACCATCAATCCTCAGTCTTGTTGCCAGGCCACAGGGTTCAACCATCAAACCTCAGTCATGTTCCCAGGAAGCAGGGTTCCAGAATCAAACCAACGTCATGTTCCCAGGCCACGGGGTTCCAGTATCAGGCCTCAGTCATGTTCCCAGTACACAGGGTTCCACCATCAAAGCTCAGTCATGTTGCCAGTCCACAGGATTCTGCGATCAAACCACATTCAAGTTCCCAGGCCACAGGGTTCCAGAATCAAGCCTCAGTCATGTTGCCAGACCACAGGGTACCACCATGAAACCTCAGTCATGTTCCCAGGCAACAGGGTTCCTCCATCAAACCTCAATCTGGTTCCCAGGACACAGGGATCCAGAATCAAACCAATGTCAAAATCCCAGGGCATGGTTTTCCAGTACCAAGACTCAGTCATATTTCCAGGGCACAGGCTTCCACAATCAAGCCTCAGTCATGTTGCCAGTCCACAGGTTTCTGCCATCAAACCTCAGTCAAGTTCCCAGGCCACAGATTTCCAGAATCAAACCTCAGTCATGTTCCCAGGGAACAGGATTCCAGAAACAAACCTCAGTCATGTTGCCAGGCCACAGGTTTCCACCATCAAACCTCAGCCATGGTCCCAGGCCACAGGATTCCAGAATCAAACCGTTCTCATATTCCCAGGCCACAGGTTTCCAGAATCCACTGATGTCATGTTCCCAGTCCACAGGGTTCCAGAACCAAGCCTCAGTCAGGTTCCCAGGGCACAGGGATCAGGAATCAAACCTTAGTCATGTTACCAGGCCATAGGGTACCACCATCAAACCTCAGTCATATTCCCAGACCACAGGTTTCCAGAATTAAATCGACTACATGTTTCCAGGCAACAGGGTACCAGAATCCAAACCGATGTCATGTTCCCAGGCCACTGGATTCCACTATCAAACATCAGTCATGTTCCCAGGCCAATGGTTTCCAGATTCAAACCTCAGTCATATTCCCAGGCCACATGGTTCCAGAATCAAAGTTCAGTCATGTTCCCAGAAAACAGGATTCCAGAATAAAACCTCAGTCATGTTCCCTGGACACAGGTTTCAAAAATAAAACCCCAGTCATGTTACCAGGCCACAGGGTTCCAAAATCAAGCCTCACTCATATTCCCAGCCCACAGGGTTCCACAATTAAACCTCAGTCATATTCCCAGGCCACAGGGTTCCACATTCAAACCTCAGTCATGTTTCCAGGACACAGGTGTCCAGAATCAAACCTCAGTCATGTTCCCAAGGAACAGGGTTCCAGAACCAAACCTCAGTCATGTTCCCAGTCCACAGGATTTCAGAATCAAACCACAGTCATGTTCCCAGACCACAGGGATCCAGAATCAAACCTCAGTCATGTTACCAGGCCATAGGGTACCACCATCAAACCTCAGTCATATTCCCAGACCACAGGTTTCCAGAATCAAACCGACTACATGTTCCCAGGCAACAGGGTACCAGAATCCAAACCGATGTCATGTTCCCAGGCCACTGGATTCCACAATCTAACATCAGTCAGTTCCCAGGCCAATGGTTTCCAGATTCAAACCTCAGTCATATTCCCAGGCCACATGGTTCCAGAATCAAACCTCAGTCATGTTCCCAGAACACAGGGTTCCAGAATCAAACCACAGTCATGTTCCCAGGCCAGAGGGTTCCACAATCAAACCTCAGTCATGTTTCCATGCCACAGGGTTCCAGAATCCAACCGATGTCATGTTCCCAGGTCACAGTTTTCCAGAATCAATCCTCAGCTATGTTCCCAGGCTACAGGGTTCCAGAATAAAACCTCCGTCATGTTCCCAGTCCACAGGGGACCAGAACGAAGCCTCAGTCATGTTGCCAGGCCACAGGGATCCAGAATCAAACCTCAGTCATGTTGCAAGGCCATAGGGCACCACCATCAAAGCTCAGTCATATTCCCAGCCCTCCGGTTTCCAGAATCATACCGATTTCATGTTCCCAGGCAACAGGGAACCAGAATCCAAACCGATGTCATGTTCTTCGGCACAGGGTTCCACTATCAAACCTCAGTCCTGTTGCCAGGCCACAGGGTTCCACCATCAAGCCTCACTCATGTTCCCAAGCCTGAGGGTTCCGCAATTAAACCTCAGTCATGTTGCCAGGCCACAGGGTTCAACCATCAAACCTCAGTCATGTTTGCATGCCACAGGGTTCCAGAATCCAACCGATGTCATGTTCCCAGGTCACAGGGTTCCAGAATCAATCCTCAGGTATGTTCCCAGGCTACAGGGTTCCAGAATAAAACTTCAGTCATGTTCCCAGTCCACAGGGTTCCAGTATCAAACCTCAGTCATGTTTCAAGGCCATAGGGAACCACCATCAAAGCTCAGTCATATTCCCAGGCCTCCGGTTTCCAGAATCAAACCGATTTCATGTTCCCAGGCAACTCGGAAGCAGAATCCAAACCGATGTCATGTTCCTAGGTCACAGGGTTTCACCATCAAACCTCAGTCCTGTTGCCAGGACACAGGGTTCCACCATCAAGCCTCAGTCATGTTGCCAGGCCACAGGGTTCCACATTCAAACCTCAGTCATGGTCCCAGGACACAGTTGTCCAGACTCAAACCTCAGTCATGTTCCCAGGGAACAGGGTTCCAGAACCAAACCTCAATCATGTTCCCAGACCGCAGGGTTTCAGAATCAAACCACAGTCATGTTCCCAGGCCAGAGGGTTCCACAATCAAACCTCAGTCATGTTTGCATGCCACAGGGTTCCAGAATCCAACCGATGTCATGTTCCCAGGACACAGGGTTCCAGAATCAATCCTCAGGTATGTTCCCAGGCTACAGGGTTCCAGAATAAAACTTCAGTCATGTTCCCAGTCCACAGGGTTCCAGAACGAAGCCTCAGTCATGTTCCCAGGCCACAGGGATCCAGAATCAAACCTCAGTCATGTTGCAAGGCCATAGGGTACCACCATCAAAGCTCAGTCATATTCCCAGGCCTCCGGTTTCCAGAATCAAACCGATTTCATGTTCCCAGGCAACTCGGAAGCAGAATCCAAACCGATGTCATGTTCCTAGGTCACAGGGTTTCACCATCAAACCTCAGTCCTGTTGCCAGGGCACAGGGTTCCACCATCAATCCTCAGTCTTGTTGCCAGGCCACAGGGTTCAACCATCAAACCTCAGTCATGTTCCCAGGAAGCAGGGTTCCAGAATCAAACCAACGTCATGTTCCCAGGCCACGGGGTTCCAGTATCAGGCCTCAGTCATGTTCCCAGTACACAGGGTTCCACCATCAAAGCTCAGTCATGTTGCCAGTCCACAGGATTCTGCGATCAAACCACATTCAAGTTCCCAGGCCACAGGGTTCCAGAATCAAGCCTCAGTCATGTTGCCAGACCACAGGGTACCACCATGAAACCTCAGTCATGTTCCCAGGCAACAGGGTTCCTCCATCAAACCTCAATCTGGTTCCCAGGACACAGGGATCCAGAATCAAACCAATGTCAAAATCCCAGGGCATGGTTTTCCAGTACCAAGACTCAGTCATATTTCCAGGGCACAGGCTTCCACAATCAAGCCTCAGTCATGTTGCCAGTCCACAGGTTTCTGCCATCAAACCTCAGTCAAGTTCCCAGGCCACAGATTTCCAGAATCAAACCTCAGTCATGTTCCCAGGGAACAGGATTCCAGAAACAAACCTCAGTCATGTTGCCAGGCCACAGGTTTCCACCATCAAACCTCAGCCATGGTCCCAGGCCACAGGATTCCAGAATCAAACCGTTCTCATATTCCCAGGCCACAGGTTTCCAGAATCCACTGATGTCATGTTCCCAGTCCACAGGGTTCCAGAACCAAGCCTCAGTCAGGTTCCCAGGGCACAGGGATCAGGAATCAAACCTTAGTCATGTTACCAGGCCATAGGGTACCACCATCAAACCTCAGTCATATTCCCAGACCACAGGTTTCCAGAATTAAATCGACTACATGTTTCCAGGCAACAGGGTACCAGAATCCAAACCGATGTCATGTTCCCAGGCCACTGGATTCCACTATCAAACATCAGTCATGTTCCCAGGCCAATGGTTTCCAGATTCAAACCTCAGTCATATTCCCAGGCCACATGGTTCCAGAATCAAACTTCAGTCATGTTCCCAGAACACAGGATTCCAGAATAAAACCTCAGTCATGTTCCCTGGACACAGGTTTCAAAAATAAAACCCCAGTCATGTTACCAGGCCACAGGGTTCCAAAATCAAGCCTCACTCATATTCCCAGCCCACAGGGTTCCACAATTAAACCTCAGTCATATTCCCAGGCCACAGTGTTCCACATTCAAACCTCAGTCATGTTTCCAGGACACAGGTGTCCAGAATCAAACCTCAGTCATGTTCCCAAGGAACAGGGTTCCAGAACCAAACCTCAGTCATGTTCCCAGTCCACAGGATTTCAGAATCAAACCACAGTCATGTTCCCAGGCCAGAGGGTTCCACAACCAAACCTCAGTCATGTTTCCATGCCACAGGGTTCCAGAATCCAACCGATGTCATGTTCCCAGGTCACAGTTTTCCAGAATCAATCCTCAGCTATGTTCCCAGGCTACAGGGTTCCAGACTAAAACCTCCGTCATGTTCCCAGTCCACAGGGGACCAGAACGAAGCCTCAGTCATGTTGCCAGGCCACAGGGATCCAGAATCAAACCTCAGTCATGTTGCAAGGCCATAGGGCACCACCATCAAAGCTCAGTCATATTCCCAGCCCTCCGGTTTCCAGAATCATACCGATTTCATGTTCCCAGGCAACAGGGAACCAGAATCCAAACCGATGTCATGTTCTTGGGCACAGGGTTCCACTATCAAACCTCAGTCCTGTTGCCAGGCCACAGGGTTCCACCATCAAGCCTCACTCATGTTCCCAAGCCTGAGGGTTCCGCAATTAAACCTCAGTCATGTTGCCAGGCCACAGGGTTCAACCATCAAACCTCAGTCATGTTCCCAGGAAGCAGGTTTCCAGAATCAAACCAATGTCATGTTCCCAGGCCATGGGGTTCCAGTGTCAGGCCTCAGTCATGTTCCCAGTACACAGGGTTCCACCATCAAAGCTCAGTCATGTTGCCAGTCCACAGGTTTCTGCGATCAATCCACATTCAAGTTCCCAGGCCACAGGGTTCCAAAATCAAGCCTCAGTCATGTTGCCAGGCCACAGGGTACCACCATCAAACCTCAGTCATGTTCCTAGGCAACAGGGTTCCTCCATCAAACCTCAATCTGGTTCCCAGGACACAGGGTTCCAGAATCAAAACAATGTCAAAATCCCAGGGCATGGTTTTCCAGTACCAAGACTCAGTCATATTTCCAGGGCACAGGGTTCCACAATCAAACCTCAGTCATGTTGCCAGTCCACAGGTTTCTGCCATCAAACCTCAGTAAGTTCCCAGGCCACAGATTTCCAGAATCAAACCTCAGTCATGTTCCCAGGGAACAGGATTCCAGAAACAAACCTCAGTCATGTTGCCAGGCCACAGGTTTCCACCATCAAACCTCAGCCATGGTCCCAGGCCACAGGATTCCAGAATCAAACCGTTCTCATGTTCCCAGGCCACAGGTTTCCAGAATCCACTGATGTCATGTTCCCAGTCCACAGGGTGCCAGAACCAAGCCTCAGTCAGGTTCCCAGGGCACAGTATTCCACAATCTAAAGAGATGTCATGTTCCCAGGCCACAGGTTTCCAGAATCACGCCTCAGTCATGTTCCCAGACCACAGGGATCCAGAATCAAACCTCAGTCATGTTACCAGGCCATAGGGTACCACCATCAAACCTCAGTCATATTCCCAGACCACAGGTTTCCAGAATCAAACCGACTACATGTTCCCAGGCAACAGGGTAGCAGAATCCAAACCGATGTCATGTTCCCAGGCCACTGGATTCCACAATCTAACATCAGTCAGTTCCCAGGCCAATGGTTTCCAGATTCAAACCTCAGTCATATTCCCAGGCCACAGCGTTCCACATTCAAACCTCAGTCATGTTTCCAGGACACAGGTGTCCAGAATCAAACCTCAGTCATGTTCCCAAGGAACAGGGTTCCAGAACCAAACCTCAGTCATGTTCCCAGTCCACAGGATTTCAGAATCAAACCACAGTCATGTTCCCAGGCCAGAGGGTTCCACAATCAAACCTCAGTCATGTTTCCATGCCACAGGGTTCCAGAATCCAACTGATGTCATGTTCCCAGGTCACAGTTTTCCAGAATCAATCCTCAGCTATGTTCCCAGGCTACAGGGTTCCAGAATAAAACCTCCGTCATGTTCCCAGTCCACAGGGGACCAGAACGAAGCCTCAGTCATGTTGCCAGGCCACAGGGATCCAGAATCAAACCTCAGTCATGTTGCAAGGCCATAGGGCACCACCATCAAAGCTCAGTCATATTCCCAGCCCTCCGGTTTCCAGAATCATACCGATTTCATGTTCCCAGGCAACAGGGAACCAGAATCCAAACCGATGTCATGTTCTTGGGCACAGGGTTCCACTATCAAACCTCAGTCCTGTTGCCAGGCCACAGGGTTCCACCATCAAGCCTCACTCATGTTCCCAAGCCTGAGGGTTCCGCAATTAAACCTCAGTCATGTTGCCAGGCCACAGGGTTCAACCATCAAACCTCAGTCATGTTCCCAGGAAGCAGGTTTCCAGAATCAAACCAATGTCATGTTCCCAGGCCATGGGGTTCCAGTGTCAGGCCTCAGTCATGCTCCCAGTACACAGGGTTCCACCATCAAATCTCAGTCATGTTGCCAGTCCACAGGTTTCTGCGATCAATCCACATTCAAGTTCCCAGGCCACAGGGTTCCAGAATCAAGCCTCAGTCATGTTGCCAGGCCACAGGGTACCACCTTCAAACCTCAGTCATGTTCCTAGGCAACAGGGTTCCTCCATCAAACCTCAATCTGGTTCCCAGGACACAGGGTTCCAGAATCAAAACAATGTCAAAATCCCAGGGCATGGTTTTCCAGTACCAGGCCTCAGTCATATTTCCAGGGCACAGGGTTCCACAATCAAACCTCAGTCATGTTGCCAGTCCACAGGTTTCTGCCATCAAACCTCAGTCAAGTTCCCAGGCCACAGATTTCCAGAATCAAACCTCAGTCATGTTCCCAGGGAACAGGATTCCAGAAACAAACCTCAGTCATGTTGCCAGGCCACAGGTTTCCACCATCAAACCTCAGCCATGTTCCCAGGCCACAGGATTCCAGAATCAAACCGTTCTCATGTTCCCAGGCCACAGGTTTCCAGAATCACGCCTCAGTCTTGTTCCCAGACCACAGGGATCCAGAATCAAACCTCAGTCATGTTACCAGGCCATAGGGTACCACCATCAAACCTCAGTCATATTCCCAGACCACAGGTTTCCAGAATCAAACCGACTACATGTTCCCAGGCAACAGGGTACCAGAATCCAAACCGATGTCATGTTCCCAGGCCACTGGATTCCACAATCTAACATCAGTCAGTTCCCAGGCCAATGGTTTCCAGATTCAAACCTCAGTCATATTCCCAGGCCACATGGTTCCAGAATCAAACCTCAGTCATGTTCCCAGAACACAGGGTTCCAGAATCAAACCACAGTCATGTTCCCAGGCCAGAGGGTTCCACAATCAAACCTCAGTCATGTTTCCATGCCACAGGGTTCCAGAATCCAACCGATGTCATGTTCCCAGGTCACAGTTTTCCAGAATCAATCCTCAGCTATGTTCCCAGGCTACAGGGTTCCAGAATAAAACCTCCGTCATGTTCCCAGTCCACAGGGGACCAGAACGAAGCCTCAGTCATGTTGCCAGGCCACAGGGATCCAGAATCAAACCTCAGTCATGTTGCAAGGCCATAGGGCACCACCATCAAAGCTCAGTCATATTCCCAGCCCTCCGGTTTCCAGAATCATACCGATTTCATGTTCCCAGGCAACAGGGAACCAGAATCCAAACCGATGTCATGTTCTTGGGCACAGGGTTCCACTATCAAACCTCAGTCCTGTTGCCAGGCCACAGGGTTCCACCATCAAGCCTCACTCATGTTCCCAAGCCTGAGGGTTCCGCAATTAAACCTCAGTCATGTTGCCAGGCCACAGGGTTCAACCATCAAACCTCAGTCATGTTTGCATGCCACAGGGTTCCAGAATCCAACTGATGTCATGTTCCCAGGTCACAGGGTTCCAGAATCAATCCTCAGGTATGTTCCCAGGCTACAGGGTTCCAGAATAAAACTTCAGTCATGTTCCCAGTCCACAGGGTTCCAGTATCAAACCTCAGTCATGTTTCAAGGCCATAGGGAACCACCATCAAAGCTCAGTCATATTCCCAGGCCTCCGGTTTCCAGAATCAAACCGATTTCATGTTCCCAGGCAACTCGGAAGCAGAATCCAAACCGATGTCATGTTCCTAGGTCACAGGGTTTCACCATCAAACCTCAGTCCTGTTGCCAGGACACAGGGTTCCACCATCAAGCCTCAGTCATGTTGCCAGGCCACAGGGTTCCACATTCAAACCTCAGTCATGGTCCCAGGACACAGTTGTCCAGACTCAAACCTCAGTCATGTTCCCAGGGAACAGGGTTCCAGAACCAAACCTCAATCATGTTCCCAGACCGCAGGGTTTCAAAATCAAACCACAGTCATGTTCCCAGGCCAGAGGGTTCCACAATCAAACCTCAGTCATGTTTGCATGCCACAGGGTTCCAGAATCCAACCGATGTCATGTTCCCAGGACACAGGGTTCCAGAATCAATCCTCAGGTATGTTCCCAGGCTACAGGGTTCCAGAATAAAACTTCAGTCATGTTCCCAGTCCACAGGGTTCCAGAACGAAGCCTCAGTCATGTTCCCAGGCCACAGGGATCCAGAATCAAACCTCAGTCATGTTGCAAGGCCATAGGGTACCACCATCAAAGCTCAGTCATATTCCCAGGCCTCCGGTTTCCAGAATCAAACCGATTTCATGTTCCCAGGCAACTCGGAAGCAGAATCCAAACCGATGTCATGTTCCTAGGTCACAGGGTTTCACCATCAAACCTCAGTCCTGTTGCCAGGCCACAGGGTTCCACCATCAAGCCTCAGTCTTGTTGCCAGGCCACAGGGTTCAACCATCAAACCTCAGTCATGTTCCCAGGAAGCAGGGTTCCAGAATCAAACCAACGTCATGTTCCCAGGCCACGGGGTTCCAGTATCAGGCCTCAGTCATGTTCCCAGTACACAGGGTTCCACCATCAAAGCTCAGTCATGTTGCCAGTCCACAGGATTCTGCGATCAAACCACATTCAAGTTCCCAGGCCACAGGGTTCCAGAATCAAGCCTCAGTCATGTTGCCAGACCACAGGGTACCACCATGAAACCTCAGTCATGTTCCCAGGCAACAGGGTTCCTCCATCAAACCTCAATCTGGTTCCCAGGACACAGGGATCCAGAATCAAACCAATGTCAAAATCCCAGGGCATGGTTTTCCAGTACCAAGACTCAGTCATATTTCCAGGGCACAGGCTTCCACAATCAAGCCTCAGTCATGTTGCCAGTCCACAGGTTTCTGCCATCAAACCTCAGTCAAGTTCCCAGGCCACAGATTTCCAGAATCAAACCTCAGTCATGTTCCCAGGGAACAGGATTCCAGAAACAAACCTCAGTCATGTTGCCAGGCCACAGGTTTCCACCATCAAACCTCAGCCATGGTCCCAGGCCACAGGATTCCAGAATCAAACCGTTCTCATATTCCCAGGCCACAGGTTTCCAGAATCCACTGATGTCATGTTCCCAGTCCACAGGGTTCCAGAACCAAGCCTCAGTCAGGTTCCCAGGGCACAGGGATCAGGAATCAAACCTTAGTCATGTTACCAGGCCATAGGGTACCACCATCAAACCTCAGTCATATTCCCAGACCACAGGTTTCCAGAATTAAATCGACTACATGTTTCCAGGCAACAGGGTACCAGAATCCAAACCGATGTCATGTTCCCAGGCCACTGGATTCCACTATCAAACATCAGTCATGTTCCCAGGCCAATGGTTTCCAGATTCAAACCTCAGTCATATTCCCAGGCCACATGGTTCCAGAATCAAACTTCAGTCATGTTCCCAGAACACAGGATTCCAGAATCAAACCTCAGTCATGTTCCCTGGACACAGGTTTCAAAAATAAAACCCCAGTCATGTTACCAGGCCACAGGGTTCCAAAATCAAGCCTCACTCATATTCCCAGCCCACAGGGTTCCACAATTAAACCTCAGTCATATTCCCAGGCCACAGGGTTCCACATTCAAACCTCAGTCATGTTTCCAGGACACAGGTGTCCAGAATCAAACCTCAGTCATGTTCCCAAGGAACAGGGTTCCAGAACCAAACCTCAGTCATGTTCCCAGTCCACAGGATTTCAGAATCAAACCACAGTCATGTTCCCAGGCCAGAGGGTTCCACAACCAAACCTCAGTCATGTTTCCATGCCACAGGGTTCCAGAATCCAACCGATGTCATGTTCCCAGGTCACAGTTTTCCAGAATCAATCCTCAGCTATGTTCCCAGGCTACAGGGTTCCAGACTAAAACCTCCGTCATGTTCCCAGTCCACAGGGGACCAGAACGAAGCCTCAGTCATGTTGCCAGGCCACAGGGATCCAGAATCAAACCTCAGTCATGTTGCAAGGCCATAGGGCACCACCATCAAAGCTCAGTCATATTCCCAGCCCTCCGGTTTCCAGAATCATACCGATTTCATGTTCCCAGGCAACAGGGAAACAGAATCCAAACCGATGTCATGTTCTTGGGCACAGGGTTCCACTATCAAACCTCAGTCCTGTTGCCAGGCCACAGGGTTCCACCATCAAGCCTCACTCATGTTCCCAAGCCTGAGGGTTCCGCAATTAAACCTCAGTCATGTTGCCAGGCCACAGGGTTCAACCATCAAACCTCAGTCATGTTCCCAGGAAGCAGGTTTCCAGAATCAAACCAATGTCATGTTCCCAGGCCATGGGGTTCCAGTGTCAGGCCTCAGTCATGTTCCCAGTACACAGGGTTCCACCATCAAAGCTCAGTCATGTTGCCAGTCCACAGGTTTCTGCGATCAATCCACATTCAAGTTCCCAGGCCACAGGGTTCCAGAATCAAGCCTCAGTCATGTTGCCAGGCCACAGGGTACCACCATCAAACCTCAGTCATGTTCCTAGGCAACAGGGTTCCTCCATCAAACCTCAATCTGGTTCCCAGGACACAGGGTTCCAGAATCAAAACAATGTCAAAATCCCAGGGCATGGTTTTCCAGTACCAAGACTCAGTCATATTTCCAGGGCACAGGGTTCCACAATCAAACCTCAGTCATGTTGCCAGTCCACAGGTTTCTGCCATCAAACCTCAGTAAGTTCCCAGGCCACAGATTTCCAGAATCAAACCTCAGTCATGTTCCCAGGGAACAGGATTCCAGAAACAAACCTCAGTCATGTTGCCAGGCCACAGGTTTCCACCATCAAACCTCAGCCATGTTCCCAGGCCACAGGATTCCAGAATCAAACCGTTCTCATGTTCCCAGGCCACAGGTTTCCAGAATCCACTGATGTCATGTTCCCAGTCCACAGGGTGCCAGAACCAAGCCTCAGTCAGGTTCCCAGGGCACAGTATTCCACAATCTAAAGAGATGTCATGTTCCCAGGCCACAGGTTTCCAGAATCACGCCTCAGTCATGTTCCCAGACCACAGGGATCCAGAATCAAACCTCAGTCATGTTACCAGGCCATAGGGTACCACCATCAAACCTCAGTCATATTCCCAGACCACAGGTTTCCAGAATCAAACCGACTACATGTTCCCAGGCAACAGGGTAGCAGAATCCAAACCGATGTCATGTTCCCAGGCCACTGGATTCCACAATCTAACATCAGTCAGTTCCCAGGCCAATGGTTTCCAGATTCAAACCTCAGTCATATTCCCAGGCCACATGGTTCCAGAATCAAACCTCAGTCATGTTCCCAGAACACAGGGTTCCAGAATCAAACCACAGTCATGTTCCCAGGCCAGAGGGTTCCACAATCAAACCTCAGTCATGTTTCCATGCCACAGGGTTCCAGAATCCAACCGATGTCATATTCCCAGGTCACAGTTTTCCAGAATCAATCCTCAGCTATGTTCCCAGGCTACAGGGTTCCAGAATAAAACCTCCGTCATGTTCCCAGTCCACAGGGGACCAGAACGAAGCCTCAGTCATGTTGCCAGGCCACAGGGATCCAGAATCAAACCTCAGTCATGTTGCAAGGCCATAGGGCACCACCATCAAAGCTCAGTCATATTCCCAGCCCTCCGGTTTCCAGAATCATACCGATTTCATGTTCTCAGGCAACAGGGAACCAGAATCCAAACCGATGTCATGTTCTTGGGCACAGGGTTCCACTATCAAACCTCAGTCCTGTTGCCAGGCCACAGGGTTCCACCATCAAGCCTCACTCATGTTCCCAAGCCTGAGGGTTCCGCAATTAAACCTCAGTCATGTTGCCAGGCCACAGGGTTCAACCATCAAACCTCAGTCATGTTCCCAGGAAGCAGGTTTCCAGAATCCAACCAATGTCATGTTCCCAGGCCACGGGCTTCCAGTATCAGGCCTCAGTCATGTTCCCAGTGCACAGGGTTCCACCATCAAACCTCAGTCATGTTGCCAGTCCACAGGTTTCTGCCATCAAACCTCTGTCAAGTTCCCAGGCCACAGGGTTCAAGAATCAAGCCTCAGTCATTTTGCCAGGCCAGAGTGTTCCACCGTCAAACCTCACTCATAATCCCAGGCCACATATTTCCACAATGTAACCTCAGTCATTTTCCCAGGCCATAGGTGTCCAGAATCAAACCTCAGTCATATTCCCAGGACACATGTTTCCAGAATCCAACCTCAGTCATGTTCCCAGTCCACAGGGTTCCACATTCAAACCTCAGTCATGTTCCCAGGACACAGGTGTCCAGAATCAAACCTCAGTCATGTTCCCAGGGAACAGGGTTCCAGAACCAAACCTCAATCATGTTCCCAGACCGCAGGGTTTCAGAATCAAACCACAGTCATGTTCCCAGGCCAGAGGGTTCCACAATCAAACCTCAGTCATGTTTGCATGCCACAGGGTTCCAGAATCCAACCGATGTCATGTTCCCAGGACACAGGGTTCCAGAATCAATCCTCAGGTATGTTCCCAGGCTACAGGGTTCCAGAATAAAACTTCAGTCATGTTCCCAGTCCACAGGGTTCCAGAACGAAGCCTCAGTCATGTTCCCAGGCCACAGGGATCCAGAATCAAACCTCAGTCATGTTGCAAGGCCATAGGGTACCACCATCAAAGCTCAGTCATATTCCCAGGCCTCCGGTTTCCAGAATCAAACCGATTTCATGTTCCCAGGCAACTCGGAAGCAGAATCCAAACCGATGTCATGTTTCTAGGTCACAGGGTTTCACCATCAAACCTCAGTCCTGTTGCCAGGCCACAGGGTTCCACCATCAAGCCTCAGTCTTGTTGCCAGGCCACAGGGTTCAACCATCAAACCTCAGTCATGTTCCCAGGAAGCAGGGTTCCAGAATCAAACCAACGTCAGGTTCCCAGGCCACGGGGTTCCAGTATCAGGCCTCAGTCATGTTCCCAGTACACAGGGTTCCACCATCAAAGCTCAGTCATGTTGCCAGTCCACAGGTTTCTGCGATCAAACCACATTCAAGTTCCCAGGCCACAGGGTTCCAGAATCAAGCCTCAGTCATGTTGCCAGACCACAGGGTACCACCATGAAACCTCAGTCATGTTCCCAGGCAACAGGGTTCCTCCATCAAACCTCAATCTGGTTCCCAGGACACAGGGATCCAGAATCAAACCAATGTCAAAATCCCAGGGCATGGTTTTCCAGTACCAAGACTCAGTCATATTTCCAGGGCACAGGCTTCCACAATCAAGCCTCAGTCATGTTGCCAGTCCACAGGTTTCTGCCATCAAACCTCAGTCAAGTTCCCAGGCCACAGATTTCCAGAATCAAACCTCAGTCATGTTCCCAGGGAACAGGATTCCAGAAACAAACCTCAGTCATGTTGCCAGGCCACAGGTTTCCACCATCAAACCTCAGCCATGTTCCCAGGCCACAGGATTCCAGAATCAAACCGTTCTCATATTCCCAGGCCACAGGTTTCCAGAATCCACTGATGTCATGTTCCCAGTCCACAGGGTTCCAGAACCAAGCCTCAGTCAGGTTCCCAGGGCACAGGGATCAGGAATCAAACCTTAGTCATGTTACCAGGCCATAGGGTACCACCATCAAACCTCAGTCATATTCCCAGACCACAGGTTTCCAGAATCAAATCGACTACATGTTTCCAGGCAACAGGGTACCAGAATCCAAACCGATGTCATGTTCCCAGGCCACTGTATTCCACTATCAAACATCAGTCATGTTCCCAGGCCAATGGTTTCCAGATTCAAACCTCAGTCATATTCCCAGGCCACATGGTTCCAGAATCAAACTTCAGTCATGTTCCCAGAACACAGGTTTCCAGAATAAAACCTCAGTCATGTTCCCTGGACACAGGTTTCAAAAATAAAACCCCAGTCATGTTACCAGGCCACAGGGTTCCAAAATCAAGCCTCACTCATATTCCCAGCCCACAGGGTTCCACAATTAAACCTCAGTCATATTCCCAGGCCACAGGGTTCCACATTCAAACCTCAGTCATGTTTCCAGGACACAGGTGTCCAGAATCAAACCTCAGTCATGTTCCCAAGGAACAGGGTTCCAGAAGCAAACCTCAGTCATGTTCCCAGTCCACAGGATTTCAGAATCAAACCACAGTCATGTTCCCAGGCCAGAGGGTTCCACAATCAAACCTCAGTCATGTTTCCATGCCACAGGGTTCCAGAATCCAACCGATGTCATGTTCCCAGGTCACAGTTTTCCAGAATCAATCCTCAGCTATGTTCCCAGGCTACAGGGTTCCAGACTAAAACCTCCGTCATGTTCCCAGTCCACAGGGGACCAGAACGAAGCCTCAGTCATGTTGCCAGGCCACAGGGATCCAGAATCAAACCTCAGTCATGTTGCAAGGCCATAGGGCACCACCATCAAAGCTCAGTCATATTCCCAGCCCTCCGGTTTCCAGAATCATACCGATTTCATGTTCCCAGGCAACAGGGAACCAGAATCCAAACCGATGTCATGTTCTTGGCCACAGGGTTCCACTATCAAACCTCAGTCCTGTTGCCAGGCCACAGGGTTCCACCATCAAGCCTCACTCATGTTCCCAAGCCTGAGGGTTCCGCAATTAAACCTCAGTCATGTTGCCAGGCCACAGGTTTCAACCATCAAACCTCAGTCATGTTCCCAGGAAGCAGGTTTCCAGAATCAAACCAATGTCATGTTCCCAGGCCATGGGGTTCCAGTGTCAGGCCTCAGTCATGCTCCCAGTACACAGGGTTCCACCATCAAAGCTCAGTCATGTTGCCAGTCCACAGGTTTCTGCGATCAATCCACATTCAAGTTCCCAGGCCACAGGGTTCCAGAATCAAGCCTCAGTCATGTTGCCAGGCCACAGGGTACCACCTTCAAACCTCAGTCATGTTCCTAGGCAACAGGGTTCCTCCATCAAACCTCAATCTGGTTCCCAGGACACAGGGTTCCAGAATCAAAACAATGTCAAAATCCCAGGGCATGGTTTTCCAGTACCAGGCCTCAGTCATATTTCCAGGGCACAGGGTTCCACAATCAAACCTCAGTCATGTTGCCAGTCCACAGGTTTCTGCCATCAAACCTCAGTCAAGTTCCCAGGCCACAGATTTCCAGAATCAAACCTCAGTCATGTTCCCAGGGAACAGGATTCCAGAAACAAACCTCAGTCATGTTGCCAGGCCACAGGTTTCCACCATCAAACCTCAGCCATGTTCCCAGGCCACAGGATTCCAGAATCAAACCGTTCTCATGTTCCCAGGCCACAGGTTTCCAGAATCACGCCTCAGTCTTGTTCCCAGACCACAGGGATCCAGAATCAAACCTCAGTCATGTTACCAGGCCATAGGGTACCACCATCAAACCTCAGTCATATTCCCAGACCACAGGTTTCCAGAATCAAACCGACTACATGTTCCCAGGCAACAGGGTACCAGAATCCAAACCGATGTCATGTTCCCAGGCCACTGGATTCCACAATCTAACATCAGTCAGTTCCCAGGCCAATGGTTTCCAGATTCAAACCTCAGTCATATTCCCAGGCCACATGGTTCCAGAATCAATCCTCAGTCATGTTCCCAGAACACAGGGTTCCAGAATCAAACCACAGTCATGTTCCCAGGCCAGAGGGTTCCACAATCAAACCTCAGTCATGTTTCCATGCCACAGGGTTCCAGAATCCAACCGATGTCATGTTCCCAGGTCACAGTTTTCCAGAATCAATCCTCAGCTATGTTCCCAGGCTACAGGGTTCCAGAATAAAACCTCCGTCATGTTCCCAGTCCACAGGGGACCAGAACGAAGCCTCAGTCATGTTGCCAGGCCACAGGGATCCAGAATCAAACCTCAGTCATGTTGCAAGGCCATAGGGCACCACCATCAAAGCTCAGTCATATTCCCAGCCCTCCGGTTTCCAGAATCATACCGATTTCATGTTCCCAGGCAACAGGGAACCAGAATCCAAACCGATGTCATGTTCTTGGGCACAGGGTTCCACTATCAAACCTCAGTCCTGTTGCCAGGCCACAGGGTTCCACCATCAAGCCTCACTCATGTTCCCAAGCCTGAGGGTTCCGCAATTAAACCTCAGTCATGTTGCCAGGCCACAGGGTTCAACCATCAAACCTCAGTCATGTTTGCATGCCACAGGGTTCCAGAATCCAACCGATGTCATGTTCCCAGGTCACAGGGTTCCAGAATCAATCCTCAGGTATGTTCCCAGGCTACAGGGTTCCAGAATAAAACTTCAGTCATGTTCCCAGTCCACAGGGTTCCAGTATCAAACCTCAGTCATGTTTCAAGGCCATAGGGAACCACCATCAAAGCTCAGTCATATTCCCAGGCCTCCGGTTTCCAGAATCAAACCGATTTCATGTTCCCAGGCAACTCGGAAGCAGAATCCAAACCGATGTCATGTTCCTAGGTCACAGGGTTTCACCATCAAACCTCAGTCCTGTTGCCAGGACACAGGGTTCCACCATCAAGCCTCAGTCATGTTGCCAGGCCACAGGGTTCCACATTCAAACCTCAGTCATGGTCCCAGGACACAGTTGTCCAGACTCAAACCTCAGTCATGTTCCCAGGGAACAGGGTTCCAGAACCAAACCTCAATCATGTTCCCAGACCGCAGGGTTTCAAAATCAAACCACAGTCATGTTCCCAGGCCAGAGGGTTCCACAATCAAACCTCAGTCATGTTTGCATGCCACAGGGTTCCAGAATCCAACCGATGTCATGTTCCCAGGACACAGGGTTCCAGAATCAATCCTCAGGTATGTTCCCAGGCTACAGGGTTCCAGAATAAAACTTCAGTCATGTTCCCAGTCCACAGGGTTCCAGAACGAAGCCTCAGTCATGTTCCCAGGCCACAGGGATCCAGAATCAAACCTCAGTCATGTTGCAAGGCCATAGGGTACCACCATCAAAGCTCAGTCATATTCCCAGGCCTCCGGTTTCCAGAATCAAACCGATTTCATGTTCCCAGGCAACTCGGAAGCAGAATCCAAACCGATGTCATGTTCCTAGGTCACAGGGTTTCACCATCAAACCTCAGTCCTGTTGCCAGGCCACAGGGTTCCACCATCAAGCCTCAGTCTTGTTGCCAGGCCACAGGGTTCAACCATCAAACCTCAGTCATGTTCCCAGGAAGCAGGGTTCCAGAATCAAACCAACGTCATGTTCCCAGGCCACGGGGTTCCAGTATCAGGCCTCAGTCATGTTCCCAGTACACAGGGTTCCACCATCAAAGCTCAGTCATGTTGCCAGTCCACAGGTTTCTGCGATCAAACCACATTCAAGTTCCCAGGCCACAGGGTTCCAGAATCAAGCCTCAGTCATGTTGCCAGACCACAGGGTACCACCATGAAACCTCAGTCATGTTCCCAGGCAACAGGGTTCCTCCATCAAACCTCAATCTGGTTCCCAGGACACAGGGATCCAGAATCAAACCAATGTCAAAATCCCAGGGCATGGTTTTCCAGTACCAAGACTCAGTCATATTTCCAGGGCACAGGCTTCCACAATCAAGCCTCAGTCATGTTGCCAGTCCACAGGTTTCTGCCATCAAACCTCAGTCAAGTTCCCAGGCCACAGATTTCCAGAATCAAACCTCAGTCATGTTCCCAGGGAACAGGATTCCAGAAACAAACCTCAGTCATGTTGCCAGGCCACAGGTTTCCACCATCAAACCTCAGCCATGGTCCCAGGCCACAGGATTCCAGAATCAAACCGTTCTCATATTCCCAGGCCACAGGTTTCCAGAATCCACTGATGTCATGTTCCCAGTCCACAGGGTTCCAGAACCAAGCCTCAGTCAGGTTCCCAGGGCACAGGGATCAGGAATCAAACCTTAGTCATGTTACCAGGCCATAGGGTACCACCATCAAACCTCAGTCATATTCCCAGACCACAGGTTTCCAGAATTAAATCGACTACATGTTTCCAGGCAACAGGGTACCAGAATCCAAACCGATGTCATGTTCCCAGGCCACTGGATTCCACTATCAAACATCAGTCATGTTCCCAGGCCAATGGTTTCCAGATTCAAACCTCAGTCATATTCCCAGGCCACATGGTTCCAGAATCAAACTTCAGTCATGTTCCCAGAACACAGGATTCCAGAATAAAACCTCAGTCATGTTCCCTGGACACAGGTTTCAAAAATAAAACCCCAGTCATGTTACCAGGCCACAGGGTTCCAAAATCAAGCCTCACTCATATTCCCAGCCCACAGGGTTCCACAATTAAACCTCAGTCATATTCCCAGGCCACAGGGTTCCACATTCAAACCTCAGTCATGTTTCCAGGACACAGGTGTCCAGAATCAAACCTCAGTCATGTTCCCAAGGAACAGGGTTCCAGAACCAAACCTCAGTCATGTTCCCAGTCCACAGGATTTCAGAATCAAACCACAGTCATGTTCCCAGGCCAGAGGGTTCCACAACCAAACCTCAGTCATGTTTCCATGCCACAGGGTTCCAGAATCCAACCGATGTCATGTTCCCAGGTCACAGTTTTCCAGAATCAATCCTCAGCTATGTTCCCAGGCTACAGGGTTCCAGACTAAAACCTCCGTCATGTTCCCAGTCCACAGGGGACCAGAACGAAGCCTCAGTCATGTTGCCAGGCCACAGGGATCCAGAATCAAACCTCAGTCATGTTGCAAGGCCATAGGGCACCACCATCAAAGCTCAGTCATATTCCCAGCCCTCCGGTTTCCAGAATCATACCGATTTCATGTTCCCAGGCAACAGGGAACCAGAATCCAAACCGATGTCATGTTCTTGGGCACAGGGTTCCACTATCAAACCTCAGTCCTGTTGCCAGGCCACAGGGTTCCACCATCAAGCCTCACTCATGTTCCCAAGCCTGAGGGTTCCGCAATTAAACCTCAGTCATGTTGCCAGGCCACAGGGTTCAACCATCAAACCTCAGTCATGTTCCCAGGAAGCAGGTTTCCAGAATCAAACCAATGTCATGTTCCCAGGCCATGGGGTTCCAGTGTCAGGCCTCAGTCATGTTCCCAGTACACAGGGTTCCACCATCAAAGCTCAGTCATGTTGCCAGTCCACAGGTTTCTGCGATCAATCCACATTCAAGTTCCCAGGCCACAGGGTTCCAGAATCAAGCCTCAGTCATGTTGCCAGGCCACAGGGTACCACCATCAAACCTCAGTCATGTTCCTAGGCAACAGGGTTCCTCCATCAAACCTCAATCTGGTTCCCAGGACACAGGGTTCCAGAATCAAAACAATGTCAAAATCCCAGGGCATGGTTTTCCAGTACCAAGACTCAGTCATATTTCCAGGGCACAGGGTTCCACAATCAAACCTCAGTCATGTTGCCAGTCCACAGGTTTCTGCCATCAAACCTCAGTAAGTTCCCAGGCCACAGATTTCCAGAATCAAACCTCAGTCATGTTCCCAGGGAACAGGATTCCAGAAACAAACCTCAGTCATGTTGCCAGGCCACAGGTTTCCACCATCAAACCTCAGCCATGGTCCCAGGCCACAGGATTCCAGAATCAAACCGTTCTCATGTTCCCAGGCCACAGGTTTCCAGAATCCACTGATGTCATGTTCCCAGTCCACAGGGTGCCAGAACCAAGCCTCAGTCAGGTTCCCAGGGCACAGTATTCCACAATCTAAAGAGATGTCATGTTCCCAGGCCACAGGTTTCCAGAATCACGCCTCAGTCATGTTCCCAGACCACAGGGATCCAGAATCAAACCTCAGTCATGTTACCAGGCCATAGGGTACCACCATCAAACCTCAGTCATATTCCCAGACCACAGGTTTCCAGAATCAAACCGACTACATGTTCCCAGGCAACAGGGTAGCAGAATCCAAACCGATGTCATGTTCCCAGGCCACTGGATTCCACAATCTAACATCAGTCAGTTCCCAGGCCAATGGTTTCCAGATTCAAACCTCAGTCATATTCCCAGGCCACATGGTTCCAGAATCAAACCTCAGTCATGTTCCCAGAACACAGGGTTCCAGAATCAAACCACAGTCATGTTCCCAGGCCAGAGGGTTCCACAATCAAACCTCAGTCATGTTTCCATGCCACAGGGTTCCAGAATCCAACCGATGTCATGTTCCCAGGTCACAGTTTTCCAGAATCAATCCTCAGCTATGTTCCCAGGCTACAGGGTTCCAGACTAAAACCTCCGTCATGTTCCCAGTCCACAGGGGACCAGAACGAAGCCTCAGTCATGTTGCCAGGCCACAGGGATCCAGAATCAAACCTCAGTCATGTTGCAAGGCCATAGGGCACCACCATCAAAGCTCAGTCATATTCCCAGCCCTCCGGTTTCCAGAATCATACCGATTTCATGTTCCCAGGCAACAGGGAACCAGAATCCAAACCGATGTCATGTTCTTGGGCACAGGGTTCCACTATCAAACCTCAGTCCTGTTGCCAGGCCACAGGGTTCCACCATCAAGCCTCACTCATGTTCCCAAGCCTGAGGGTTCCGCAATTAAACCTCAGTCATGTTGCCAGGCCACAGGGTTCAACCATCAAACCTCAGTCATGTTCCCAGGAAGCAGGTTTCCAGAATCCAACCAATGTCATGTTCCCAGGCCACGGGCTTCCAGTATCAGGCCTCAGTCATGTTCCCAGTGCACAGGGTTCCACCATCAAACCTCAGTCATGTTGCCAGTCCACAGGTTTCTGCCATCAAACCTCTGTCAAGTTCCCAGGCCACAGGGTTCAAGAATCAATCCTCAGTCATTTTGCCAGGCCAGAGTGTTCCACCGTCAAACCTCACTCATAATCCCAGGCCACATATTTCCACAATGTAACCTCAGTCATTTTCCCAGGCCATAGGTGTCCAGAATCAAACCTCAGTCATATTCCCAGGACACATGTTTCCAGAATCCAACCTCAGTCATGTTCCCAGTCCACAGGGTTCCACATTCAAACCTCAGTCATGTTCCCAGGACACAGGTGTCCAGAATCAAACCTCAGTCATGTTCCCAGGGAACAGGGTTCCAGAACCAAACCTCAATCATGTTCCCAGACCGCAGGGTTTCAGAATCAAACCACAGTCATGTTCCCAGGCCAGAGGGTTCCACAATCAAACCTCAGTCATGTTTGCATGCCACAGGGTTCCAGAATCCAACCGATGTCATGTTCCCAGGACACAGGGTTCCAGAATCAATCCTCAGGTATGTTCACAGGCTACAGGGTTCCAGAATAAAACTTCAGTCATGTTCCCAGTCCACAGGGTTCCAGAACGAAGCCTCAGTCATGTTCCCAGGCCACAGGGATCCAGAATCAAACCTCAGTCATGTTGCAAGGCCATAGGGTACCACCATCAAAGCTCAGTCATATTCCCAGGCCTCCGGTTTCCAGAATCAAACCGATTTCATGTTCCCAGGCAACTCGGAAGCAGAATCCAAACCGATGTCATGTTTCTAGGTCACAGGGTTTCACCATCAAACCTCAGTCCTGTTGCCAGGCCACAGGGTTCCACCATCAAGCCTCAGTCTTGTTGCCAGGCCACAGGGTTCAACCATCAAACCTCAGTCATGTTCCCAGGAAGCAGGGTTCCAGAATCAAACCAACGTCAGGTTCCCAGGCCACGGGGTTCCAGTATCAGGCCTCAGTCATGTTCCCAGTACACAGGGTTCCACCATCAAAGCTCAGTCATGTTGCCAGTCCACAGGTTTCTGCGATCAAACCACATTCAAGTTCCCAGGCCACAGGGTTCCAGAATCAAGCCTCAGTCATGTTGCCAGACCACAGGGTACCACCATGAAACCTCAGTCATTTTCCCAGGCAACAGGGTTCCTCAATCAAACCTCAATCTGGTTCCCAGGACACAGGGATCCAGAATCAAACCAATGTCAAAATCCCAGGGCATGGTTTTCCAGTACCAAGACTCAGTCATATTTCCAGGGCACAGGCTTCCACAATCAAGCCTCAGTCATGTTGCCAGTCCACAGGTTTCTGCCATCAAACCTCAGTCAAGTTCCCAGGCCACAGATTTCCAGAATCAAACCTCAGTCATGTTCCCAGGGAACAGGATTCCAGAAACAAACCTCAGTCATGTTGCCAGGCCACAGGTTTCCACCATCAAACCTCAGCCATGTTCCCAGGCCACAGGATTCCAGAATCAAACCGTTCTCATATTCCCAGGCCACAGGTTTCCAGAATCCACTGATGTCATGTTCCCAGTCCACAGGGTTCCAGAACCAAGCCTCAGTCAGGTTCCCAGGGCACAGGGATCAGGAATCAAACCTTAGTCATGTTACCAGGCCATAGGGTACCACCATCAAACCTCAGTCATATTCCCAGACCACAGGTTTCCAGAATCAAATCGACTACATGTTTCCAGGCAACAGGGTACCAGAATCCAAACCGATGTCATGTTCCCAGGCCACTGGATTCCACTATCAAACATCAGTCATGTTCCCAGGCCAATGGTTTCCAGATTCAAACCTCAGTCATATTCCCAGGCCACATGGTTCCAGAATCAAACTTCAGTCATGTTCCCAGAACACAGGGTTCCAGAATAAAACCTCAGTCATGTTCCCTGGACACAGGTTTCAAAAATAAAACCCCAGTCATGTTACCAGGCCACAGGGTTCCAAAATCAAGCCTCACTCATATTCCCAGCCCACAGGGTTCCACAATTAAACCTCAGTCATATTCCCAGGCCACAGGGTTCCACATTCAAACCTCAGTCATGTTTCCAGGACACAGGTGTCCAGAATCAAACCTCAGTCATGTTCCCAAGGAACAGGGTTCCAGAACCAAACCTCAGTCATGTTCCCAGTCCACAGGATTTCAGAATCAAACCACAGTCATGTTCCCAGGCCAGAGGGTTCCACAATCAAACCTCAGTCATGTTTCCATGCCACAGGGTTCCAGAATCCAACCGATGTCATGTTCCCAGGTCACAGTTTTCCAGAATCAATCCTCAGCTATGTTCCCAGGCTACAGGGTTCCAGAATAAAACCTCCGTCATGTTCCCAGTCCACAGGGGACCAGAACGAAGCCTCAGTCATGTTGCCAGGCCACAGGGATCCAGAATCAAACCTCAGTCATGTTGCAAGGCCATAGGGCACCACCATCAAAGCTCAGTCATATTCCCAGCCCTCCGGTTTCCAGAATCATACCGATTTCATGTTCCCAGGCAACAGGGAACCAGAATCCAAACCGATGTCATGTTCTTGGGCACAGGGTTCCAGAATCAAGCCTCAGTCATGTTGCCAGGCCACAGGGTACCACCTTCAAACCTCAGTCATGTTCCTAGGCAACAGGGTTCCTCCATCAAACCTCAATCTGGTTCCCAGGACACAGGGTTCCAGAATCAAAACAATGTCAAAATCCCAGGGCATGGTTTTCCAGTACCAGGCCTCAGTCATATTTCCAGGGCACAGGGTTCCACAATCAAACCTCAGTCATGTTGCCAGTCCACAGGTTTCTGCCATCAAACCTCAGTCAAGTTCCCAGGCCACAGATTTCCAGAATCAAACCTCAGTCATGTTCCCAGGGAACAGGATTCCAGAAACAAACCTCAGTCATGTTGCCAGGCCACAGGTTTCCACCATCAAACCTCAGCCATGTTCCCAGGCCACAGGATTCCAGAATCAAACCGTTCTCATGTTCCCAGGCCACAGGTTTCCAGAATCACGCCTCAGTCTTGTTCCCAGACCACAGGGATCCAGAATCAAACCTCAGTCATGTTACCAGGCCATAGGGTACCACCATCAAACCTCAGTCATATTCCCAGACCACAGGTTTCCAGAATCAAACCGACTACATGTTCCCAGGCAACAGGGTACCAGAATCCAAACCGATGTCATGTTCCCAGGCCACTGGATTCCACAATCTAACATCAGTCAGTTCCCAGGCCAATGTTTTCCAGATTCAAACCTCAGTCATATTCCCAGGCCACATGGTTCCAGAATCAAACCTCAGTCATGTTCCCAGAACACAGGGTTCCAGAATCAAACCACAGTCATGTTCCCAGGCCAGAGGGTTCCACAATCAAACCTCAGTCATGTTTCCATGCCACAGGGTTCCAGAATCCAACCGATGTCATGTTCCCAGGTCACAGTTTTCCAGAATCAATCCTCAGCTATGTTCCCAGGCTACAGGGTTCCAGACTAAAACCTCCGTCATGTTCCCAGTCCACAGGGGACCAGAACGAAGCCTCAGTCATGTTGCCAGGCCACAGGGATCCAGAATCAAACCTCAGTCATGTTGCAAGGCCATAGGGCACCACCATCAAAGCTCAGTCATATTCCCAGCCCTCCGGTTTCCAGAATCATACCGATTTCATGTTCCCAGGCAACAGGGAACCAGAATCCAAACCGATGTCATGTTCTTGGGCACAGGGTTCCACTATCAAACCTCAGTCCTGTTGCCAGGCCACAGGGTTCCACCATCAAGCCTCACTCATGTTCCCAAGCCTGAGGGTTCCGCAATTAAACCTCAGTCATGTTGCCAGGCCACAGGGTTCAACCATCAAACCTCAGTCATGTTTGCATGCCACAGGGTTCCAGAATCCAACCGATGTCATGTTCCCAGGTCACAGGGTTCCAGAATCAATCCTCAGGTATGTTCCCAGGCTACAGGGTTCCAGAATAAAACTTCAGTCATGTTCCCAGTCCACAGGGTTCCAGTATCAAACCTCAGTCATGTTTCAAGGCCATAGGGAACCACCATCAAAGCTCAGTCATATTCCCAGGCCTCCGGTTTCCAGAATCAAACCGATTTCATGTTCCCAGGCAACTCGGAAGCAGAATCCAAACCGATGTCATGTTCCTAGGTCACAGGGTTTCACCATCAAACCTCAGTCCTGTTGCCAGGACACAGGGTTCCACCATCAAGCCTCAGTCATGTTGCCAGGCCACAGGGTTCCACATTCAAACCTCAGTCATGTTCCCAGGACACAGTTGTCCAGACTCAAACCTCAGTCATGTTCCCAGGGAACAGGGTTCCAGAACCAAACCTCAATCATGTTCCCAGACCGCAGGGTTTCAGAATCAAACCACAGTCATGTTCCCAGGCCAGAGGGTTCCACAATCAAACCTCAGTCATGTTTGCATGCCACAGGGTTCCAGAATCCAACCGATGTCATGTTCCCAGGACACAGGGTTCCAGAATCAATCCTCAGGTATGTTCACAGGCTACAGGGTTCCAGAATAAAACTTCAGTCATGTTCCCAGTCCACAGGGTTCCAGAACGAAGCCTCAGTCATGTTCCCAGGCCACAGGGATCCAGAATCAAACCTCAGTCATGTTGCAAGGCCATAGGGTACCACCATCAAAGCTCAGTCATATTCCCAGGCCTCCGGTTTCCAGAATCAAACCGATTTCATGTTCCCAGGCAACTCGGAAGCAGAATCCAAACCGATGTCATGTTCCTAGGTCACAGGGTTTCACCATCAAACCTCAGTCCTGTTGCCAGGCCACAGGGTTCCACCATCAAGCCTCAGTCTTGTTGCCAGGCCACAGGGTTCAACCATCAAACCTCAGTCATGTTCCCAGGAAGCAGGGTTCCAGAATCAAACCAACGTCATGTTCCCAGGCCACGGGGTTCCAGTATCAGGCCTCAGTCATGTTCCCAGTACACAGGGTTCCACCATCAAAGCTCAGTCATGTTGCCAGTCCACAGGTTTCTGCGATCAAACCACATTCAAGTTCCCAGGCCACAGGGTTCCAGAATCAAGCCTCAGTCATGTTGCCAGACCACAGGGTACCACCATGAAACCTCAGTCATGTTCCCAGGCAACAGGGTTCCTCCATCAAACCTCAATCTGGTTCCCAGGACACAGGGATCCAGAATCAAACCAATGTCAAAATCCCAGGGCATGGTTTTCCAGTACCAAGACTCAGTCATATTTCCAGGGCACAGGGTTCCACAATCAAGCCTCAGTCATGTTGCCAGTCCACAGGTTTCTGCCATCAAACCTCAGTCAAGTTCCCAGGCCACAGATTTCCAGAATCAAACCTCAGTCATGTTCCCAGGGAACAGGATTCCAGAAACAAACCTCAGTCATGTTGCCAGGCCACAGGTTTCCACCATCAAACCTCAGCCATGGTCCCAGGCCACAGGATTCCAGAATCAAACCGTTCTCATATTCCCAGGCCACAGGTTTCCAGAATCCACTGATGTCATGTTCCCAGTCCACAGGGTTCCAGAACCAAGCCTCAGTCAGGTTCCCAGGGCACAGGGATCAGGAATCAAACCTTAGTCATGTTACCAGGCCATAGGGTACCACCATCAAACCTCAGTCATATTCCCAGACCACAGGTTTCCAGAATTAAATCGACTACATGTTTCCAGGCAACAGGGTACCAGAATCCAAACCGATGTCATGTTCCCAGGCCACTGGATTCCACTATCAAACATCAGTCATGTTCCCAGGCCAATGGTTTCCAGATTCAAACCTCAGTCATATTCCCAGGCCACATGGTTCCAGAATCAAACTTCAGTCATGTTCCCAGAACACAGGATTCCAGAATAAAACCTCAGTCATGTTCCCTGGACACAGGTTTCAAAAATAAAACCCCAGTCATGTTACCAGGCCACAGGGTTCCAAAATCAAGCCTCACTCATATTCCCAGCCCACAGGGTTCCACAATTAAACCTCAGTCATATTCCCAGGCCACAGGGTTCCACATTCAAACCTCAGTCATGTTTCCAGGACACAGGTGTCCAGAATCAAACCTCAGTCATGTTCCCAAGGAACAGGGTTCCAGAACCAAACCTCAGTCATGTTCCCAGTCCACAGGATTTCAGAATCAAACCACAGTCATGTTCCCAGGCCAGAGGGTTCCACAACCAAACCTCAGTCATGTTTCCATGCCACAGGGTTCCAGAATCCAACCGATGTCATGTTCCCAGGTCACAGTTTTCCAGAATCAATCCTCAGCTATGTTCCCAGGCTACAGGGTTCCAGACTAAAACCTCCGTCATGTTCCCAGTCCACAGGGGACCAGAACGAAGCCTCAGTCATGTTGCCAGGCCACAGGGATCCAGAATCAAACCTCAGTAATGTTGCAAGGCCATAGGGCACCACCATCAAAGCTCAGTCATATTCCCAGCCCTCCGGTTTCCAGAATCATACCGATTTCATGTTCCCAGGCAACAGGGAACCAGAATCCAAACCGATGTCATGTTCTTGGGCACAGGGTTCCACTATCAAACCTCAGTCCTGTTGCCAGGCCACAGGGTTCCACCATCAAGCCTCACTCATGTTCCCAAGCCTGAGGGTTCCGCAATTAAACCTCAGTCATGTTGCCAGGCCACAGGGTTCAACCATCCAACCTCAGTCATGTTCCCAGGAAGCAGGTTTCCAGAATCAAACCAATGTCATGTTCCCAGGCCATGGGGTTCCAGTGTCAGGCCTCAGTCATGTTCCCAGTACACAGGGTTCCACCATCAAAGCTCAGTCATGTTGCCAGTCCACAGGTTTCTGCGATCAATCCACATTCAAGTTCCCAGGCCACAGGGTTCCAGAATCAAGCCTCAGTCATGTTGCCAGGCCACAGGGTACCACCATCAAACCTCAGTCATGTTCCTAGGCAACAGGGTTCCTCCATCAAACCTCAATCTGGTTCCCAGGACACAGGGTTCCAGAATCAAAACAATGTCAAAATCCCAGGGCATGGTTTTCCAGTACCAAGACTCAGTCATATTTCCAGGGCACAGGGTTCCACAATCAAACCTCAGTCATGTTGCCAGTCCACAGGTTTCTGCCATCAAACCTCAGTAAGTTCCCAGGCCACAGATTTCCAGAATCAAACCTCAGTCATGTTCCCAGGGAACAGGATTCCAGAAACAAACCTCAGTCATGTTGCCAGGCCACAGGTTTCCACCATCAAACCTCAGCCATGTTCCCAGGCCACAGGATTCCAGAATCAAACCGTTCTCATGTTCCCAGGCCACAGGTTTCCAGAATCCACTGATGTCATGTTCCCAGTCCACAGGGTGCCAGAACCAAGCCTCAGTCAGGTTCCCAGGGCACAGTATTCCACAATCTAAAGAGATGTCATGTTCCCAGGCCACAGGTTTCCAGAATCACGCCTCAGTCATGTTCCCAGACCACAGGGATCCAGAATCAAACCTCAGTCATGTTACCAGGCCATAGGGTACCACCATCAAACCTCAGTCATATTCCCAGACCACAGGTTTCCAGAATCAAACCGACTACATGTTCCCAGGCAACAGGGTAGCAGAATCCAAACCGATGTCATGTTCCCAGGCCACTGGATTCCACAATCTAACATCAGTCAGTTCCCAGGCCAATGGTTTCCAGATTCAAACCTCAGTCATATTCCCAGGCCACATGGTTCCAGTATGAAACCTCAGTCATGTTCCCAGAACACAGGGTTCCAGAATCAAACCACAGTCATGTTCCCAGGCCAGAGGGTTCCACAATCAAACCTCAGTCATGTTTCCATGCCACAGGGTTCCAGAATCCAACCGATGTCATGTTCCCAGGTCACAGTTTTCCAGAATCAATCCTCAGCTATGTTCCCAGGCTACAGGGTTCCAGACTAAAACCTCCGTCATGTTCCCAGTCCACAGGGGACCAGAACGAAGCCTCAGTCATGTTGCCAGGCCACAGGGATCCAGAATCAAACCTCAGTCATGTTGCAAGGCCATAGGGCACCACCATCAAAGCTCAGTCATATTCCCAGCCCTCCGGTTTCCAGAATCATACCGATTTCATGTTCCCAGGCAACAGGGAACCAGAATCCAAACCGATGTCATGTTCTTGGGCACAGGGTTCCACTATCAAACCTCAGTCCTGTTGCCAGGCCACAGGGTTCCACCATCAAGCCTCACTCATGTTCCCAAGCCTGAGGGTTCCGCAATTAAACCTCAGTCATGTTGCCAGGCCACAGGGTTCAACCATCAAACCTCAGTCATGTTCCCAGGAAGCAGGTTTCCAGAATCAAACCAATGTCATGTTCCCAGGCCACGGGGTTCCAGTATCAGGCCTCAGTCATGTTCCCAGTGCACAGGGTTCCACCATCAAACCTCAGTCATGTTGCCAGTCCACAGGTTTCTGCCATCAAACCTCTGTCAAGTTCCCAGGCCACAGGGTTCAAGAATCAAGCCTCAGTCATTTTGCCAGGCCAGAGTGTTCCACCGTCAAACCTCACTCATAATCCCAGGCCACATATTTCCACAATGTAACCTCAGTCATTTTCCCAGGCCATAGGTGTCCAGAATCAAACCTCAGTCATATTCCCAGGACACATGTTTCCAGAATCCAACCTCAGTCATGTTCCCAGTCCACAGGGTTCCACATTCAAACCTCAGTCATGTTCCCAGGACACAGGTGTCCAGAATCAAACCTCAGTCATGTTCCCAGGGAACAGGGTTCCAGAACCAAACCTCAATCATGTTCCCAGACCGCAGGGTTTCAGAATCAAACCACAGTCATGTTCCCAGGCCAGAGGGTTCCACAATCAAACCTCAGTCATGTTTGCATGCCACAGGGTTCCAGAATCCAACCGATGTCATGTTCCCAGGACACAGGGTTCCAGAATCAATCCTCAGGTATGTTCACAGGCTACAGGGTTCCAGAATAAAACTTCAGTCATGTTCCCAGTCCACAGGGTTCCAGAACGAAGCCTCAGTCATGTTCCCAGGCCACAGGGATCCAGAATCAAACCTCAGTCATGTTGCAAGGCCATAGGGTACCACCATCAAAGCTCAGTCATATTCCCAGGCCTCCGGTTTCCAGAATCAAACCGATTTCATGTTCCCAGGCAACTCGGAAGCAGAATCCAAACCGATGTCATGTTTCTAGGTCACAGGGTTTCACCATCAAACCTCAGTCCTGTTGCCAGGCCACAGGGTTCCACCATCAAGCCTCAGTCTTGTTGCCAGGCCACAGGGTTCAACCATCAAACCTCAGTCATGTTCCCAGGAAGCAGGGTTCCAGAATCAAACCAACGTCAGGTTCCCAGGCCACGGGGTTCCAGTATCAGGCCTCAGTCATGTTCCCAGTACACAGGGTTCCACCATCAAAGCTCAGTCATGTTGCCAGTCCACAGGTTTCTGCGATCAAACCACATTCAAGTTCCCAGGCCACAGGGTTCCAGAATCAAGCCTCAGTCATGTTGCCAGACCACAGGGTACCACCATGAAACCTCAGTCATGTTCCCAGGCAACAGGGTTCCTCCATCAAACCTCAATCTGGTTCCCAGGACACAGGGATCCAGAATCAAACCAATGTCAAAATCCCAGGGCATGGTTTTCCAGTACCAAGACTCAGTCATATTTCCAGGGCACAGGGTTCCACAATCAAGCCTCAGTCATGTTGCCAGTCCACAGGTTTCTGCCATCAAACCTCAGTCAAGTTCCCAGGCCACAGATTTCCAGAATCAAACCTCAGTCATGTTCCCAGGGAACAGGATTCCAGAAACAAACCTCAGTCATGTTGCCAGGCCACAGGTTTCCACCATCAAACCTCAGCCATGGTCCCAGGCCACAGGATTCCAGAATCAAACCGTTCTCATATTCCCAGGCCACAGGTTTCCAGAATCCACTGATGTCATGTTCCCAGTCCACAGGGTTCCAGAACCAAGCCTCAGTCAGGTTCCCAGGGCACAGGGATCAGGAATCAAACCTTAGTCATGTTACCAGGCCATAGGGTACCACCATCAAACCTCAGTCATATTCCCAGACCACAGGTTTCCAGAATCAAATCGACTACATGTTTCCAGGCAACAGGGTACCAGAATCCAAACCGATGTCATGTTCCCAGGCCACTGTATTCCACTATCAAACATCAGTCATGTTCCCAGGCCAATGGTTTCCAGATTCAAACCTCAGTCATATTCCCAGGCCACATGGTTCCAGAATCAAACTTCAGTCATGTTCCCAGAACACAGGGTTCCAGAATAAAACCTCAGTCATGTTCCCTGGACACAGGTTTCAAAAATAAAACCCCAGTCATGTTACCAGGCCACAGGGTTCCAAAATCAAGCCTCACTCATATTCCCAGCCCACAGGGTTCCACAATTAAACCTCAGTCATATTCCCAGGCCACAGGGTTCCACATTCAAACCTCAGTCATGTTTCCAGGACACAGGTGTCCAGAATCAAACCTCAGTCATGTTCCCAAGGAACAGGGTTCCAGAACCAAACCTCAGTCATGTTCCCAGTCCACAGGATTTCAGAATCAAACCACAGTCATGTTCCCAGGCCAGAGGGTTCCACAATCAAACCTCAGTCATGTTTCCATGCCACAGGGTTCCAGAATCCAACCGATGTCATGTTCCCAGGTCACAGTTTTCCAGAATCAATCCTCAGCTATGTTCCCAGGCTACAGGGTTCCAGACTAAAACCTCCATCATGTTCCCAGTCCACAGGGGACCAGAACGAAGCCTCAGTCATGTTGCCAGGCCACAGGGATCCAGAATCAAACCTCAGTCATGTTGCAAGGCCATAGGGCACCACCATCAAAGCTCAGTCATATTCCCAGCCCTCCGGTTTCCAGAATCATACCGATTTCATGTTCCCAGGCAACAGGGAACCAGAATCCAAACCGATGTCATGTTCTTGGGCACAGGGTTCCACTATCAAACCTCAGTCCTGTTGCCAGGCCACAGGGTTCCACCATCAAGCCTCACTCATGTTCCCAAGCCTGAGGGTTCCGCAATTAAACCTCAGTCATGTTGCCAGGCCACAGGGTTCAACCATCAAACCTCAGTCATGTTCCCAGGAAGCAGGTTTCCAGAATCAAACCAATGTCATGTTCCCAGGCCATGGGGTTCCAGTGTCAGGCCTCAGTCATGTTCCCAGTACACAGGGTTCCACCATCAAAGCTCAGTCATGTTGCCAGTCCACAGGTTTCTGCGATCAATCCACATTCAAGTTCCCAGGCCACAGGGATCCAGAATCAAGCCTCAGTCATGTTGCCAGGCCACAGGGTACCACCATCAAACCTCAGTCATGTTCCTAGGCAACAGGGTTCCTCCATCAAACCTCAATCTGGTTCCCAGGACACAGGGTTCCAGAATCAAAACAATGTCAAAATCCCAGGGCATGGTTTTCCAGTACCAAGACTCAGTCATATTTCCAGGGCACAGGGTTCCACAATCAAACCTCAGTCATGTTGCCAGTCCACAGGTTTCTGCCATCAAACCTCAGTCAAGTTCCCAGGCCACAGATTTCCAGAATCAAACCTCAGTCATGTTCCCAGGGAACAGGATTCCAGAAACAAACCTCAGTCATGTTGCCAGGCCACAGGTTTCCACCATCAAACCTCAGCCATGTTCCCAGGCCACAGGATTCCAGAATCAAACCGTTCTCATGTTCCCAGGCCACAGGTTTCCAGAATCCACTGATGTCATGTTCCCAGTCCACAGGGTTCCAGAACCAAGCCTCAGTCAGGTTCCCAGGGCACAGTATTCCACAATCTAAAGAGATGTCATGTTCCCAGGCCACAAGTTTCCAGAATCACGCCTCAGTCATGTTCCCAGACCACAGGGATCCAGAATCAAACCTCAGTCATGTTACCAGGCCATAGGGTACCACCATCAAACCTCAGTCATATTCCCAGACCACAGGTTTCCAGAATCAAACCGACTAAATGTTCCCAGGCAACAGGGTACCAGAATCCAAACCGATGTCATGTTCCCAGGCCAATGGATTCCACAATCTAACATCAGTCAGTTCCCAGGCCAATGGTTTCCAGATTCAAACCTCAGTCATATTCCCAGGCCACATGGTTCCAGAATCAAACCTCAGTCATGTTCCCAGAACACAGGGTTCCAGAATCAAACCACAGTCATGTTCCCAGGCCAGAGGGTTCCACAATCAAACCTCAGTCATGTTTGCATGCCACAGGGTTCCAGAATCCAACCGATGTCATGTTCCCAGGACACAGGGTTCCAGAATCAATCCTCAGGTATGTTCCCAGGCTACAGGGTTCCAGAATAAAACTTCAGTCATGTTCCCAGTCCACAGGGTTCCAGAACGAAGCCTCAGTCATGTTCCCAGGCCACAGGGATCCAGAATCAAACCTCAGTCATGTTGCAAGGCCATAGGGTACCACCATCAAAGCTCAGTCATATTCCCAGGCCTCCGGTTTCCAGAATCAAACCGATTTCATGTTCCCAGGCAACTCGGAAGCAGAATCCAAACCGATGTCATGTTCCTAGGTCACAGGGTTTCACCATCAAACCTCAGTCCTGTTGCCAGGCCACAGGGTTCCACCATCAAGCCTCAGTCTTGTTGCCAGGCCACAGGGTTCAACCATCAAACCTCAGTCATGTTCCCAGGAAGCAGGGTTCCAGAATCAAACCAACGTCATGTTCCCAGGACACAGGGTTCCAGAATCAATCCTCAGGTATGTTCCCAGGCTACAGGGTTCCAGAATAAAACTTCAGTCATGTTCCCAGTCCACAGGGTTCCAGAACGAAGCCTCAGTCATGTTCCCAGGCCACAGGGATCCAGAATCAAACCTCAGTCATGTTGCAAGGCCATAGGGTACCACCATCAAAGCTCAGTCATATTCCCAGGCCTCCGGTTTCCAGAATCAAACCGATTTCATGTTCCCAGGCAACTCGGAAGCAGAATCCAAACCGATGTCATGTTCCTAGGTCACAGGGTTTCACCATCAAACCTCAGTCCTGTTGCCAGTCCACAGGGTTCCACCATCAAGCCTCAGTCTTGTTGCCAGGCCACAGGGTTCAACCATCAAACCTCAGTCATGTTCCCAGGAAGCAGGGTTCCAGAATCAAACCAACGTCATGTTCCCAGGCCACGGGGTTCCAGTATCAGGCCTCAGTCATGTTCCCAGTACACAGGGTTCCACCATCAAAGCTCAGTCATGTTGCCAGTCCACAGGTTTCTGCGATCAAACCACATTCAAGTTCCCAGGCCACAGGGTTCCAGAATCAAGCCTCAGTCATGTTGCCAGACCACAGGGTACCACCATGAAACCTCAGTCATGTTCCCAGGCAACAGGGTTCCTCCATCAAACCTCAATCTGGTTCCCAGGACACAGGGATCCAGAATCAAACCAATGTCAAAATCCCAGGGCATGGTTTTCCAGTACCAAGACTCAGTCATATTTCCAGGGCACAGGCTTCCACAATCAAGCCTCAGTCATGTTGCCAGTCCACAGGTTTCTGCCATCAAACCTCAGTCAAGTTCCCAGGCCACAGATTTCCAGAATCAAACCTCAGTCATGTTCCCAGGGAACAGGATTGCAGAAACAAACCTCAGTCATGTTGCCAGGCCACAGGTTTCCACCATCAAACCTCAGCCATGGTCCCAGGCCACAGGATTCCAGAATCAAACCGTTCTCATATTCCCAGGCCACAGGTTTCCAGAATCCACTGATGTCATGTTCCCAGTCCACAGGGTTCCAGAACCAAGCCTCAGTCAGGTTCCCAGGGCACAGGGATCAGGAATCAAACCTTAGTCATGTTACCAGGCCATAGGGTACCACCATCAAACCTCAGTCATATTCCCAGACCACAGGTTTCCAGAATTAAATCGACTACATGTTTCCAGGCAACAGGGTACCAGAATCCAAACCGATGTCATGTTCCCAGGCCACTGGATTCCACTATCAAACATCAGTCATGTTCCCAGGCCAATGGTTTCCAGATTCAAACCTCAGTCATATTCCCAGGCCACATGGTTCCAGAATCAAACTTCAGTCATGTTCCCAGAACACAGGATTCCAGAATAAAACCTCAGTCATGTTCCCTGGACACAGGTTTCAAAAATAAAACCCCAGTCATGTTACCAGGCCACAGGGTTCCAAAATCAAGCCTCACTCATATTCCCAGCCCACAGGGTTCCACAATTAAACCTCAGTCATATTCCCAGGCCACAGGGTTCCACATTCAAACCTCAGTCATGTTTCCAGGACACAGGTGTCCAGAATCAAACCTCAGTCATGTTCCCAAGGAACAGGGTTCCAGAACCAAACCTCAGTCATGTTCCCAGTCCACAGGATTTCAGAATCAAACCACAGTCATGTTCCCAGGCCAGAGGGTTCCACAACCAAACCTCAGTCATGTTTCCATGCCACAGGGTTCCAGAATCCAACCGATGTCATGTTCCCAGGTCACAGTTTTCCAGAATCACTCCTCAGCTATGTTCCCAGGCTACAGGGTTCCAGACTAAAACCTCCGTCATGTTCCCAGTCCACAGGGGACCAGAACGAAGCCTCAGTCATGTTGCCAGGCCACAGGGATCCAGAATCAAACCTCAGTCATGTTGCAAGGCCATAGGGCACCACCATCAAAGCTCAGTCATATTCCCAGCCCTCCGGTTTCCAGAATCATACCGATTTCATGTTCCCAGGCAACAGGGAACCAGAATCCAAACCGATGTCATGTTCTTGGGCACAGGGTTCCACTATCAAACCTCAGTCCTGTTGCCAGGCCACAGGGTTCCACCATCAAGCCTCACTCATGTTCCCAAGCCTGAGGGTTCCGCAATTAAACCTCAGTCATGTTGCCAGGCCACAGGGTTCAACCATCAAACCTCAGTCATGTTCCCAGGAAGCAGGTTTCCAGAATCAAACCAATGTCATGTTCCCAGGCCATGGGGTTCCAGTGTCAGGCCTCAGTCATGTTCCCAGTACACAGGGTTCCACCATCAAAGCTCAGTCATGTTGCCAGTCCACAGGTTTCTGCGATCAATCCACATTCAAGTTCCCAGGCCACAGGGATCCAGAATCAAGCCTCAGTCATGTTGCCAGACCACAGGGTACCACCATCAAACCTCAGTCATGTTCCTAGGCAACAGGGTTCCTCCATCAAACCTCAATCTGGTTCCCAGGACACAGGGTTCCAGAATCAAAACAATGTCAAAATCCCAGGGCATGGTTTTCCAGTACCAAGACTCAGTCATATTTCCAGGGCACAGGGTTCCACAATCAAACCTCAGTCATGTTGCCAGTCCACAGGTTTCTGCCATCAAACCTCAGTCAAGTTCCCAGGCCACAGATTTCCAGAATCAAACCTCAGTCATGTTCCCAAGGAACAGGATTCCAGAAACAAACCTCAGTCATGTTGCCAGGCCACAGGTTTCCACCATCAAACCTCAGCCATGTTCCCAGGCCACAGGATTCCAGAATCAAACCGTTCTCATATTCCCAGGCCACAGGTTTCCAGAATCCACTGATGTCATGTTCCCAGTCCACAGGGTTCCAGAACCAAGCCTCAGTCAGTTTCCCAGGGCACAGTATTCCACAATCTAAAGAGATGTCATGTTCCCAGGCCACAAGTTTCCAGAATCACGCCTCAGTCATGTTCCCAGACCACAGGGATCCAGAATCAAACCTCAGTCATGTTACCAGGCCATAGGGTACCACCATCAAACCTCAGTCATATTCCCAGACCACAGGTTTCCAGAATCAAACCGACTAAATGTTCCCAGGCAACAGGGTACCAGAATCCAAACCGATGTCATGTTCCCAGGCCACTGGATTCCACAATCTAACATCAGTCAGTTCCCAGGCCAATGGTTTCCAGATTCAAACCTCAGTCATATTCCCAGGACACATGTTTCCAGAATCCAACCTCAGTCATGTTCCCAGTCCACAGGGTTCCACATTCAAACCTCAGTCATGTTCCCAGGACACAGGTGTCCAGAATCAAACCTCAGTCATGTTCCCAGGGAACAGGGTTCCAGAACCAAACCTCAATCATGTTCCCAGACCGCAGGGTTTCAGAATCAAACCACAGTCATGTTCCCAGGCCAGAGGGTTCCACAATCAAACCTCAGTCATGTTTGCATGCCACAGGGTTCCAGAATCCAACCGATGTCATGTTCCCAGGACACAGGGTTCCAGAATCAATCCTCAGGTATGTTCCCAGGCTACAGGGTTCCAGAATAAAACTTCAGTCATGTTCCCAGTCCACAGGGTTCCAGAACGAAGCCTCAGTCATGTTCCCAGGCCACAGGGATCCAGAATCAAACCTCAGTCATGTTGCAAGGCCATAGGGTACCACCATCAAAGCTCAGTCATATTCCCAGGCCTCCGGTTTCCAGAATCAAACCGATTTCATGTTCCCAGGCAACTCGGAAGCAGAATCCAAACCGATGTCATGTTCCTAGGTCACAGGGTTTCACCATCAAACCTCAGTCCTGTTGCCAGGCCACAGGGTTCCACCATCAAGCCTCAGTCTTGTTGCCAGGCCACAGGGTTCAACCATCAAACCTCAGTCATGTTCCCAGGAAGCAGGGTTCCAGAATCAAACCAACGTCATGTTCCCAGGCCACGAGGTTCCAGTATCAGGCCTCAGTCATGTTCCCAGTACACAGGGTTCCACCATCAAAGCTCAGTCATGTTGCCAGTCCACAGGTTTCTGCGATCAAACCACATTCAAGTTCCCAGGCCACAGGGTTCCAGAATCAAGCCTCAGTCATGTTGCCAGACCACAGGGTACCACCATGAAACCTCAGTCATGTTCCCAGGCAACAGGGTTCCTCCATCAAACCTCAATCTGGTTCCCAGGACACAGGGATCCAGAATCAAACCAATGTCAAAATCCCAGGGCATGGTTTTCCAGTACCAAGACTCAGTCATATTTCCAGGGCACAGGCTTCCACAATCAAGCCTCAGTCATGTTGCCAGTCCACAGGTTTCTGCCATCAAACCTCAGTCAAGTTCCCAGGCCACAGATTTCCAGAATCAAACCTCAGTCATGTTCCCAGGGAACAGGATTCCAGAAACAAACCTCAGTCATGTTGCCAGGCCACAGGTTTCCACCATCAAACCTCAGCCATGGTCCCAGGCCACAGGATTCCAGAATCAAACCGTTCTCATATTCCCAGACCACAGGTTTCCAGAATCCACTGATGTCATGTTCCCAGTCCACAGGGTTCCAGAACCAAGCCTCAGTCAGGTTCCCAGGGCACAGGGATCAGGAATCAAACCTTAGTCATGTTACCAGGCCATAGGGTACCACCATCAAACCTCAGTCATATTCCCAGACCACAGGTTTCCAGAATTAAATCGACTACATGTTTCCAGGCAACAGGGTACCAGAATCCAAACCGATGTCATGTTCCCAGGCCACTGGATTCCACTATCAAACATCAGTCATGTTCCCAGGCCAATGGTTTCCAGATTCAAACCTCAGTCATATTCCCAGGCCACATGGTTCCAGAATCAAACTTCAGTCATGTTCCCAGAACACAGGATTCCAGAATAAAACCTCAGTCATGTTCCCTGGACACAGGTTTCAAAAATAAAACCGCAGTCATGTTACCAGGCCACAGGGTTCCAAAATCAAGCCTCACTCATATTCCCAGCCCACAGGGTTCCACAATTAAACCTCAGTCATATTCCCAGGCCACAGGGTTCCACATTCAAACCTCAGTCATGTTTCCAGGACACAGGTGTCCAGAATCAAACCTCAGTCATGTTCCCAAGGAACAGGGTTCCAGAACCAAACCTCAGTCATGTTCCCAGTCCACAGGATTTCAGAATCAAACCACAGTCATGTTCCCAGGCCAGAGGGTTCCACAACCAAACCTCAGTCATGTTTCCATGCCACAGGGTTCCAGAATCCAACCGATGTCATGTTCCCAGGTCACAGTTTTCCAGAATCAATCCTCAGCTATGTTCCCAGGCTACAGGGTTCCAGACTAAAACCTCCGTCATGTTCCCAGTCCACAGGGGACCAGAACGAAGCCTCAGTCATGTTGCCAGGCCACAGGGATCCAGAATCAAACCTCAGTCATGTTGCAAGGCCATAGGGCACCACCATCAAAGCTCAGTCATATTCCCAGCCCTCCGGTTTCCAGAATCATACCGATTTCATGTTCCCAGGCAACAGGGAACCAGAATCCAAACCGATGTCATGTTCTTGGGCACAGGGTTCCACTATCAAACCTCAGTCCTGTTGCCAGGCCACAGGGTTCCACCATCAAGCCTCACTCATGTTCCCAAGCCTGAGGGTTCCGCAATTAAACCTCAGTCATGTTGCCAGGCCACAGGGTTCAACCATCAAACCTCAGTCATGTTCCCAGGAAGCAGGTTTCCAGAATCAAACCAATGTCATGTTCCCAGGCCATGGGGTTCCAGTGTCAGGCCTCAGTCATGTTCCCAGTACACAGGGTTCCACCATCAAAGCTCAGTCCTGTTGCCAGTCCACAGGTTTCTGCGATCAATCCACATTCAAGTTCCCAGGCCACAGGGATCCAGAATCAAGCCTCAGTCATGTTGCCAGACCACAGGGTACCACCATCAAACCTCAGTCATGTTCCTAGGCAACAGGGTTCCTCCATCAAACCTCAATCTGGTTCCCAGGACACAGGGTTCCAGAATCAAAACAATGTCAAAATCCCAGGGCATGGTTTTCCAGTACCAAGACTCAGTCATATTTCCAGGGCACAGGGTTCCACAATCAAACATCAGTCATGTTGCCAGTCCACAGGTTTCTGCCATCAAACCTCAGTCAAGTTCCCAGGCCACAGATTTCCAGAATCAAACCTCAGTCATGTTCCCAGGGAACAGGATTCCAGAAACAAACCTCAGTCATGTTGCCAGGCCACAGGTTTCCACCATCAAACCTCAGCCATGTTCCCAGGCCACAGGATTCCAGAATCAAACCGTTCTCATGTTCCCAGGCCACAGGTTTCCAGAATCCACTGATGTCATGTTCCCAGTCCACAGGGTTCCAGAACCAAGCCTCAGTCAGTTTCCCAGGGCACAGTATTCCACAATCTAAAGAGATGTCATGTTCCCAGGCCACAAGTTTCCAGAATCACGCCTCAGTCATGTTCCCAGACCACAGGGATCCAGAATCAAACCTCAGTCATGTTACCAGGCCATAGGGTACCACCATCAAACCTCAGTCATATTCCCAGACCACAGGTTTCCAGAATCAAACCGACTAAATGTTCCCAGGCAACAGGGTACCAGAATCCAAACCGATGTCATGTTCCCAGGCCACTGGATTCCACAATCTAACATCAGTCAGTTCCCAGGCCAATGGTTTCCAGATTCAAACCTCAGTCATATTCCCAGGCCACATGGTTCCAGAATCAAACCTCAGTCATGTTCCCAGAACACAGGGTTCCAGAATCAAACCACAGTCATGTTCCCAGGCCAGAGGGTTCCACAATCAAACCTCAGTCATGTTTGCATGCCACAGGGTTCCAGAATCCAACCGATGTCATGTTCCCAGGACACAGGGTTCCAGAATCAGTCCTCAGGTATGTTCCCAGGCTACAGGGTTCCAGAATAAAACTTCAGTCATGTTCCCAGTCCACAGGGTTCCAGAACGAAGCCTCAGTCATGTTCCCAGGCCACAGGGATCCAGAATCAAACCTCAGTCATGTTGCAAGGCCATAGGGTACCACCATCAAAGCTCAGTCATATTCCCAGGCCTCCGGTTTCCAGAATCAAACCGATTTCATGTTCCCAGGCAACTCGGAAGCAGAATCCAAACCGATGTCATGTTCCTAGGTCACAGGGTTTCACCATCAAACCTCAGTCCTGTTGCCAGGCCACAGGGTTCCACCATCAAGCCTCAGTCTTGTTGCCAGGCCACAGGGTTCAACCATCAAACCTCAGTCATGTTCCCAGGAAGCAGGGTTCCAGAATCAAACCAACGTCATGTTCCCAGGCCACGGGGTTCCAGTATCAGGCCTCAGTCATGTTCCCAGTACACAGGGTTCCACCATCAAAGCTCAGTCATGTTGCCAGTCCACAGGTTTCTGCGATCAAACCACATTCAAGTTCCCAGGCCACAGGGTTCCAGAATCAAGCCTCAGTCATGTTGCCAGACCACAGGGTACCACCATGAAACCTCAGTCATGTTCCCAGGCAACAGGGTTCCTCCATCAAACCTCAATCTGGTTCCCAGGACACAGGGATCCAGAATCAAACCAATGTCAAAATCCCAGGGCATGGTTTTCCAGTACCAAGACTCAGTCATATTTCCAGGGCACAGGCTTCCACAATCAAGCCTCAGTCATGTTGCCAGTCCACAGGTTTCTGCCATCAAACCTCAGTCAAGTTCCCAGGCCACAGATTTCCAGAATCAAACCTCAGTCATGTTCCCAGGGAACAGGATTGCAGAAACAAACCTCAGTCATGTTGCCAGGCCACAGGTTTCCACCATCAAACCTCAGCCATGGTCCCAGGCCACAGGATTCCAGAATCAAACCGTTCTCATATTCCCAGGCCACAGGTTTCCAGAATCCACTGATGTCATGTTCCCAGTCCACAGGGTTCCAGAACCAAGCCTCAGTCAGGTTCCCAGGGCACAGGGATCAGGAATCAAACCTTAGTCATGTTACCAGGCCATAGGGTACCACCATCAAACCTCAGTCATATTCCCAGACCACAGGTTTCCAGAATTAAATCGACTACATGTTTCCAGGCAACAGGGTACCAGAATCCAAACCGATGTCATGTTCCCAGGCCACTGGATTCCACTATCAAACATCAGTCATGTTCCCAGGCCAATGGTTTCCAGATTCAAACCTCAGTCATATTCCCAGGCCACATGGTTCCAGAATCAAACTTCAGTCATGTTCCCAGAACACAGGATTCCAGAATAAAACCTCAGTCATGTTCCCTGGACACAGGTTTCTAAAATAAAACCCCAGTCATGTTACCAGGCCACAGGGTTCCAAAATCAAGCCTCACTCATATTCCCAGCCCACAGGGTTCCACAATTAAACCTCAGTCATATTCCCAGGCCACAGGGTTCCACATTCAAACCTCAGTCATGTTTCCAGGACACAGGTGTCCAGAATCAAACCTCAGTCATGTTCCCAAGGAACAGGGTTCCAGAACCAAACCTCAGTCATGTTCCCAGTCCACAGGATTTCAGAATCAAACCACAGTCATGTTCCCAGGCCAGAGGGTTCCACAACCAAACCTCAGTCATGTTTCCATGCCACAGGGTTCCAGAATCCAACCGATGTCATGTTCCCAGGTCAGAGTTTTCCAGAATCACTCCTCAGCTATGTTCCCAGGCTACAGGGTTCCAGACTAAAACCTCCGTCATGTTCCCAGTCCAGAGGGGACCAGAACGAAGCCTCAGTCATGTTGCCAGGCCACAGGGATCCAGAATCAAACCTCAGTCATGTTGCAAGGCCATAGGGCACCACCATCAAAGCTCAGTCATATTCCCAGCCCTCCGGTTTCCAGAATCATACCGATTTCATGTTCCCAGGCAACAGGGAACCAGAATCCAAACCGATGTCATGTTCTTGGGCACAGGGTTCCACTATGAAACCTCAGTCCTGTTGCCAGGCCACAGGGTTCCACCATCAAGCCTCATACATGTTCCCAAGCCTGAGGGTTCCGCAATTAAACCTCAGTCATGTTGCCAGGCCACAGGGTTCAACCATCAAACCTCAGTCATGTTCCCAGGAAGCAGGGTTCCAGAATCAAACCAATGTCATGTTCCCAGGCCATGGGGTTCCAGTGTCAGGCCTCAGTCATGTTCCCAGTACACAGGGTTCCACCATCAAAGCTCAGTCATGTTGCCAGTCCACAGGTTTCTGCGATCAATCCACATTCAAGTTCCCAGGCCACAGGGATCCAGAATCAAGCCTCAGTCATGTTGCCAGACCACAGGGTACCACCATCAAACCTCAGTCATGTTCCTAGGCAACAGGGTTCCTCCATCAAACCTCAATCTGGTTCCCAGGACACAGGGTTCCAGAATCAAAACAATGTCAAAATCCCAGGGCATGGTTTTCCAGTACCAAGACTCAGTCATATTTCCAGGGCACAGGGTTCCACAATCAAACCTCAGTCATGTTGCCAGTCCACAGGTTTCTGCCATCAAACCTCAGTCAAGTTCCCAGGCCACAGATTTCCAGAATCAAACCTCAGTCATGTTCCCAGGGAACAGGATTCCAGAAACAAACCTCAGTCATGTTGCCAGGCCACAGGTTTCCACCATCAAACCTCAGCCATGTTCCCAGGCCACAGGATTCCAGAATCAAACCGTTCTCATGTTCCCAGGCCACAGGTTTCCAGAATCCACTGATGTCATGTTCCCAGTCCACAGGGTTCCAGAACCAAGCCTCAGTCAGTTTCCCTGGGCACAGTATTCCACAATCTAAAGAGATGTCATGTTCCCAGGCCACAAGTTTCCAGAATCACGCCTCAGTCATGTTCCCAGACCACAGTGATCCAGAATCAAACCTCAGTCATGTTACCAGGCCATAGGGTACCACCATCAAACCTCAGTCATATTCCCAGACCACAGGTTTCCAGAATCAAACCGACTAAATGTTCCCAGGCAACAGGGTACCAGAATCCAAACCGATGTCATGTTCCCAGGCCACTGGATTCCACAATCTAACATCAGTCAGTTCCCAGGCCAATGGTTTCCAGATTCAAACCTCAGTCATATTCCCAGGCCACATGGTTCCAGAATCAAACCTCAGTCATGTTCCCAGAACACAGGGTTCCAGAATCAAACCACAGTCATGTTCCCAGGCCAGAGGGTTCCACAATCAAACCTCAGTCATGTTTGCATGCCACAGGGTTCCAGAATCCAACCGATGTCATGTTCCCAGGACACAGGGTTCCAGAATCAATCCTCAGGTATGTTCCCAGGCTACAGGGTTCCAGAATAAAACTTCAGTCATGTTCCCAGTCCACAGGGTTCCAGAACGAAGCCTCAGTCATGTTCCCAGGCCACAGGGATCCAGAATCAAACCTCAGTCATGTTGCAAGGCCATAGGGTACCACCATCAAAGCTCAGTCATATTCCCAGGCCTCCGGTTTCCAGAATCAAACCGATTTCATGTTCCCAGGCAACTCGGAAGCAGAATCCAAACCGATGTCATGTTCCTAGGTCACAGGGTTTCACCATCAAACCTCAGTCCTGTTGCCAGGCCACAGGGTTCCACCATCAAGCCTCAGTCTTGTTGCCAGGCCACAGGGTTCAACCATCAAACCTCAGTCATGTTCCCAGGAAGCAGGGTTCCAGAATCAAACCAACGTCATGTTCCCAGGCCACGGGGTTCCAGTATCAGGCCTCAGTCATGTTCCCAGTACACAGGGTTCCACCATCAAAGCTCAGTCATGTTGCCAGTCCACAGGTTTCTGCGATCAAACCACATTCAAGTTCCCAGGCCACAGGGTTCCAGAATCAAGCCTCAGTCATGTTGCCAGACCACAGGGTACCACCATGAAACCTCAGTCATGTTCCCAGGCAACAGGGTTCCTCCATCAAACCTCAATCTGGTTCCCAGGACACAGGGATCCAGAATCAAACCAATGTCAAAATCCCAGGGCATGGTTTTCCAGTACCAAGACTCAGTCATATTTCCAGGGCACAGGCTTCCACAATCAAGCCTCAGTCATGTTGCCAGTCCACAGGTTTCTGCCATCAAACCTCAGTCAAGTTCCCAGGCCACAGATTTCCAGAATCAAACCTCAGTCATGTTCCCAGGGAACAGGATTCCAGAAACAAACCTCAGTCATGTTGCCAGGCCACAGGTTTCCACCATCAAACCTCAGCCATGGTCCCAGGCCACAGGATTCCAGAATCAAACCGTTCTCATATTCCCAGGCCACAGGTTTCCAGAATCCACTGATGTCATGTTCCCAGTCCACAGGGTTCCAGAACCAAGCCTCAGTCAGGTTCCCAGGGCACAGGGATCAGGAATCAAACCTTAGTCATGTTACCAGGCCATAGGGTACCACCATCAAACCTCAGTCATATTCCCAGACCACAGGTTTCCAGAATTAAATCGACTACATGTTTCCAGGCAACAGGGTACCAGAATCCAAACCGATGTCATGTTCCCAGGCCACTGGATTCCACTATCAAACATCAGTCATGTTCCCAGGCCAATGGTTTCCAGATTCAAACCTCAGTCATATTCCCAGGCCACATGGTTCCAGAATCAAACTTCAGTCATGTTCCCAGAACACAGGATTCCAGAATAAAACCTCAGTCATGTTCCCTGGACACAGGTTTCAAAAATAAAACCCCAGTCATGTTACCAGGCCACAGGGTTCCAAAATCAAGCCTCACTCATATTCCCAGCCCACAGGGTTCCACAATTAAACCTCAGTCATATTCCCAGGCCACAGGGTTCCACATTCAAACCTCAGTCATGTTTCCAGGACACAGGTGTCCAGAATCAAACCTCAGTCATGTTCCCAAGGAACAGGGTTCCAGAACCAAACCTCAGTCATGTTCCCAGTCCACAGGATTTCAGAATCAAACCACAGTCATGTTCCCAGGCCAGAGGGTTCCACAACCAAACCTCAGTCATGTTTCCATGCCACAGGGTTCCAGAATCCAACCGATGTCATGTTCCCAGGTCAGAGTTTTCCAGAATCACTCCTCAGCTATGTTCCCAGGCTACAGGGTTCCAGACTAAAACCTCCGTCATGTTCCCAGTCCACAGGGGACCAGAACGAAGCCTCAGTCATGTTGCCAGGCCACAGGGATCCAGAATCAAACCTCAGTCATGTTGCAAGGCCATAGGGCACCACCATCAAAGCTCAGTCATATTCCCAGCCCTCCGGTTTCCAGAATCATACCGATTTCATGTTCCCAGGCAACAGGGAACCAGAATCCAAACCGATGTCATGTTCTTGGGCACAGGGTTCCACTATCAAACCTCAGTCCTGTTGCCAGGCCACAGGGTTCCACCATCAAGCCTCACACATGTTCCCAAGCCTGAGGGTTCCGCAATTAAACCTCAGTCATGTTGCCAGGCCACAGCGTTCAACCATCAAGCCTCAGTCTTGTTGCCAGGCCACAGGGTTCAACCATCAAACCTCAGTCATGTTCCCAGGAAGCAGGGTTCCAGAATCAAACCAACGTCATGTTCCCAGGCCACGGGGTTCCAGTATCAGGCCTCAGTCATGTTCCCAGTACACAGGGTTCCACCATCAAAGCTCAGTCATGTTGCCAGTCCACAGGTTTCTGCGATCAAACCACATTCAAGTTCCCAGGCCACAGGGTTCCAGAATCAAGCCTCAGTCATGTTGCCAGACCACAGGGTACCACCATGAAACCTCAGTCTTGTTCCCAGGCAACAGGGTTCCTCCATCAAACCTCAATCTGGTTCCCAGGACACAGGGATCCAGAATCAAACCAATGTCAAAATCCCAGGGCATGGTTTTCCAGTACCAAGACTCAGTCATATTTCCAGGGCACAGGCTTTCACAATCAAGCCTCAGTCATGTTGCCAGTCCACAGGTTTCTGCCATCAAACCTCAGTCAAGTTCCCAGGCCACAGATTTCCAGAATCAAACCTCAGTCATGTTCCCAGGGAACAGGATTCCAGAAACAAACCTCAGTCATGTTGCCAGGCCACAGGTTTCCACCATCAAACCTCAGCCATGGTCCCAGGCCACAGGATTCCAGAATCAAACCGTTCTCATATTCCCAGGCCACAGGTTTCCAGAATCCACTGATGTCATGTTCCCAGTCCACAGGGTTCCAGAACCAAGCCTCAGTCAGGTTCCCAGGGCACAGGGATCAGGAATCAAACCTTAGTCATGTTACCAGGCCATAGGGTACCACCATCAAACCTCAGTCATATTCCCAGACCACAGGTTTCCAGAATTAAATCGACTACATGTTTCCAGGCAACAGGGTACCAGAATCCAAACCGATGTCATGTTCCCAGGCCACTGGATTCCACTATCAAACATCAGTCATGTTCCCAGGCCAATGGTTTCCAGATTCAAACCTCAGTCATATTCCCAGGCCACATGGTTCCAGAATCAAACTTCAGTCATGTTCCCAGAACACAGGATTCCAGAATAAAACCTCAGTCATGTTGCCAGGCCAAAGGGTTCCACCATCAAGCCTCACTCATGTTCCCAAGCCTGAGGGTTCCGCAATTAAACCTCAGTCATGTTGCCAGGACACAGGGTTCAACCATCAAACCTCAGTCATGTTCCCAGGAAGCAGGTTTCCAGAATCAAACCAATGTCATGTTCCCAGGCCATGGGGTTCCAGTGTCAGGCCTCAGTCATGTTCCCAGTACACAGGGTTCCACCATCAAAGCTCAGTCATGTTGCCAGTCCACAGGTTTCTGCGATCAATCCACATTCAAGTTCCCAGGCCACAGGGTTCCAGAATCAAGCCTCAGTCATGTTGCCAGGCCACAGGGTACCACCATCAAACCTCAGTCATGTTCCTAGGCAACAGGGTTCCTCCATCAAACCTCAATCTGGTTCCCAGGACACAGGGTTCCAGAATCAAAACAATGTCAAAATCCCAGGGCATGGTTTTCCAGTACCAAGAGTCAGTCATATTTCCAGGGCACAGGGTTCCACAATCAAACCTCAGTCATGTTGCCAGTCCACAGGTTTCTGCCATCAAACCTCAGTAAGTTCCCAGGCCACAGATTTCCAGAATCAAACCTCAGTCATGTTCCCAGGGAACAGGATTCCAGAAACAAACCTCAGTCATGTTGCCAGGCCACAGGTTTCCACCATCAAACCTCAGCCATGTTCCCAGGCCACAGGATTCCAGAATCAAACCGTTCTCATGTTCCCAGGCCACAGGTTTCCAGAATCCACTGATGTCATGTTCCCAGTCCACAGGGTTCCAGAACCAAGCCTCAGTCAGGTTCCCAGGGCACAGTATTCCACAATCTAAAGAGATGTCATGTTCCCAGGCCACAGGTTTCCAGAATCACGCCTCAGTCATGTTCCCAGACCACAGGGATCCAGAATCAAACCTCAGTCATGTTACCAGGCCATAGGGTACCACCATCAAACCTCAGTCATATTCCCAGACCACAGGTTTCCAGAATCAAACCGACTACATGTTCCCAGGCAACAGGGTACCAGAATCCAAACCGATGTCATGTTCCCAGGCCACTGGATTCCACAATCTAACATCAGTCAGTTCCCAGGCCAATGGTTTCCAGATTCAAACCTCAGTCATATTCCCAGGCCACATGGTTCCAGAATCAAACCTCAGTCATGTTCCCAGAACACAGGGTTCCAGAATCAAACCACAGTCATGTTCCCAGGCCAGAGGGTTCCACAATCAAACCTCAGTCATGTTTCCATGCCACAGGGTTCCAGAATCCAACCGATGTCATGTTCCCAGGTCACAGTTTTCCAGAATCAATCCTCAGCTATGTTCCCAGGCTACAGGGTTCCAGACTAAAACCTCCGTCATGTTCCCAGTCCACAGGGGACCAGAACGAAGCCTCAGTCATGTTGCCAGGCCACAGGGATCCAGAATCAAACCTCAGTCATGTTGCAAGGCCATAGGGCACCACCATCAAAGCTCAGTCATATTCCCAGCCCTCCGGTTTCCAGAATCATACCGATTTCATGTTCCCAGGCAACAGGGAACCAGAATCCAAACCGATGTCATGTTCTTGGGCACAGGGTTCCACTATCAAACCTCAGTCCTGTTGCCAGGCCACAGGGTTCCACCATCAAGCCTCACTCATGTTCCCAAGCCTGAGGGTTCCGCAATTAAACCTCAGTCATGTTGCCAGGCCACAGGGTTCAACCATCAAACCTCAGTCATGTTCCCAGGAAGCAGGTTTCCAGAATCCAACCAATGTCATGTTCCCAGGCCACGGGGTTCCAGTATCAGGCCTCAGTCATGTTCCCAGTGCACAGGGTTCCACCATCAAACCTCAGTCATGTTGCCAGTCCACAGGTTTCTGCCATCAAACCTCTGTCAAGTTCCCAGGCCACAGGGTTCAAGAATCAAGCCTCAGTCATTTTGCCAGGCCAGAGTGTTCCACCGTCAAACCTCACTCATAATCGCAGGCCACATATTTCCACAATGTAACCTCAGTCATTTTCCCAGGCCATAGGTGTCCAGAATCAAACCTCAGTCATATTCCCAGGACACATGTTTCCAGAATCCAACCTCAGTCATGTTCCCAGTCCACAGGGTTCCACATTCAAACCTCAGTCATGTTCCCAGGACACAGGTGTCCAGAATCAAACCTCAGTCATGTTCCCAGGGAACAGGGTTCCAGAACCAAACCTCAATCATGTTCCCAGACCGCAGGGTTTCAGAATCAAACCACAGTCATGTTCCCAGGCCAGAGGGTTCCACAATCAAACCTCAGTCATGTTTGCATGCCACAGGGTTCCAGAATCCAACCGATGTCATGTTCCCAGGACACAGGGTTCCAGAATCAATCCTCAGGTATGTTCCCAGGCTACAGGGTTCCAGAATAAAACTTCAGTCATGTTCCCAGTCCACAGGGTTCCAGAACGAAGCCTCAGTCATGTTCCCAGGCCACAGGGATCCAGAATCAAACCTCAGTCATGTTGCAAGGCCATAGGGTACCACCATCAAAGCTCAGTCATATTCCCAGGCCTCCGGTTTCCAGAATCAAACCGATTTCATGTTCCCAGGCAACTCGGAAGCAGAATCCAAACCGATGTCATGTTTCTAGGTCACAGGGTTTCACCATCAAACCTCAGTCCTGTTGCCAGGCCACAGGGTTCCACCATCAAGCCTCAGTCTTGTTGCCAGGCCACAGGGTTCAACCATCAAACCTCAGTCATGTTCCCAGGAAGCAGGGTTCCAGAATCAAACCAACGTCAGGTTCCCAGGCCACGGGGTTCCAGTATCAGGCCTCAGTCATGTTCCCAGTACACAGGGTTCCACCATCAAAGCTCAGTCATGTTGCCAGTCCACAGGTTTCTGCGATCAAACCACATTCAAGTTCCCAGGCCACAGGGTTCCAGAATCAAGCCTCAGTCATGTTGCCAGGCCACAGGGTACCACCATGAAACCTCAGTCATGTTCCCAGGCAACAGGGTTCCTCCATCAAACCTCAATCTGGTTCCCAGGACACAGGGATCCAGAATCAAACCAATGTCAAAATCCCAGGGCATGGTTTTCCAGTACCAAGACTCAGTCATATTTCCAGGGCACAGGGTTCCACAATCAAGCCTCAGTCATGTTGCCAGTCCACAGGTTTCTGCCATCAAACCTCAGTCAAGTTCCCAGGCCACAGATTTACAGAATCAAACCTCAGTCATGTTCCCAGGGAACAGGATTCCAGAAACAAACCTCAGTCATGTTGCCAGGCCACAGGTTTCCACCATCAAACCTCAGCCATGGTCCCAGGCCACAGGATTCCAGAATCAAACCGTTCTCATATTCCCAGGCCACAGGTTTCCAGAATCCACTGATGTCATGTTCCCAGTCCACAGGGTTCCAGAACCAAGCCTCAGTCAGGTTCCCAGGGCACAGGGATCAGGAATCAAACCTTAGTCATGTTACCAGGCCATAGGGTACCACCATCAAACCTCAGTCATATTCCCAGACCACAGGTTTCCAGAATCAAATCGACTACATGTTTCCAGGCAACAGGGTACCAGAATCCAAACCGATGTCATGTTCCCAGGCCACTGTATTCCACTATCAAACATCAGTCATGTTCCCAGGCCAATGGTTTCCAGATTCAAACCTCAGTCATATTCCCAGGCCACATGGTTCCAGAATCAAACTTCAGTCATGTTCCCAGAACACAGGATTCCAGAATAAAACCTCAGTCATGTTCCCTGGACACAGGTTTCAAAAATAAAACCCCAGTCATGTTACCAGGCCACAGGGTTCCAAAATCAAGCCTCACTCATATTCCCAGCCCACAGGGTTCCACAATTAAACCTCAGTCATATTCCCAGGCCACAGGGTTCCACATTCAAACCTCAGTCATGTTTCCAGGACACAGGTGTCCAGAATCAAACCTCAGTCATGTTCCCAAGGAACAGGGTTCCAGAACCAAACCTCAGTCATGTTCCCAGTCCACAGGATTTCAGAATCAAACCACAGTCATGTTCCCAGGCCAGAGGGTTCCACAACCAAACCTCAGTCATGTTTCCATGCCACAGGGTTCCAGAATCCAACCGATGTCATGTTCCCAGGTCACAGTTTTCCAGAATCAATCCTCAGCTATTTTCCCAGGCTACAGGGTTCCAGACTAAAACCTCCGTCATGTTCCCAGTCCACAGGGGACCAGAACGAAGCCTCAGTCATGTTGCCAGGCCACAGGGATCCAGAATCAAACCTCAGTCATGTTGCAAGGCCATAGGGCACCACCATCAAAGCTCAGTCATATTCCCAGCCCTCCGGTTTCCAGAATCATACCGATTTCATGTTCCCAGGCAACAGGGAACCAGAATCCAAACCGATGTCATGTTCTTGGGCACAGGGTTCCACTATCAAACCTCAGTCCTGTTGCCAGGCCAAAGGGTTCCACCATCAAGCCTCACTCATGTTCCCAAGCCTGAGGGTTCCGCAATTAAACCTCAGTCATGTTGCCAGGACACAGGGTTCAACCATCAAACCTCAGTCATGTTCCCAGGAAGCAGGTTTCCAGAATCAAACCAATGTCATGTTCCCAGGCCATGGGGTTCCAGTGTCAGGCCTCAGTCATGTTCCCAGTACACAGGGTTCCACCATCAAAGCTCAGTCATGTTGCCAGTCCACAGGTTTCTGCGATCAATCCACATTCAAGTTCCCAGGCCACAGGGTTCCAGAATCAAGCCTCAGTCATGTTGCCAGGCCACAGGGTACCACCATCAAACCTCAGTCATGTTCCTAGGCAACAGGGTTCCTCCATCAAACCTCAATCTGGTTCCCAGGACACAGGGTTCCAGAATCAAAACAATGTCAAAATCCCAGGGCATGGTTTTCCAGTACCAAGACTCAGTCATATTTCCAGGGCACAGGGTTCCACAATCAAACCTCAGTCATGTTGCCAGTCCACAGGTTTCTGCCATCAAACCTCAGTAAGTTCCCAGGCCACAGATTTCCAGAATCAAACCTCAGTCATGTTCCCAGGGAACAGGATTCCAGAAACAAACCTCAGTCATGTTGCCAGGCCACAGGTTTCCACCATCAAACCTCAGCCATGTTCCCAGGCCACAGGATTCCAGAATCAAACCGTTCTCATGTTCCCAGGCCACAGGTTTCCAGAATCCACTGATGTCATGTTCCCAGTCCACAGGGTTCCAGAACCAAGCCTCAGTCAGGTTCCCAGGGCACAGTATTCCACAATCTAAAGAGATGTCATGTTCCCAGGCCACAGGTTTCCAGAATCACGCCTCAGTCATGTTCCCAGACCACAGGGATCCAGAATCAAACCTCAGTCATGTTACCAGGCCATAGGGTACCACCATCAAACCTCAGTCATATTCCCAGACCACAGGTTTCCAGAATCAAACCGACTACATGTTCCCAGGCAACAGGGTACCAGAATCCAAACCGATGTCATGTTCCCAGGCCACTGGATTCCACAATCTAACATCAGTCAGTTCCCAGGCCAATGGTTTCCAGATTCAAACCTCAGTCATATTCCCAGGCCACATGGTTCAAGAATCAAACCTCAGTCATGTTCCCAGAACACAGGGTTCCAGAATCAAACCACAGTCATGTTCCCAGGCCAGAGGGTTCCACAATCAAACCTCAGTCATGTTTCCATGCCACAGGGTTCCAGAATCCAACCGATGTCATGTTCCCAGGTCACAGTTTTCCAGAATCAATCCTCAGCTATGTTCCCAGGCTACAGGGTTCCAGACTAAAACCTCCGTCATGTTCCCAGTCCACAGGGGACCAGAACGAAGCCTCAGTCATGTTGCCAGGCCACAGGGATCCAGAATCAAACCTCAGTCATGTTGCAAGGCCATAGGGCACCACCATCAAAGCTCAGTCATATTCCCAGCCCTCCGGTTTCCAGAATCATACCGATTTCATGTTCCCAGGCAACAGGGAACCAGAATCCAAACCGATGTCATGTTCTTGGGCACAGGGTTCCACTATCAAACCTCAGTCCTGTTGCCAGGCCACAGGGTTCCACCATCAAGCCTCACTCATGTTCCCAAGCCTGAGGGTTCCGCAATTAAACCTCAGTCATGTTGCCAGGCCACAGGGTTCAACCATCAAACCTCAGTCATGTTCCCAGGAAGCAGGTTTCCAGAATCCAACCAATGTCATGTTCCCAGGCCACGGGGTTGCAGTATCAGGCCTCAGTCATGTTCCCAGTGCACAGGGTTCCACCATCAAACCTCAGTCATGTTGCCAGTCCACAGGTTTCTGCCATCAAACCTCTGTCAAGTTCCCAGGCCACAGGGTTCAAGAATCAAGCCTCAGTCATTTTGCCAGGCCAGAGTGTTCCACCGTCAAACCTCACTCATAATCGCAGGCCACATATTTCCACAATGTAACCTCAGTCATTTTCCCAGGCCATAGGTGTCCAGAATCAAACCTCAGTCATATTCCCAGGACACATGTTTCCAGAATCCAACCTCAGTCATGTTCCCAGTCCACAGGGTTCCACATTCAAACCTCAGTCATGTTCCCAGGACACAGGTGTCCAGAATCAAACCTCAGTCATGTTCCCAGGGAACAGGGTTCCAGAACCAAACCTCAATCATGTTCCCAGACCGCAGGGTTTCAGAATCAAACCACAGTCATGTTCCCAGGCCAGAGGGTTCCACAATCAAACCTCAGTCATGTTTGCATGCCACAGGGTTCCAGAATCCAACCGATGTCATGTTCCCAGGACACAGGGTTCCAGAATCAATCCTCAGGTATGTTCCCAGGCTACAGGGTTCCAGAATAAAACTTCAGTCATGTTCCCAGTCCACAGGGTTCCAGAACGAAGCCTCAGTCATGTTCCCAGGCCACAGGGATCCAGAATCAAACCTCAGTCATGTTGCAAGGCCATAGGGTACCACCATCAAAGCTCAGTCATATTCCCAGGCCTCCGGTTTCCAGAATCAAACCGATTTCATGTTCCCAGGCAACTCGGAAGCAGAATCCAAACCGATGTCATGTTCCTAGGTCACAGGGTTTCACCATCAAACCTCAGTCCTGTTGCCAGGCCACAGGGTTCCACCATCAAGCCTCAGTCTTGTTGCCAGGCCACAGGGTTCAACCATCAAACCTCAGTCATGTTCCCAGGAAGCAGGGTTCCAGAATCAAACCAACGTCAGGTTCCCAGGCCACGGGGTTCCAGTATCAGGCCTCAGTCATGTTCCCAGTACACAGGGTTCCACCATCAAAGCTCAGTCATGTTGCCAGTCCACAGGTTTCTGCGATCAAACCACATTCAAGTTCCCAGGCCACAGGGTTCCAGAATCAATCCTCAGTCATGTTGCCAGACCACAGGGTACCACCATGAAACCTCAGTCATGTTCCCAGGCAACAGGGTTCCTCCATCAAACCTCAATCTGGTTCCCAGGACACAGGGATCCAGAATCAAACCAATGTCAAAATCCCAGGGCATGGTTTTCCAGTACCAAGACTCAGTCATATTTCCAGGGCACAGGGTTCCACAATCAAGCCTCAGTCATGTTGCCAGTCCACAGGTTTCTGCCATCAAACCTCAGTCAAGTTCCCAGGCCACAGATTTCCAGAATCAAACCTCAGTCATGTTCCCAGGGAACAGGATTCCAGAAACAAACCTCAGTCATGTTGCCAGGCCACAGGTTTCCACCATCAAACCTCAGCCATGGTCCCAGGCCACAGGATTCCAGAATCAAACCGTTCTCATATTCCCAGGCCACAGGTTTCCAGAATCCACTGATGTCATGTTCCCAGTCCACAGGGTTCCAGAACCAAGCCTCAGTCAGGTTCCCAGGGCACAGGGATCAGGAATCAAACCTTAGTCATGTTACCAGGCCATAGGGTACCACCATCAAACCTCAGTCATATTCCCAGACCACAGGTTTCCAGAATCAAATCGACTACATGTTTCCAGGCAACAGGGTACCAGAATCCAAACCGATGTCATGTTCCCAGGCCACTGTATTCCACTATCAAACATCAGTCATGTTCCCAGGCCAATGGTTTCCAGATTCAAACCTCAGTCATATTCCCAGGCCACATGGTTCCAGAATCAAACTTCAGTCATGTTCCCAGAACACAGGGTTCCAGAATAAAACCTCAGTCATGTTCCCTGGACACAGGTTTCAAAAATAAAACCCCAGTCATGTTACCAGGCCACAGGGTTCCAAAATCAAGCCTCACTCATATTCCCAGCCCACAGGGTTCCACAATTAAACCTCAGTCATATTCCCAGGCCACAGGGTTCCACATTCAAACCTCAGTCATGTTTCCAGGACACAGGTGTCCAGAATCAAACCTCAGTCATGTTCCCAAGGAACAGGGTTCCAGAACCAAACCTCAGTCATGTTCCCAGTCCACAGGATTTCAGAATCAAACCACAGTCATGTTCCCAGGCCAGAGGGTTCCACAATCAAACCTCAGTCATGTTTCCATGCCACAGGGTTCCAGAATCCAACCGATGTCATGTTCCCAGGTCACAGTTTTCCAGAATCAATCCTCAGCTATGTTCCCAGGCTACAGGGTTCCAGACTAAAACCTCCGTCATGTTCCCAGTCCACAGGGGACCAGAACGAAGCCTCAGTCATGTTGCCAGGCCACAGGGATCCAGAATCAAACCTCAGTCATGTTGCAAGGCCATAGGGCACCACCATCAAAGCTCAGTCATATTCCCAGCCCTCCGGTTTCCAGAATCATACCGATTTCATGTTCCCAGGCAACAGGGAACCAGAATCCAAACCGATGTCATGTTCTTGGGCACAGGGTTCCACTATCAAACCTCAGTCCTGTTGCCAGGCCACAGGGTTCCACCATCAAGCCTCACTCATGTTCCCAAGCCTGAGGGTTCCGCAATTAAACCTCAGTCATGTTGCCAGGCCACAGGGTTCAACCATCAAACCTCAGTCATGTTCCCAGGAAGCAGGTTTCCAGAATCAAACCAATGTCATGTTCCCAGGCCGTGGGGTTCCAGTGTCAGGCCTCAGTCATGTTCCCAGTACACAGGGTTCCACCATCAAAGCTCAGTCATGTTGCCAGTCCACAGGTTTCTGCGATCAATCCACATTCAAGTTCCCAGGCCACAGGGTTCCAGAATCAAGCCTCAGTCATGTTGCCAGGCCACAGGGTACCACCATCAAACCTCAGTCATGTTCCTAAGCAACAGGGTTCCTCCATCAAACCTCAATCTGGTTCCCAGGACACAGGGATCCAGAATCAAACCAATGTCAAAATCCCAGGGCATGGTTTTCCAGTACCAAGATTCAGTCATATTTCCAGGGCACAGGCTTCCACAATCAAGCCTCAGTCATGTTGCCAGTCCACAGGTTTCTGCCATCAAACCTCAGTCAAGTTCCCAGGCCACAGATTTCCAGAATCAAACCTCAGTCATGTTCCCAGGGAACAGGATTCCAGAAACAAACCTCAGTCATGTTGCCAGGCCACAGGTTTCCACCATCAAACCTCAGCCATGTTCCCAGGCCACAGGATTCCAGAATCAAACCGTTCTCATGTTCCCAGGCCACAGGTTTCCAGAATCCACTGATGTCATGTTCCCAGTCCACAGGGTTCCAGAACCAAGCCTCAGTCAGTTTCCCAGGGCACAGTATTCCACAATCTAAAGAGATGTCATGTTCCCAGGCCACAAGTTTCCAGAATCACGCCTCAGTCATGTTCCCAGACCACAGGGATCCAGAATCAAACCTCAGTCATGTTACCAGGCCATAGGGTACCACCATCAAACCTCAGTCATATTCCCAGACCACAGGTTTCCAGAATCAAACCGACTAAATGTTCCCAGGCAACAGGGTACCAGAATCCAAACCGATGTCATGTTCCCAGGCCACTGGATTCCACAATCTAACATCAGTCAGTTCCCAGGCCAATGGTTTCCAGATTCAAACCTCAGTCATATTCCCAGGCCACATGGTTCCAGAATCAAACCTCAGTCATGTTCCCAGAACACAGGGTTCCAGAATCAAACCACAGTCATGTTCCCAGGCCAGAGGGTTCCACAATCAAACCTCAGTCATGTTTGCATGCCACAGGGTTCCAGAATCCAACCGATGTCATGTTCCCAGGACACAGGGTTCCAGAATCAATCCTCAGGTATGTTCCCAGGCTACAGGGTTCCAGAATAAAACTTCAGTCATGTTCCCAGTCCACAGGGTTCCAGAACGAAGCCTCAGTCATGTTCCCAGGCCACAGGGATCCAGAATCAAACCTCAGTCATGTTGCAAGGCCATAGGGTACCACCATCAAAGCTCAGTCATATTCCCAGGCCTCCGGTTTCCAGAATCAAACCGATTTCATGTTCCCAGGCAACTCGGAAGCAGAATCCAAACCGATGTCATGTTCCTAGGTCACAGGGTTTCACCATCAAACCTCAGTCCTGTTGCCAGGCCACAGGGTTCCACCATCAAGCCTCAGTCTTGTTGCCAGGCCACAGGGTTCAACCATCAAACCTCAGTCATGTTCCCAGGAAGCAGGGTTCCAGAATCAAACCAACGTCATGTTCCCAGGCCACGGGGTTCCAGTATCAGGCCTCAGTCATGTTCCCAGTACACAGGGTTCCACCATCAAAGCTCAGTCATGTTGCCAGTCCACAGGTTTCTGCGATCAAACCACATTCAAGTTCCCAGGCCACAGGGTTCCAGAATCAAGCCTCAGTCATGTTGCCAGACAACAGGGTACCACCATGAAACCTCAGTCATGTTCCCAGGCAACAGGGTTCCTCCATCAAACCTCAATCTGGTTCCCAGGACACAGGGATCCAGAATCAAACCAATGTCAAAATCCCAGGGCATGGTTTTCCAGTACCAAGACTCAGTCATATTTCCAGGGCACAGGCTTCCACAATCAAGCCTCAGTCATGTTGCCAGTCCACAGGTTTCTGCCATCAAACCTCAGTCAAGTTCCCAGGCCACAGATTTCCAGAATCAAACCTCAGTCATGTTCCCAGGGAACAGGATTGCAGAAACAAACCTCAGTCATGTTGCCAGGCCACAGGTTTCCACCATGAAACCTCAGCCATGGTCCCAGGCCACAGGATTCCAGAATCAAACCGTTCTCATATTCCCAGGCCACAGGTTTCCAGAATCCACTGATGTCATGTTCCCAGTCCACAGGGTTCCAGAACCAAGCCTCAGTCAGGTTCCCAGGGCACAGGGATCAGGAATCAAACCTTAGTCATGTTACCAGGCCATAGGGTACCACCATCAAACCTCAGTCATATTCCCAGACCACAGGTTTCCAGAATTAAATCGACTACATGTTTCCAGGCAACAGGGTACCAGAATCCAAACCGATGTCATGTTCCCAGGCCACTGGATTCCACTATCAAACATCAGTCATGTTCCCAGGCCAATGGTTTCCAGATTCAAACCTCAGTCATATTCCCAGGCCACATGGTTCCAGAATCAAACTTCAGTCATGTTCCCAGAACACAGGATTCCAGAATAAAACCTCAGTCATGTTCCCTGGACACAGGTTTCAAAAATAAAACCCCAGTCATGTTACCAGGCCACAGGGTTCCAAAATCAAGCCTCACTCATATTCCCAGCCCACAGGGTTCCACAATTAAACCTCGGTCATATTCCCAGGCCACAGGGTTCCACATTCAAACCTCAGTCATGTTTCCAGGACACAGGTGTCCAGAATCAAACCTCAGTCATGTTCCCAAGGAACAGGGTTCCAGAACCAAACCTCAGTCATGTTCCCAGTCCACAGGATTTCAGAATCAAACCACAGTCATGTTCCCAGGCCAGAGGGTTCCACAACCAAACCTCAGTCATGTTTCCATGCCACAGGGTTCCAGAATCCAACCGATGTCATGTTCCCAGGTCACAGTTTTCCAGAATCACTCCTCAGCTATGTTCCCAGGCTACAGGGTTCCAGACTAAAACCTCCGTCATGTTCCCAGTCCACAGGGGACCAGAACGAAGCCTCAGTCATGTTGCCAGGCCACAGGGATCCAGAATCAAACCTCAGTCATGTTGCAAGGCCATAGGGCACCACCATCAAAGCTCAGTCATATTCCCAGCCCTCCGGTTTCCAGAATCATACCGATTTCATGTTCCCAGGCAACAGGGAACCAGAATCCAAACCGATGTCATGTTCTTGGGCACAGGGTTCCACTATCAAACCTCAGTCCTGTTGCCAGGCCACAGGGTTCCACCATCAAGCCTCACACATGTTCCCAAGCCTGAGGGTTCCGCAATTAAACCTCAGTCATGTTGCCAGGGCACAGGGTTCAACCATCAAGCCTCAGTCTTGTTGCCAGGCCACAGGGTTCAACCATCAAACCTCAGTCATGTTCCCAGGAAGCAGGGTTCCAGAATCAAACCAACGTCATGTTCCCAGGCCACGGGGTTCCAGTATCAGGCCTCAGTCATGTTCCCAGTACACAGGGTTCCACCATCAAAGCTCAGTCATGTTGCCAGTCCACAGGTTTCTGCGATCAAACCACATTCAAGTTCCCAGGCCACAGGGTTCCAGAATCAAGCCTCAGTCATGTTGCCAGACCACAGGGTACCACCATGAAACCTCATTCATGTTCCCAGGCAACAGGGTTCCTCCATCAAACCTCAATCTGGTTCCCAGGACACAGGGATCCAGAATCAAACCAATGTCAAAATCCCAGGGCATGGTTTTCCAGTACCAAGACTCAGTCATATTTCCAGGGCACAGGCTTCCACAATCAAGCCTCAGTCATGTTGCCAGTCCACAGGTTTCTGCCATCAAACCTCAGTCAAGTTCCCAGGCCACAGATTTCCAGAATCAAACCTCAGTCATGTTCCCAGGGAACAGGATTCCAGAAACAAACCTCAGTCATGTTGCCAGGCCACAGGTTTCCACCATCAAACCTCAGCCATGGTCCCAGGCCACAGGATTCCAGAATCAAACCGTTCTCATATTCCCAGGCCACAGGTTTCCAGAATCCACTGATGTCATGTTCCCAGTCCACAGGGTTCCAGAACCAAGCCTCAGTCAGGTTCCCAGGGCACAGGGATCAGGAATCAAACCTTAGTCATGTTACCAGGCCATAGGGTACCACCATCAAACCTCAGTCATATTCCCAGACCACAGGTTTCCAGAATTAAATCGACTACATGTTTCCAGGCAACAGGGTACCAGAATCCAAACCGATGTCATGTTCCCAGGCCACTGGATTCCACAATCTAACATCAGTCAGTTCCCAGGCCAATGGTTTCCAGATTCAAACCTCAGTCATATTCCCAGGCCACATGGTTCCAGAATCAAACTTCAGTCATGTTCCCAGAACACAGGATTCCAGAATAAAACCTCAGTCATGTTCCCTGGACACAGGTTTCAAAAATAAAACCCCAGTCATGTTACCAGGCCACAGGGTTCCAAAATCAAGCCTCACTCATATTCCCAGCCCACAGGGTTCCACAATTAAACCTCAGTCATATTCCCAGGCCACAGGGTTCCACATTCAAACCTCAGTCATGTTTCCAGGACACAGGTGTCCAGAATCAAACCTCAGTCATGTTCCCAAGGAACAGGGTTCCAGAACCAAACCTCAGTCATGTTCCCAGTCCACAGGATTTCAGAATCAAACCACAGTCATGTTCCCAGGCCAGAGGGTTCCACAACCAAACCTCAGTCATGTTTCCATGCCACAGGGTTCCAGAATCCAACCGATGTCATGTTCCCAGGTCACAGTTTTCCAGAATCACTCCTCAGCTATGTTCCCAGGCTACAGGGTTCCAGACTAAAACCTCCGTCATGTTCCCAGTCCACAGGGGACCAGAACGAAGCCTCAGTCATGTTGCCAGGCCACAGGGATCCAGAATCAAACCTCAGTCATGTTGCAAGGCCATAGGGCACCACCATCAAAGCTCAGTCATATTCCCAGCCCTCCGGTTTCCAGAATCATACCGATTTCATGTTCCCAGGCAACAGGGAACCAGAATCCAAACCGATGTCATGTTCTTGGGCACAGGGTTCCACTATCAAACCTCAGTCCTGTTGCCAGGCCACAGGGTTCCACCATCAAGCCTCACACATGTTCCCAAGCCTGAGGGTTCCGCAATTAAACCTCAGTCATGTTGCCAGGGCACAGGGTTCAACCATCAAGCCTCAGTCTTGTTGCCAGGCCACAGGGTTCAACCATCAAACCTCAGTCATGTTCCCAGGAAGCAGGGTTCCAGAATCAAACCAACGTCATGTTCCCAGGCCACGGGGTTCCAGTATCAGGCCTCAGTCATGTTCCCAGTACACAGGGTTCCACCATCAAAGCTCAGTCATGTTGCCAGTCCACAGGTTTCTGCGATCAAACCACATTCAAGTTCCCAGGCCACAGGGTTCCAGAATCAAGCCTCAGTCATGTTGCCAGACCACAGGGTACCACCATGAAACCTCAGTCATGTTCCCAGGCAACAGGGTTCCTCCATCAAACCTCAATCTGGTTCCCAGGACACAGGGATCCAGAATCAAACCAATGTCAAAATCCCAGGGCATGGTTTTCCAGTACCAAGACTCAGTCATATTTCCAGGGCACAGGCTTCCACAATCAAGCCTCAGTCATGTTGCCAGTCCACAGGTTTCTGCCATCAAACCTCAGTCAAGTTCCCAGGCCACAGATTTCCAGAATCAAACCTCAGTCATGTTCCCAGGGAACAGGATTCCAGAAACAAACCTCAGTCATGTTGCCAGGCCACAGGTTTCCACCATCAAACCTCAGCCATGGTCCCAGGCCACAGGATTCCAGAATCAAACCGTTCTCATATTCCCAGGCCACAGGTTTCCAGAATCCACTGATGTCATGTTCCCAGTCCACAGGGTTCCAGAACCAAGCCTCAGTCAGGTTCCCAGGGCACAGGGATCAGGAATCAAACCTTAGTCATGTTACCAGGCCATAGGGTACCACCATCAAACCTCAGTCATATTCCCAGACCACAGGTTTCCAGAATTAAATCGACTACATGTTTCCAGGCAACAGGGTACCAGAATCCAAACCGATGTCATGTTCCCAGGCCACTGGATTCCACTATCAAACATCAGTCATGTTCCCAGGCCAATGGTTTCCAGATTCAAACCTCAGTCATATTCCCAGGCCACATGGTTCCAGAATCAAACTTCAGTCATGTTCCCAGAACACAGGATTCCAGAATAAAACCTCAGTCATGTTCCCTGGACACAGGTTTCAAAAATAAAACCGCAGTCATGTTACCAGGCCACAGGGTTCCAAAATCAAGCCTCACTCATATTCCCAGCCCACAGGGTTCCACAATTAAACCTCAGTCATATTCCCAGGCCACAGGGTTCCACATTCAAACCTCAGTCATGTTTCCAGGACACAGGTGTCCAGAATCAAACCTCAGTCATGTTCCCAAGGAACAGGGTTCCAGAACCAAACCTCAGTCATGTTCCCAGTCCACAGGATTTCAGAATCAAACCACAGTCATGTTCCCAGGCCAGAGGGTTCCACAACCAAACCTCAGTCATGTTTCCATGCCACAGGGTTCCAGAATCCAACCGATGTCATGTTCCCAGGTCACAGTTTTCCAGAATCAATCCTCAGCTATGTTCCCAGGCTACAGGGTTCCAGACTAAAACCTCCGTCATGTTCCCAGTCCACAGGGGACCAGAACGAAGCCTCAGTCATGTTGCCAGGCCACAGGGATCCAGAATCAAACCTCAGTCATGTTGCAAGGCCATAGGGCACCACCATCAAAGCTCAGTCATATTCCCAGCCCTCCGGTTTCCAGAATCATACCGATTTCATGTTCCCAGGCAACAGGGAACCAGAATCCAAACCGATGTCATGTTCTTGGGCACAGGGTTCCACTATCAAACCTCAGTCCTGTTGCCAGGCCACAGGGTTCCACCATCAAGCCTCACTCATGTTCCCAAGCCTGAGGGTTCCGCAATTAAACCTCAGTCATGTTGCCAGGCCACAGGGTTCAACCATCAAACCTCAGTCATGTTCCCAGGAAGCAGGTTTCCAGAATCAAACCAATGTCATGTTCCCAGGCCATGGGGTTCCAGTGTCAGGCCTCAGTCATGTTCCCAGTACACAGGGTTCCACCATCAAAGCTCAGTCATGTTGCCAGTCCACAGGTTTCTGCGATCAATCCACATTCAAGTTCCCAGGCCACAGGGTTCCAGAATCAAGCCTCAGTCATGTTGCCAGGCCACAGGGTACCACCATCAAACCTCAGTCATGTTCCTAGGCAACAGGGTTCCTCCATCAAACCTCAATCTGGTTCCCAGGACACAGGGTTCCAGAATCAAAACAATGTCAAAATCCCAGGGCATGGTTTTCCAGTACCAAGACTCAGTCATATTTCCAGGGCACAGGGTTCCACAATCAAACCTCAGTCATGTTGCCAGTCCACAGGTTTCTGCCATCAAACCTCAGTAAGTTCCCAGGCCACAGATTTCCAGAATCAAACCTCAGTCATGTTCCCAGGGAACAGGATTCCAGAAACAAACCTCAGTCATGTTGCCAGGCCACAGGTTTCCACCATCAAACCTCAGCCATGTTCCCAGGCCACAGGATTCCAGAATCAAACCGTTCTCATGTTCCCAGGCCACAGGTTTCCAGAATCCACTGATGTCATGTTCCCAGTCCACAGGGTTCCAGAACCAAGCCTCAGTCAGGTTCCCAGGGCACAGTATTCCACAATCTAAAGAGATGTCATGTTCCAAGGCCAAAGGTTTCCAGAATCACGCCTCAGTCATGTTCCCAGACCACAGGGATCCAGAATCAAACCTCAGTCATGTTACCAGGCCATAGGGTACCACCATCAAACCTCAGTCATATTCCCAGACCACAGGTTTCCAGAATCAAACCGACTACATGTTCCCAGGCAACAGGGTACCAGAATCCAAACCGATGTCATGTTCCCAGGCCACTGGATTCCACAATCTAACATCAGTCAGTTCCCAGGCCAATGGTTTCCAGATTCAAACCTCAGTCATATTCCCAGGCCACATGGTTCCAGAATCAAACCTCAGTCATGTTCCCAGAACACAGGGTTCCAGAATCAAACCACAGTCATGTTCCCAGGCCAGAGGGTTCCACAATCAAACCTCAGTCATGTTTCCATGCCACAGGGTTCCAGAATCCAACCGATGTCATGTTCCCAGGTCACAGTTTTCCAGAATCAATCCTCAGCTATGTTCCCAGGCTACAGGGTTCCAGACTAAAACCTCCGTCATGTTCCCAGTCCACAGGGGACCAGAACGAAGCCTCAGTCATGTTGCCAGGCCACAGGGATCCAGAATCAAACCTCAGTCATGTTGCAAGGCCATAGGGCACCACCATCAAAGCTCAGTCATATTCCCAGCCCTCCGGTTTCCAGAATCATACCGATTTCATGTTCCCAGGCAACAGGGAACCAGAATCCAAACCGATGTCATGTTCTTGGGCACAGGGTTCCACTATCAAACCTCAGTCCTGTTGCCAGGCCACAGGGTTCCACCATCAAGCCTCACTCATGTTCCCAAGCCTGAGGGTTCCGCAATTAAACCTCAGTCATGTTGCCAGGCCACAGGGTTCAACCATCAAACCTCAGTCATGTTCCCAGGAAGCAGGTTTCCAGAATCCAACCAATGTCATGTTCCCAGGCCACGGGGTTCCAGTATCAGGCCTCAGTCATGTTCCCAGTGCACAGGGTTCCACCATCAAACCTCAGTCATGTTGCCAGTCCACAGGTTTCTGCCATCAAACCTCTGTCAAGTTCCCAGGCCACAGGGTTCAAGAATCAAGCCTCAGTCATTTTGCCAGGCCAGAGTGTTCCACCGTCAAACCTCACTCATAATCGCAGGCCACATATTTCCACAATGTAACCTCAGTCATTTTCCCAGGCCATAGGTGTCCAGAATCAAACCTCAGTCATATTCCCAGGACACATGTTTCCAGAATCCAACCTCAGTCATGTTCCCAGTCCACAGGGTTCCACATTCAAACCTCAGTCATGTTCCCAGGACACAGGTGTCCAGAATCAAACCTCAGTCATGTTCCCAGGGAACAGGGTTCCAGAACCAAACCTCAATCATGTTCCCAGACCGCAGGGTTTCAGAATCAAACCACAGTCATGTTCCCAGGCCAGAGGGTTCCACAATCAAACCTCAGTCATGTTTGCATGCCACAGGGTTCCAGAATCCAACCGATGTCATGTTCCCAGGACACAGGGTTCCAGAATCAATCCTCAGGTATGTTCCCAGGCTACAGGGTTCCAGAATAAAACTTCAGTCATGTTCCCAGTCCACAGGGTTCCAGAACGAAGCCTCAGTCATGTTCCCAGGCCACAGGGATCCAGAATCAAACCTCAGTCATGTTGCAAGGCCATAGGGTACCACCATCAAAGCTCAGTCATATTCCCAGGCCTCCGGTTTCCAGAATCAAACCGATTTCATGTTCCCAGGCAACTCGGAAGCAGAATCCAAACCGATGTCATGTTTCTAGGTCACAGGGTTTCACCATCAAACCTCAGTCCTGTTGCCAGGCCACAGGGTTCCACCATCAAGCCTCAGTCTTGTTGCCAGGCCACAGGGTTCAACCATCAAACCTCAGTCATGTTCCCAGGAAGCAGGGTTCCAGAATCAAACCAACGTCATGTTCCCAGGCCACGGGGTTCCAGTATCAGGCCTCAGTCATGTTCCCAGTACACAGGGTTCCACCATCAAAGCTCAGTCATGTTGCCAGTCCACAGGTTTCTGCGATCAAACCTCAGTCATGTTCCCAGGCAACAGGGTTCCTCAATCAAACCTCAATCTGGTTCCCAGGACACAGGGATCCAGAATCAAACCAATGTCAAAATCCCAGGGCATGGTTTTCCAGTACCAAGACTCAGTCATATTTCCAGGGCACAGGGTTCCACAATCAAGCCTCAGTCATGTTGCCTGTCCACAGGTTTCTGCCATCAAACCTCAGTCAAGTTCCCAGGCCACAGATTTCCAGAATCAAACCTCAGTCATGTTCCCAGGGAACAGGATTCCAGAAACAAACCTCAGTCATGTTGCCAGGCCACAGGTTTCCACCATCAAACCTCAGCCATGGTCCCAGGCCACAGGATTCCAGAATCAAACCGTTCTCATATTCCCAGGCCACAGGTTTCCAGAATCCACTGATGTCATGTTCTCAGTCCACAGGGTTCCAGAACCAAGCCTCAGTCAGGTTCCCAGGGCACAGGGATCAGGAATCAAACCTTAGTCATGTTACCAGGCCATAGGGTACCACCATCAAACCTCAGTCATATTCCCAGACCACAGGTTTCCAGAATCAAATCGACTACATGTTTCCAGGCAACAGGGTACCAGAATCCAAACCGATGTCATGTTCCCAGGCCACTGTATTCCACTATCAAACATCAGTCATGTTCCCAGGCCAATGGTTTCCAGATTCAAACCTCAGTCATATTCCCAGGCCACATGGTTCCAGAATCAAACTTCAGTCATGTTCCCAGAACACAGGGTTCCAGAATAAAACCTCAGTCATGTTCCCTGGACACAGGTTTCAAAAATAAAACCCCAGTCATGTTACCAGGCCACAGGGTTCCAAAATCAAGCCTCACTCATATTCCCAGCCCACAGGGTTCCACAATTAAACCTCAGTCATATTCCCAGGCCACAGGGTTCCACATTCAAACCTCAGTCATGTTCCCAGGAAGCAGGTTTCCAGAATCAAACCAATGTCATGTTCCCAGGCCATGGGGTTCCAGTGTCAGGCCTCAGTCATGTTCCCAGTACACAGGGTTCCACCATCAAAGCTCAGTCATGTTGCCAGTCCACAGGTTTCTGCGATCAATCCACATTCAAGTTCCCAGGCCACAGGGATCCAGAATCAAGCCTCAGTCATGTTGCCAGGCCACAGGGTACCACCATCAAACCTCAGTCATGTTCCTAGGCAACAGGGTTCCTCCATCAAACCTCAATCTGGTTCCCAGGACACAGGGTTCCAGAATCAAAACAATGTCAAAATCCCAGGGCATGGTTTTCCAGTACCAAGACTCAGTCATATTTCCAGGGCACAGGGTTCCACAATCAAACCTCAGTCATGTTGCCAGTCCACAGGTTTCTGCCATCAAACCTCAGTCAAGTTCCCAGGCCACAGATTTCCAGAATCAAACCTCAGTCATGTTCCCAGGGAACAGGATTCCAGAAACAAACCTCAGTCATGTTGCCAGGCCACAGGTTTCCACCATCAAACCTCAGCCATGTTCCCAGGCCACAGGATTCCAGAATCAAACCGTTCTCATGTTCCCAGGCCACAGGTTTCCAGAATCCACTGATGTCATGTTCCCAGTCCACAGGGTTCCAGAACCAAGCCTCAGTCAGGTTCCCAGGGCACAGTATTCCACAATCTAAAGAGATGTCATGTTCCCAGGCCACAAGTTTCCAGAATCACGCCTCAGTCATGTTCCCAGACCACAGGGATCCAGAATCAAACCTCAGTCATGTTACCAGGCCATAGGGTACCACCATCAAACCTCAGTCATATTCCCAGACCACAGGTTTCCAGAATCAAACCGACTAAATGTTCCCAGGCAACAGGGTACCAGAATCCAAACCGATGTCATGTTCCCAGGCCACTGGATTCCACAATCTAACATCAGTCAGTTCCCAGGCCAATGGTTTCCAGATTCAAACCTCAGTCATATTCCCAGGCCACATGGTTCCAGAATCAAACCTCAGTCATGTTCCCAGAACACAGGGTTCCAGAATCAAACCACAGTCATGTTCCCAGGACAGAGGGTTCCACAATCAAACCTCAGTCATGTTTGCATGCCACAGGGTTCCAGAATCCAACCGATGTCATGTTCCCAGGTCACAGTTTTCCAGAATCAATCCTCAGCTATGTTCCCAGGCTACAGGGTTCCAGACTAAAACCTCCGTCATGTTCCCAGTCCACAGGGGACCAGAACGAAGCCTCAGTCATGTTGCCAGGCCACAGGGATCCAGAATCAAACCTCAGTCATGTTGCAAGGCCATAGGGCACCACCATCAAAGCTCAGTCATATTCCCAGCCCTCCGGTTTCCAGAATCATACCGATTTCATGTTCCCAGGCAACAGGGAACCAGAATCCAAACCGATGTCATGTTCTTGGGCACAGGGTTCCACTATCAAACCTCAGTCCTGTTGCCAGGCCACAGGGTTCCACCATCAAGCCTCACTCATGTTCCCAAGCCTGAGGGTTCCGCAATTAAACCTCAGTCATGTTGCCAGGCCACAGGGTTCAACCATCAAACCTCAGTCATGTTCCCTGGAAGCAGGTTTCCAGAATCAAACCAATGTCATGTTCCCAGGCCACGGGCTTCCAGTATCAGGCCTCCGTCATGTTCCCAGTGCACAGGGTTCCACCATCAAACCTCAGTCATGTTGCCAGTCCACAGGTTTCTGCCATCAAACCTCTGTCAAGTTCCCAGGCCACAGGGTTCAAGAATCAAGCCTCAGTCATTTTGCCAGGCCAGAGTGTTCCACCGTCAAACCTCACTCATAATCCCAGGCCACATATTTCCACAATGTAACCTCAGTCATTTTCCCAGGCCATAGGTGTCCAGAATCAAACCTCAGTCATATTCCCAGGACACATGTTTCCAGAATCCAAACTCAGTCATGTTCCCAGTCCACAGGGTTCCACATTCAAACCTCAGTCATGTTCCCAGGACACAGGTGTCCAGAATCAAACCTCAGTCATGTTCCCAGGGAACAGGGTTCCAGAACCAAACCTCAATCATGTTCCCAGACCGCAGGGTTTCAGAATCAAACCACAGTCATGTTCCCAGGCCAGAGGGTTCCACAATCAAACCTCAGTCATGTTTGCATGCCACAGGCTTCCAGAATCCAACCGATGTCATGTTCCCAGGACACAGGGTTCCAGAATCAATCCTCAGGTATGTTCACAGGCTACAGGGTCCCAGAATAAAACTTCAGTCATGTTCCCAGTCCACAGGGTTCCAGAACGAAGCCTCAGTCATGTTCCCAGGCCACAGGGATCCAGAATCAAACCTCAGTCATGTTGCAAGGCCATAGGGTACCACCATCAAAGCTCAGTCATATTCCCAGGCCTCCGGTTTCCAGAATCAAACCGATTTCATGTTCCCAGGCAACTCGGAAGCAGAATCCAAACCGATGTCATGTTTCTAGGTCACAGGGTTTCACCATCAAACCTCAGTCCTGTTGCCAGGCCACAGGGTTCCACCATCAAGCCTCAGTCTTGTTGCCAGGCCACAGGGTTCAACCATCAAACCTCAGTCATGTTCCCAGGAAGCAGGGTTCCAGAATCAAACCAACGTCAGGTTCCCAGGCCACGGGGTTCCATTATCAGGCCTCAGTCATGTTCCCAGTACACAGGGTTCCACCATCAAAGCTCAGTCATGTTGCCAGTCCACAGGTTTCTGCGATCAAACCACATTCAAGTTCCCAGGCCACAGGGTTCCAGAATCAAGCCTCAGTCATGTTGCCAGACCACAGGGTACCACCATGAAACCTCAGTCATGTTCCCAGGCAACAGGGTTCCTCCATCAAACCTCAATCTGGTTCCCAGGACACAGGGATCCAGAATCAAACCAATGTCAAAATCCCAGGGCATGGTTTTCCAGTACCAAGACTCAGTCATATTTCCAGGGCACAGGGTTCCACAATCAAGCCTCAGTCATGTTGCCAGTCCACAGGTTTCTGCCATCAAACCTCAGTCAAGTTCCCAGGCCACAGATTTCCAGAATCAAACCTCAGTCATGTTCCCAGGGAACAGGATTCCAGAAACAAACCTCAGTCATGTTGCCAGGCCACAGGTTTCCACCATCAAACCTCAGCCATGGTCCCAGGCCACAGGATTCCAGAATCAAACCGTTCTCATATTCCCAGGCCACAGGTTTCCAGAATCCACTGATGTCATGTTCCCAGTCCACAGGGTTCCAGAACCAAGCCTCAGTCAGGTTCCCAGGGCACAGGGATCAGGAATCAAACCTTAGTCATGTTACCAGGCCATAGGGTACCACCATCAAACCTCAGTCATATTCCCAGACCACAGGTTTCCAGAATCAAATCGACTACATGTTTCCAGGCAACAGGGTACCAGAATCCAAACCGATGTCATGTTCCCAGGCCACTGTATTCCACTATCAAACATCAGTCATGTTCCCAGGCCAATGGTTTCCAGATTCAAACCTCAGTCATATTCCCAGGCCACATGGTTCCAGAATCAAACTTCAGTCATGTTCCCAGAACACAGGGTTCCAGAATAAAACCTCAGTCATGTTCACTGGACACAGGTTTCAAAAATAAAACCCCAGTCATGTTACCAGGCCACAGGGTTCCAAAATCAAGCCTCACTCATATTCCCAGCCCACAGGGTTCCACAATTAAACCTCAGTCATATTCCCAGGCCACAGGGTTCCACATTCAAACCTCAGTCATGTTCCCAGGAAGCAGGTTTCCAGAATCAAACCAATGTCATGTTCCCAGGCCATGGGGTTCCAGTGTCAGGCCTCAGTCATGTTCCCAGTACACAGGGTTCCACCATCAAAGCTCAGTCATGTTGCCAGTCCACAGGTTTCTGCGATCAATCCACATTCAAGTTCCCAGGCCACAGGGATCCAGAATCAAGCCTCAGTCATGTTGCCAGGCCACAGGGTACCACCATCAAACCTCAGTCATGTTCCTAGGCAACAGGGTTCCTCCATCAAACCTCAATCTGGTTCCCAGGACACAGGGTTCCAGAATCAAAACAATGTCAAAATCCCAGGGCATGGTTTTCCAGTACCAAGACTCAGTCATATTTCCAGGGCACAGGGTTCCACAATCAAACCTCAGTCATGTTGCCAGTCCACAGGTTTCTGCCATCAAACCTCAGTCAAGTTCCCAGGCCACAGATTTCCAGAATCAAACCTCAGTCATGTTCCCAGGGAACAGGATTCCAGAAACAAACCTCAGTCATGTTGCCAGGCCACAGGTTTCCACCATCAAACCTCAGCCATGTTCCCAGGCCACAGGATTCCAGAATCAAACCGTTCTCATGTTCCCAGGCCACAGGTTTCCAGAATCCACTGATGTCATGTTCCCAGTCCACAGGGTTCCAGAACCAAGCCTCAGTCAGGTTCCCAGGGCACAGTATTCCACAATCTAAAGAGATGTCATGTTCCCAGGCCACAAGTTTCCAGAATCACGCCTCAGTCATGTTCCCAGACCACAGGGATCCAGAATCAAACCTCAGTCATGTTACCAGGCCATAGGGTACCACCATCAAACCTCAGTCATATTCCCAGACCACAGGTTTCCAGAATCAAACCGACTAAATGTTCCCAGGCAACAGGGTACCAGAATCCAAACCGATGTCATGTTCCCAGGCCACTGGATTCCACAATCTAACATCAGTCAGTTCCCAGGCCAATGGTTTCCAGATTCAAACCTCAGTCATATTCCCAGGCCACATGGTTCCAGAATCAAACCTCAGTCATGTTCCCAGAACACAGGGTTCCAGAATCAAACCACAGTCATGTTCCCAGGCCAGAGGGTTCCACAATCAAACCTCAGTCATGTTTGCATGCCACAGGGTTCCAGAATCCAACCGATGTCATGTTCCCAGGACACAGGGTTCCAGAATCAATCCTCAGGTATGTTCCCAGGCTACAGGGTTCCAGAATAAAACTTCAGTCATGTTCCCAGTCCACAGGGTTCCAGAACGAAGCCTCAGTCATGTTCCCAGGCCACAGGGATCCAGAATCAAACCTCAGTCATGTTGCAAGGCCATAGGGTACCACCATCAAAGCTCAGTCATATTCCCAGGCCTCCGGTTTCCAGAATCAAACCGATTTCATGTTCCCAGGCAACTCGGAAGCAGAATCCAAACCGATGTCATGTTCCTAGGTCACAGGGTTTCACCATCAAACCTCAGTCCTGTTGCCAGGCCACAGGGTTCCACCATCAAGCCTCAGTCTTGTTGCCAGGCCACAGGGTTCAACCATCAAACCTCAGTCATGTTCCCAGGAAGCAGGGTTCCAGAATCAAACCAACGTCATGTTCCCAGGCCACGGGGTTCCAGTATCAGGCCTCAGTCATGTTCCCAGTACACAGGGTTCCACCATCAAAGCTCAGTCATGTTGCCAGTCCACAGGTTTCTGCGATCAAACCACATTCAAGTTCCCAGGCCACAGGGTTCCAGAATCAAGCCTCAGTCATGTTGCCAGACCACAGGGTACCACCATGAAACCTCAGTCATGTTCCCAGGCAACAGGGTTCCTCCATCAAACCTCAATCTGGTTCCCAGGACACAGGGATCCAGAATCAAACCAATGTCAAAATCCCAGGGCATGGTTTTCCAGTACCAAGACTCAGTCATATTTCCAGGGCACAGGCTTCCACAATCAAGCCTCAGTCATGTTGCCAGTCCACAGGTTTCCACCATCAAACCTCAGCCATGGTCCCAGGCCACAGGATTCCAGAATCAAACCGTTCTCATATTCCCAGGCCACAGGTTTCCAGAATCCACTGATGTCATGTTCCCAGTCCACAGGGTTCCAGAACCAAGCCTCAGTCAGGTTCCCAGGGCACAGGGATCAGGAATCAAACCTTAGTCATGTTACCAGGCCATAGGGTACCACCATCAAACCTCAGTCATATTCCCAGACCACAGGTTTCCAGAATCAAATCGACTACATGTTTCCAGGCAACAGGGTACCAGAATCCAAACCGATGTCATGTTCCCAGGCCACTGTATTCCACTATCAAACATCAGTCATGTTCCCAGGCCAATGGTTTCCAGATTCAAACCTCAGTCATATTCCCAGGCCACATGGTTCCAGAATCAAACTTCAGTCATGTTCCCAGAACACAGGGTTCCAGAATAAAACCTCAGTCATGTTCCCTGGACACAGGTTTCAAAAATAAAACCCCAGTCATGTTACCAGGCCACAGGGTTCCAAAATCAAGCCTCACTCATATTCCCAGCCCACAGGGTTCCACAATTAAACCTCAGTCATATTCCCAGGCCACAGGGTTCCACATTCAAACCTCAGTCATGTTCCCAGGAAGCAGGTTTCCAGAATCAAACCAATGTCATGTTCCCAGGCCATGGGGTTCCAGTGTCAGGCCTCAGTCATGTTCCCAGTACACAGGGTTCCACCATCAAAGCTCAGTCATGTTGCCAGTCCACAGGTTTCTGCGATCAATCCACATTCAAGTTCCCAGGCCACAGGGATCCAGAATCAAGCCTCAGTCATGTTGCCAGGCCACAGGGTACCACCATCAAACCTCAGTCATGTTCCTAGGCAACAGGGTTCCTCCATCAAACCTCAATCTGGTTCCCAGGACACAGGGTTCCAGAATCAAAACAATGTCAAAATCCCAGGGCATGGTTTTCCAGTACCAAGACTCAGTCATATTTCCAGGGCACAGGGTTCCACAATCAAACCTCAGTCATGTTGCCAGTCCACAGGTTTCTGCCATCAAACCTCAGTCAAGTTCCCAGGCCACAGATTTCCAGAATCAAACCTCAGTCATGTTCCCAGGGAACAGGATTCCAGAAACAAACCTCAGTCATGTTGCCAGGCCACAGGTTTCCACCATCAAACCTCAGCCATGTTCCCAGGCCACAGGATTCCAGAATCAAACCGTTCTCATGTTCCCAGGCCACAGGTTTCCAGAATCCACTGATGTCATGTTCCCAGTCCACAGGGTTCCAGAACCAAGCCTCAGTCAGGTTCCCAGGGCACAGTATTCCACAATCTAAAGAGATGTCATGTTCCCAGGCCACAAGTTTCCAGAATCACGCCTCAGTCATGTTCCCAGACCACAGGGATCCAGAATCAAACCTCAGTCATGTTACCAGGCCATAGGGTACCACCATCAAACCTCAGTCATATTCCCAGACCACAGGTTTCCAGAATCAAACCGACTAAATGTTCCCAGGCAACAGGGTACCAGAATCCAAACCGATGTCATGTTCCCAGGCCACTGGATTCCACAATCTAACATCAGTCAGTTCCCAGGCCAATGGTTTCCAGATTCAAACCTCAGTCATATTCCCAGGCCACATGGTTCCAGAATCAAACCTCAGTCATGTTCCCAGAACACAGGGTTCCAGAATCAAACCACAGTCATGTTCCCAGGCCAGAGGGTTCCACAATCAAACCTCAGTCATGTTTGCATGCCACAGGGTTCCAGAATCCAACCGATGTCATGTTCCCAGGTCACAGTTTTCCAGAATCAATCCTCAGCTATGTTCCCAGGCTACAGGGTTCCAGACTAAAACCTCCGTCATGTTCCCAGTCCACAGGGGACCAGAACGAAGCCTCAGTCATGTTGCCAGGCCACAGGGATCCAGAATCAAACCTCAGTCATGTTGCAAGGCCATAGGGCACCACCATCAAAGCTCAGTCATATTCCCAGCCCTCCGGTTTCCAGAATCATACCGATTTCATGTTCCCAGGCAACAGGGAACCAGAATCCAAACCGATGTCATGTTCTTGGGCACAGGGTTCCACTATCAAACCTCAGTCCTGTTGCCAGGCCACAGGGTTCCACCATCAAGCCTCACTCATGTTCCCAAGCCTGAGGGTTCCGCAATTAAACCTCAGTCATGTTGCCAGGCCACAGGGTTCAACCATCAAACCTCAGTCATGTTCCCTGGAAGCAGGTTTCCAGAATCAAACCAATGTCATGTTCCCAGGCCACGGGCTTCCAGTATCAGGCCTCCGTCATGTTCCCAGTGCACAGGGTTCCACCATCAAACCTCAGTCATGTTGCCAGTCCACAGGTTTCTGCCATCAAACCTCTGTCAAGTTCCCAGGCCACAGGGTTCAAGAATCAAGCCTCAGTCATTTTGCCAGGCCAGAGTGTTCCACCGTCAAACCTCACTCATAATCCCAGGCCACATATTTCCACAATGTAACCTCAGTCATTTTCCCAGGCCATAGGTGTCCAGAATCAAACCTCAGTCATATTCCCAGGACACATGTTTCCAGAATCCAAACTCAGTCATGTTCCCAGTCCACAGGGTTCCACATTCAAACCTCAGTCATGTTCCCAGGACACAGGTGTCCAGAATCAAACCTCAGTCATGTTCCCAGGGAACAGGGTTCCAGAACCAAACCTCAATCATGTTCCCAGACCGCAGGGTTTCAGAATCAAACCACAGTCATGTTCCCAGGCCAGAGGGTTCCACAATCAAACCTCAGTCATGTTTGCATGCCACAGGGTTCCAGAATCCAACCGATGTCATGTTCCCAGGACACAGGGTTCCAGAATCAATCCTCAGGTATGTTCACAGGCTACAGGGTCCCAGAATAAAACTTCAGTCATGTTCCCAGTCCACAGGGTTCCAGAACGAAGCCTCAGTCATGTTCCCAGGCCACAGGGATCCAGAATCAAACCTCAGTCATGTTGCAAGGCCATAGGGTACCACCATCAAAGCTCAGTCATATTCCCAGGCCTCCGGTTTCCAGAATCAAACCGATTTCATGTTCCCAGGCAACTCGGAAGCAGAATCCAAACCGATGTCATGTTTCTAGGTCACAGGGTTTCACCATCAAACCTCAGTCCTGTTGCCAGGCCACAGGGTTCCACCATCAAGCCTCAGTCTTGTTGCCAGGCCACAGGGTTCAACCATCAAACCTCAGTCATGTTCCCAGGAAGCAGGGTTCCAGAATCAAACCAACGTCATGTTCCCAGGCCACGTGGTTCCAGTATCAGGCCTCAGTCATGTTCCCAGTACACAGGGTTCCACCATCAAAGCTCAGTCATGTTGCCAGTCCACAGGTTTCTGCGATCAAACCACATTCAAGTTCCCAGGCCACAGGGTTCCAGAATCAAGCCTCAGTCATGTTGCCAGACCACAGGGTACCACCATGAAACCTCAGTCATGTTCCCAGGCAACAGGGTTCCTCCATCAAACCTCAATCTGGTTCCCAGGACACAGGGATCCAGAATCAAACCAATGTCAAAATCCCAGGGCATGGTTTTCCAGTACCAAGACTCAGTCATATTTCCAGGGCACAGGGTTCCACAATCAAGCCTCAGTCATGTTGCCAGTCCACAGGTTTCTGCCATCAAACCTCAGTCAAGTTCCCAGGCCACAGATTTCCAGAATCAAACCTCAGTCATGTTCCCAGGGAACAGGATTCCAGAAACAAACCTCAGTCATGTTGCCAGGCCACAGGTTTCCACCATCAAACCTCAGCCATGGTCCCAGGCCACAGGATTCCAGAATCAAACCGTTCTCATATTCCCAGGCCACAGGTTTCCAGAATCCACTGATGTCATGTTCCCAGTCCACAGGGTTCCAGAACCAAGCCTCAGTCAGGTTCCCAGGGCACAGGGATCAGGAATCAAACCTTAGTCATGTTACCAGGCCATAGGGTACCACCATCAAACCTCAGTCATATTCCCAGACCACAGGTTTCCAGAATCAAATCGACTACATGTTTCCAGGCAACAGGGTACCAGAATCCAAACCGATGTCATGTTCCCAGGCCACTGTATTCCACTATCAAACATCAGTCATGTTCCCAGGCCAATGGTTTCCAGATTCAAACCTCAGTCATATTCCCAGGCCACATGGTTCCAGAATCAAACTTCAGTCATGTTCCCAGAACACAGGGTTCCAGAATAAAACCTCAGTCATGTTCCCTGGACACAGGTTTCAAAAATAAAACCCCAGTCATGTTACCAGGCCACAGGGTTCCAAAATCAAGCCTCACTCATATTCCCAGCCCACAGGGTTCCACAATTAAACCTCAGTCATATTCCCAGGCCACAGGGTTCCACATTCAAACCTCAGTCATGTTCCCAGGAAGCAGGTTTCCAGAATCAAACCAATGTCATGTTCCCAGGCCATGGGGTTCCAGTGTCAGGCCTCAGTCATGTTCCCAGTACACAGGGTTCCACCATCAAAGCTCAGTCATGTTGCCAGTCCACAGGTTTCTGCGATCAATCCACATTCAAGTTCCCAGGCCACAGGGATCCAGAATCAAGCCTCAGTCATGTTGCCAGGCCACAGGGTACCACCATCAAACCTCAGTCATGTTCCTAGGCAACAGGGTTCCTCCATCAAACCTCAATCTGGTTCCCAGGACACAGGGTTCCAGAATCAAAACAATGTCAAAATCCCAGGGCATGGTTTTCCAGTACCAAGACTCAGTCATATTTCCAGGGCACAGGGTTCCACAATCAAACCTCAGTCATGTTGCCAGTCCACAGGTTTCTGCCATCAAACCTCAGTCAAGTTCCCAGGCCACAGATTTCCAGAATCAAACCTCAGTCATGTTCCCAGGGAACAGGATTCCAGAAACAAACCTCAGTCATGTTGCCAGGCCACAGGTTTCCACCATCAAACCTCAGCCATGTTCCCAGGCCACAGGATTCCAGAATCAAACCGTTCTCATGTTCCCAGGCCACAGGTTTCCAGAATCCACTGATGTCATGTTCCCAGTCCACAGGGTTCCAGAACCAAGCCTCAGTCAGGTTCCCAGGGCACAGTATTCCACAATCTAAAGAGATGTCATGTTCCCAGGCCACAAGTTTCCAGAATCACGCCTCAGTCATGTTCCCAGACCACAGGGATCCAGAATCAAACCTCAGTCATGTTACCAGGCCATAGGGTACCACCATCAAACCTCAGTCATATTCCCAGACCACAGGTTTCCAGAATCAAACCGACTAAATGTTCCCAGGCAACAGGGTACCAGAATCCAAACCGATGTCATGTTCCCAGGCCACTGGATTCCACAATCTAACATCAGTCAGTTCCCAGGCCAATGGTTTCCAGATTCAAACCTCAGTCATATTCCCAGGCCACATGGTTCCAGAATCAAACCTCAGTCATGTTCCCAGAACACAGGGTTCCAGAATCAAACCACAGTCATGTTCCCAGGCCAGAGGGTTCCACAATCAAACCTCAGTCATGTTTGCATGCCACAGGGTTCCAGAATCCAACCGATGTCATGTTCCCAGGACACAGGGTTCCAGAATCAATCCTCAGGTATGTTCCCAGGCTACAGGGTTCCAGAATAAAACTTCAGTCATGTTCCCAGTCCACAGGGTTCCAGAACGAAGCCTCAGTCATGTTCCCAGGCCACAGGGATCCAGAATCAAACCTCAGTCATGTTGCAAGGCCATAGGGTACCACCATCAAAGCTCAGTCATATTCCCAGGCCTCCGGTTTCCAGAATCAAACCGATTTCATGTTCCCAGGCAACTCGGAAGCAGAATCCAAACCGATGTCATGTTCCTAGGTCACAGGGTTTCACCATCAAACCTCAGTCCTGTTGCCAGGCCACAGGGTTCCACCATCAAGCCTCAGTCTTGTTGCCAGGCCACAGGGTTCAACCATCAAACCTCAGTCATGTTCCCAGGAAGCAGGGTTCCAGAATCAAACCAACGTCATGTTCCCAGGCCACGGGGTTCCAGTATCAGGCCTCAGTCATGTTCCCAGTACACAGGGTTCCACCATCAAAGCTCAGTCATGTTGCCAGTCCACAGGTTTCTGCGATCAAACCACATTCAAGTTCCCAGGCCACAGGGTTCCAGAATCAAGCCTCAGTCATGTTGCCAGACCACAGGGTACCACCATGAAACCTCAGTCATGTTCCCAGGCAACAGGGTTCCTCCATCAAACCTCAATCTGGTTCCCAGGACACAGGGATCCAGAATCAAACCAATGTCAAAATCCCAGGGCATGGTTTTCCAGTACCAAGACTCAGTCATATTTCCAGGGCACAGGCTTCCACAATCAAGCCTCAGTCATGTTGCCAGTCCACAGGTTTCTGCCATCAAACCTCAGTCAAGTTCCCAGGCCACAGATTTCCAGAATCAAACCTCAGTCATGTTCCCAGGGAACAGGATTCCAGAAACAAACCTCAGTCATGTTGCCAGGCCACAGGTTTCCACCATCAAACCTCAGCCATGGTCCCAGGCCACAGGATTCCAGAATCAAACCGTTCTCATATTCCCAGGCCACAGGTTTCCAGAATCCACTGATGTCATGTTCCCAGTCCACAGGGTTCCAGAACCAAGCCTCAGTCAGGTTCCCAGGGCACAGGGATCAGGAATCAAACCTTAGTCATGTTACCAGGCCATAGGGTACCACCATCAAACCTCAGTCATATTCCCAGACCACAGGTTTCCAGAATCAAATCGACTACATGTTTCCAGGCAACAGGGTACCAGAATCCAAACCGATGTCATGTTCCCAGGCCACTGTATTCCACTATCAAACATCAGTCATGTTCCCAGGCCAATGGTTTCCAGATTCAAACCTCAGTCATATTCCCAGGCCACATGGTTCCAGAATCAAACTTCAGTCATGTTCCCAGAACACAGGATTCCAGAATAAAACCTCAGTCATGTTCCCTGGACACAGGTTTCAAAAATAAAACCCCAGTCATGTTACCAGGCCACAGGGTTCCAAAATCAAGCCTCACTCATATTCCCAGCCCACAGGGTTCCACAATTAAACCTCAGTCATATTCCCAGGCCACAGGGTTCCACATTCAAACCTCAGTCATGTTTCCAGGACACAGGTGTCCAGAATCAAACCTCAGTCATGTTCCCAAGGAACAGGGTTCCAGAACCAAACCTCAGTCATGTTCCCAGTCCACAGGATTTCAGAATCAAACCACAGTCATGTTCCCAGGCCAGAGGGTTCCACAACCAAACCTCAGTCATGTTTCCATGCCACAGGGTTCCAGAATCCAACCGATGTCATGTTCCCAGGTCACAGTTTTCCAGAATCAATCCTCAGCTATGTTCCCAGGCTACAGGGTTCCAGACTAAAACCTCCGTCATGTTCCCAGTCCACATGGGACCAGAACGAAGCCTCAGTCATGTTGCCAGGCCACAGGGATCCAGAATCAAACCTCAGTCATGTTGCAAGGCCATAGGGCACCACCATCAAAGCTCAGTCATATTCCCAGCCCTCCGGTTTCCAGAATCATACCGATTTCATGTTCCCAGGCAACAGGGAACCAGAATCCAAACCGATGTCATGTTCTTGGGCACAGGGTTCCACTATCAAACCTCAGTCCTGTTGCCAGGCCACAGGGTTCCACCATCAAGCCTCACTCATGTTCCCAAGCCTGAGGGTTCCGCAATTAAACCTCAGTCATGTTGCCAGGCCACAGGGTTCAACCATCAAACCTCAGTCATGTTCCCAGGAAGCAGGTTTCCAGAATCAAACCAATGTCATGTTCCCAGGCCATGGGGTTCCAGTGTCAGGCCTCAGTCATGTTCCCAGTACACAGGGTTCCACCATCAAAGCTCAGTCATGTTGCCAGTCCACAGGTTTCTGCGATCAATCCACATTCAAGTTCCCAGGCCACAGGGATCCAGAATCAAGCCTCAGTCATGTTGCCAGGCCACAGGGTACCACCATCAAACCTCAGTCATGTTCCTAGGCAACAGGGTTCCTCCATCAAACCTCAATCTGGTTCCCAGGACACAGGGTTCCAGAATCAAAACAATGTCAAAATCCCAGGGCATGGTTTTCCAGTACCAAGACTCAGTCATATTTCCAGGGCACAGGGTTCCACAATCAAACCTCAGTCATGTTGCCAGTCCACAGGTTTCTGCCATCAAACCTCAGTCAAGTTCCCAGGCCACAGATTTCCAGAATCAAACCTCAGTCATGTTCCCAGGGAACAGGATTCCAGAAACAAACCTCAGTCATGTTGCCAGGCCACAGGTTTCCACCATCAAACCTCAGCCATGTTCCCAGGCCACAGGATTCCAGAATCAAACCGTTCTCATGTTCCCAGGCCACAGGTTTCCAGAATCCACTGATGTCATGTTCCCAGTCCACAGGGTTCCAGAACCAAGCCTCAGTCAGTTTCCCAGGGCACAGTATTCCACAATCTAAAGAGATGTCATGTTCCCAGGCCACAAGTTTCCAGAATCACGCCTCAGTCATGTTCCCAGACCACAGGGATCCAGAATCAAACCTCAGTCATGTTACCAGGCCATAGGGTACCACCATCAAACCTCAGTCATATTCCCAGACCACAGGTTTCCAGAATCAAACCGACTAAATGTTCCCAGGCAACAGGGTACCAGAATCCAAACCGATGTCATGTTCCCAGGCCACTGGATTCCACAATCTAACATCAGTCAGTTCCCAGGCCAATGGTTTCCAGATTCAAACCTCAGTCATATTCCCAGGCCACATGGTTCCAGAATCAAACCTCAGTCATGTTCCCAGACCGCAGGGTTTCAGAATCAAACCACAGTCATGTTCCCAGGCCAGAGGGTTCCACAATCAAACCTCAGTCATGTTTGCATGCCACAGGGTTCCAGAATCCAACCGATGTCATATTCCCAGGACACAGGGTTCCAGAATCAATCCTCAGGTATGTTCCCAGGCTACAGGGTTCCAGAATAAAACTTCAGTCATGTTCCCAGTCCACAGGGTTCCAGAACGAAGCCTCAGTCATGTTCCCAGGCCACAGGGATCCAGAATCAAACCTCAGTCATGTTGCAAGGCCATAGGGTACCACCATCAAAGCTCAGTCATATTCCCAGGCCTCCGGTTTCCAGAATCAAACCGATTTCATGTTCCCAGGCAACTCGGAAGCAGAATCCAAACTGATGTCATGTTTCTAGGTCACAGGGTTTCACCATCAAACCTCAGTCCTGTTGCCAGGCCACAGGGTTCCACCATCAAGCCTCAGTCTTGTTGCCAGGCCACAGGGTTCAACCATCAAACCTCAGTCATGTTCCCAGGAAGCAGGGTTCCAGAATCAAACCAACGTCATGTTCCCAGGCCACGGGGTTCCAGTATCAGGCCTCAGTCATGTTCCCAGTACACAGGGTTCCACCATCAAAGCTCAGTCATGTTGCCAGTCCACAGGTTTCTGCGATCAAACCTCAGTCATGTTCCCAGGCAACAGGGTTCCTCAATCAAACCTCAATCTGGTTCCCAGGACACAGGGATCCAGAATCAAACCAATGTCAAAATCCCAGGGCATGGTTTTCCAGTACCAAGAGTCAGTCATATTTCCAGGGCACAGGGTTCCACAATCAAGCCTCAGTCATGTTGCCAGTCCACAGGTTTCTGCCATCAAACCTCAGTCAAGTTCCCAGGCCACAGATTTCCAGAATCAAACCTCAGTCATGTTCCCAGGGAACAGGATTCCAGAAACAAACCTCAGTCATGTTGCCAGGCCACAGGTTTCCACCATCAAACCTCAGCCATGGTCCCAGGCCACAGGATTCCAGAATCAAACCGTTCTCATATTCCCAGGCCACAGGTTTCCAGAATCCACTGATGTCATGTTCCCAGTCCACAGGGTTCCAGAACCAAGCCTCAGTCAGGTTCCCAGGGCACAGGGATCAGGAATCAAACCTTAGTCATGTTACCAGGCCATAGGGTACCACCATCAAACCTCAGTCATATTCCCAGACCACAGGTTTCCAGAATCAAATCGACTACATGTTTCCAGGCAACAGGGTACCAGAATCCAAACCGATGTCATGTTCCCAGGCCACTGTATTCCACTATCAAACATCAGTCATGTTCCCAGGCCAATGGTTTCCAGATTCAAACCTCAGTCATATTCCCAGGCCACATGGTTCCAGAATCAAACTTCAGTCATGTTCCCAGAACACAGGGTTCCAGAATAAAACCTCAGTCATGTTCCCTGGACACAGGTTTCAAAAATAAAACCCCAGTCATGTTACCAGGCCACAGGGTTCCAAAATCAAGCCTCACTCATATTCCCAGCCCACAGGGTTCCACAATTAAACCTCAGTCATATTCCCAGGCCACAGGGTTCCACATTCAAACCTCAGTCATGTTTCCAGGACACAGGTGTCCAGAATCAAACCTCAGTCATGTTCCCAAGGAACAGGGTTCCAGAAACAAACCTCAGTCATGTTCCCAGTCCACAGGATTTCAGAATCAAACCACAGTCATGTTCCCAGGCCAGAGGGTTCCACAATCAAACCTCAGTCATGTTTCCATGCCACAGGGTTCCAGAATCCAACCGATGTCATGTTCCCAGGTCACAGTTTTCCAGAATCAATCCTCAGCTATGTTCCCAGGCTACAGGGTTCCAGACTAAAACCTCCGTCATGTTCCCAGTCCACAGGGGACCAGAACGAAGCCTCAGTCATGTTGCCAGGCCACAGGGATCCAGAATCAAACCTCAGTCATGTTGCAAGGCCATAGGGCACCACCATCAAAGCTCAGTCATATTCCCAGCCCTCCGGTTTCCAGAATCATACCGATTTCATGTTCCCAGGCAACAGGGAACCAGAATCCAAACCGATGTCATGTTCTTGGGCACAGGGTTCCACTATCAAACCTCAGTCCTGTTGCCAGGCCACAGGGTTCCACCATCAAGCCTCACTCATGTTCCCAAGCCTGAGGGTTCCGCAATTAAACCTCAGTCATGTTGCCAGGCCACAGGGTTCAACCATCAAACCTCAGTCATGTTCCCAGGAAGCAGGTTTCCAGAATCAAACCAATGTCATGTTCCCAGGCCATGGGGTTCCAGTGTCAGGCCTCAGTCATGTTCCCAGTACACAGGGTTCCACCATCAAAGCTCAGTCATGTTGCCAGTCCACAGGTTTCTGCGATCAATCCACATTCAAGTTCCCAGGCCACAGGGTTCCAGAATCAAGCCTCAGTCATGTTGCCAGGCCACAGGGTACCACCATCAAACCTCAGTCATGTTCCTAAGCAACAGGGTTCCTCCATCAAACCTCAATCTGGTTCCCAGGACACAGGGTTCCAGAATCAAAACAATGTCAAAATCCCAGGGCATGGTTTTCCAGTACCAAGACTCAGTCATATTTCCAGGGCACAGGGTTCCACAATCAAACCTCAGTCATGTTGCCAGTCCACAGGTTTCTGCCATCAAACCTCAGTAAGTTCCCAGGCCACAGATTTCCAGAATCAAACCTCAGTCATGTTCCCAGGGAACAGGATTCCAGAAACAAACCTCAGTCATGTTGCCAGGCCACAGGTTTCCACCATCAAACCTCAGCCATGTTCCCAGGCCACAGGATTCCAGAATCAAACCGTTCTCATGTTCCCAGGCCACAGGTTTCCAGAATCCACTGATGTCATGTTCCCAGTCCACAGGGTGCCAGAACCAAGCCTCAGTCAGGTTCCCAGGGCACAGTATTCCACAATCTAAAGAGATGTCATGTTCCCAGGCCACAGGTTTCCAGAATCACGCCTCAGTCATGTTCCCAGACCACAGGGATCCAGAATCAAACCTCAGTCATGTTACCAGGCCATAGGGTACCACCATCAAACCTCAGTCATATTCCCAGACCACAGGTTTCCAGAATCAAACCGACTACATGTTCCCAGGCAACAGGGTACCAGAATCAAATCCGATGTCATGTTCCCAGGCCACTGGATTCCACAATCTAACATCAGTTAGTTCCCAGGCCAATGGTTTCCAGATTCAAACCTCAGTCATATTCCCAGGCCACATGGTTCCAGAATCAAACCTCAGTCATGTTCCCAGAACACAGGGTTCCAGAATCAAACCACAGTCATGTTCCCAGGCCAGAGGGTTCCACAATCAAACCTCAGTCATGTTTCCATGCCACAGGGTTCCAGAATCCAACCGATGTCATGTTCCCAGGTCACAGTTTTCCAGAATCAATCCTCAGCTATGTTCCCAGGCTACAGGGTTCCAGACTAAAACCTCCGTCATGTTCCCAGTCCACAGGGGACCAGAACGAAGCCTCAGTCATGTTGCCAGGCCACAGGGATCCAGAATCAAACCTCAGTCATGTTGCAAGGCCACAGGGCACCACCATCAAAGCTCAGTCATATTCCCAGCCCTCCGGTTTCCAGAATCATACCGATTTCATGTTCCCAGGCAACAGGGAACCAGAATCCAAACCGATGTCATGTTCTTGGGCACAGGGTTCCACTATCAAACCTCAGTCCTGTTGCCAGGCCACAGGGTTCCACCATCAAGCCTCACTCATGTTCCCAAGCCTGAGGGTTCCGCAATTAAACCTCAGTCATGTTGCCAGGCCACAGGGTTCAACCATCAAACCTCAGTCATGTTCCCAGGAAGCAGGTTACCAGAATCAAACCAATGTCATGTTCCCAGGCCACGGGCTTCCAGTATCAGGCCTCCGTCATGTTCCCAGTGCACAGGGTTCCACCATCAAACCTCAGTCATGTTGCCAGTCCACAGGTTTCTGCCATCAAACCTCTGTCAAGTTCCCAGGCCACAGGGTTCAAGAATCAAGCCTCAGTCATTTTGCCAGGCCAGAGTGTTCCACCGTCAAACCTCACTCATAATCCCAGGCCACATATTTCCACAATGTAACCTCAGTCATTTTCCCAGGCCATAGGTGTCCAGAATCAAACCTCAGTCATATTCCCAGGACACATGTTTCCAGAATCCAAACTCAGTCATGTTCCCAGTCCACAGGGTTCCACATTCAAACCTCAGTCATGTTCCCAGGACACAGGTGTCCAGAATCAAACCTCAGTCATGTTCCCAGGGAACAGGGTTCCAGAACCAAACCTCAATCATGTTCCCAGACCGCAGGGTTTCAGAATCAAACCACAGTCATGTTCCCAGGCCAGAGGGTTCCACAATCAAACCTCAGTCATGTTTGCATGCCACAGGCTTCCAGAATCCAACCGATGTCATGTTCCCAGGACACAGGGTTCCAGAATCAATCCTCAGGTATGTTCACAGGCTACAGGGTCCCAGAATAAAACTTCAGTCATGTTCCCAGTCCACAGGGTTCCAGAACGAAGCCTCAGTCATGTTCCCAGGCCACAGGGATCCAGAATCAAACCTCAGTCATGTTGCAAGGCCATAGGGTACCACCATCAAAGCTCAGTCATATTCCCAGGCCTCCGGTTTCCAGAATCAAACCGATTTCATGTTCCCAGGCAACTCGGAAGCAGAATCCAAACCGATGTCATGTTTCTAGGTCACAGGGTTTCACCATCAAACCTCAGTCCTGTTGCCAGGCCACAGGGTTCCACCATCAAGCCTCAGTCTTGTTGCCAGGCCACAGGGTTCAACCATCAAACCTCAGTCATGTTCCCAGGAAGCAGGGTTCCAGAATCAAACCAACGTCAGGTTCCCAGGCCACGGGGTTCCAGTATCAGGCCTCAGTCATGTTCCCAGTACACAGGGTTCCACCATCAAAGCTCAGTCATGTTGCCAGTCCACAGGTTTCTGCGATCAAACCACATTCAAGTTCCCAGGCCACAGGGTTCCAGAATCAAGCCTCAGTCATGTTGCCAGACCACAGGGTACCACCATGAAACCTCAGTCATGTTCCCAGGCAACAGGGTTCCTCCATCAAACCTCAATCTGGTTCCCAGGACACAGGGATCCAGAATCAAACCAATGTCAAAATCCCAGGGCATGGTTTTCCAGTACCAAGACTCAGTCATATTTCCAGGGCACAGGGTTCCACAATCAAGCCTCAGTCATGTTGCCAGTCCACAGGTTTCTGCCATCAAACCTCAGTCAAGTTCCCAGGCCACAGATTTCCAGAATCAAACCTCAGTCATGTTCCCAGGGAACAGGATTCCAGAAACAAACCTCAGTCATGTTGCCAGGCCACAGGTTTCCACCATCAAACCTCAGCCATGGTCCCAGGCCACAGGATTCCAGAATCAAACCGTTCTCATATTCCCAGGCCACAGGTTTCCAGAATCCACTGATGTCATGTTCCCAGTCCACAGGGTTCCAGAACCAAGCCTCAGTCAGGTTCCCAGGGCACAGGGATCAGGAATCAAACCTTAGTCATGTTACCAGGCCATAGGGTACCACCATCAAACCTCAGTCATATTCCCAGACCACAGGTTTCCAGAATCAAATCGACTACATGTTTCCAGGCAACAGGGTACCAGAATCCAAACCGATGTCATGTTCCCAGGCCACTGTATTCCACTATCAAACATCAGTCATGTTCCCAGGCCAATGGTTTCCAGATTCAAACCTCAGTCATATTCCCAGGCCACATGGTTCCAGAATCAAACTTCAGTCATGTTCCCAGAACACAGGGTTCCAGAATAAAACCTCAGTCATGTTCCCTGGACACAGGTTTCAAAAATAAAACCCCAGTCATGTTACCAGGCCACAGGGTTCCAAAATCAAGCCTCACTCATATTCCCAGCCCACAGGGTTCCACAATTAAACCTCAGTCATATTCCCAGGCCACAGGGTTCCACATTCAAACCTCAGTCATGTTCCCAGGAAGCAGGTTTCCAGAATCAAACCAATGTCATGTTCCCAGGCCATGGGGTTCCAGTGTCAGGCCTCAGTCATGTTCCCAGTACACAGGGTTCCACCATCAAAGCTCAGTCATGTTGCCAGTCCACAGGTTTCTGCGATCAATCCACATTCAAGTTCCCAGGCCACAGGGATCCAGAATCAAGCCTCAGTCATGTTGCCAGGCCACAGGGTACCAC